>NW_005187417.1:736885-743423 GCF_000239375.1 Pundamilia nyererei
GTGTATAGCATCCTGCTATGTGATTGCATTTGTCCCTGACCACCAGAATCCCTCACGTTAACTTTTATGGAGTGGAAAAAAAAGTTGGCGTTCATCCTCCAGCTCCACTGTGCTAATGTTATGCTAACATAGCTGTGTCGCTAGCAATCACGTAGCACAACATTATATACCAGGTAGTCCAACTTCAGTAACCCTGCAAACGCCACTGCTGTTTAGTTTTCTGTCTTCACTTATGTTGGAAGTGGTAGCAGAGCTGTACGTTTTAATTCGTTTCAAAAATCTCTCAGTCAGAACATGGTCTGTTATGTTTAAGTGGTACTAGCGAGCTAACTTCCTGTTAACTTAACCTGCTAACTCCGTTAAATTTAATAAATCTGTTTTCATGGATGCCTGGATGTTAAACTCAATTGTTACACCTGGAAAAGCAGCAACGTTGATGATTTTATTAAAGATGAAAGAATTTAGACCGTTTTTAACTCTGTTCGTTTGACTTTGGGATCTGAACAGGACGGAGTTTTTGACCCAGATTACTCCGAAGCTCTTCACTATGGCAGCCGTAATGCTCTGACAATCCATCAAGCAGTGCAGCTTACCAAAGTTGTACTAAAACATTTTTTAACAGATTTCTGCACGCCCAAATCGGTTCGAGGTCAGTAACCACAACCAGAATTCATACATAAGGCACACTATCGATTTTTGAGAAAATTAAAGGATTTTAAGTGTGCCTTATAGTGTGGAAAATACATTATACAGAAGAAAAGAATATATCGCGATATATATCGTTACTGCACGTGCTTCAAATTATACCGTGAAATGGATTTTAGGCCATATCGCCCAGCCCTAAGTCATAGTGTATTTTGTAGTTGCATGAAGCCTTTCCTCAGTGATTTGACTCTCTTCTCTGTTTTCGGACACAGTATGTAAATGTTCCTCAACGCAGTAACTTTATTTTAATAATTTAATGATGCTATAACATTATATAATGCATGACAGCTCATTTCTGTTAGGGGGGGGAATAAAGAGAAATGAGATGCAAGTCATTTGCACGTCAGAACCTGTAACATTGACCCTTTGAATCCCAGACACCAACTGAAGACTAACTGATCATCTGACAGCCTCGGTGTTGTATTTCCTGTCTCTCTCTCCCTCTCTCTTTCTTTATCTCTCTCCTTCAGTCTCTGAGGAAGGTGGGCCAGGACTCCACAGTCTTACTGATCTGTATCACCGTGTTCCTGTCTTACCTACCTGAGGCCGGACAGTACTCCAGTTTTTTCCTTTACCTGAGACAGGTGAGCCACCTGACGCACTCATTTTCCAAGAATATTAGCGTCAATGCTGGTATTGATGTTGTTAAGAATACTATTACCACGAATCTACCAACAGTCACACAGCAGACAGGGTCATTAGCTGTAGCGTGAAACACTTAAGCCACGGATCACATTGCCGCATCAACGGTCAGCCATTCTTTTGTGTCTGTCTTTACATTAAATCTTCCTCATTCTGAAATATGTGTGTAAAAATGTTCTTACCTGCACAAAAAATAAGTATATGTGCAAAGTAACTGACAGATTCATAAACCTTTCACAGGCCATTTTTGTTTATTCTACCGTGCATATATTAGTGAATTATTTGAAATCAGTGAACTCGTGGAAACTCGATGTGCAATCTGCACACTTACATGTCTCTTCACATTGAGACATGTTTACCTTGAGGTGAAATTGAGAAAGAGGTGGCGATATAAGACAGAAGACCACACGCTGAGCTAAAAAACCAGGAGAAAATCTGACTGAATAAACTGGAACAATAGTGTCCGAGGAGGATGCCAGAATAGGCGCAACTGATCTGTTAGAAATTCACTGAAATCTGACTATAAGTGATGACATCCAGCAAGGATGGAAGTTTTTAATGAATGAAGAAGATAGGATTGGATAACGCCTGTAAGAATAGGTTTTCTTTATGTATATTTTATGTCTTATTTTATGCATTTAACTCTAATTCTGAGACTTTATGGCTTATGGTGTTTTGGAAAATTGTAAATGACCAAACTGCAAAAATAATCATAATCATTATAAGCAGTAGTTAGTTGAATGTTGTGTGAATTAATTTTCTAAGTCAGCTAGACCTTCATGTTCTGAGGGAGTCATAAATGAATTCATAGAGTACAAACAAATTTAGGTAAGACAAAATTAACGAATCATAGATTTGTGGGCCTAGATCAGGGCCTTAGAAATTTCCTCTGTACATAAATATTTACTTTTCAACTGAACATTGCAATGTTAGTTTTTATGCAGATGATATCATCTTATTTATTAAGTGGAGCTCTTGGCAGGGCATGAAGCTGCAACTCTTTTGATGTGTGAATACCTGCTTACTTTGATCTTAACTATATGTTCAGAATTAATTCACTACCCACTTGACCCATGTTGAGCTGCAATTCTCTTGTTTTATCAATTAAAAATGTGGAACAAAATTATGTTGTCTTATATAGTATCAATAAAAATTATTTCTTGTCTCTTTCCAGGTCATAAACTTCTCCTCAACGACCCTCGCTGTTTTTATAGGAGTTGTGGGCATTCTGTCCATTGTAGCTCAGGTAACCAACACGTTAGAGGCTATTTATTACTCCTTTTAAATATAAGCCTATTTTACACACACATTAGGATATAATTGAAAAAAATCGCTGTTTTATTTTAGTTTCCATAAACAAGAAGAACAACTTACCCTCATAAGCAGTGCATCAGTAAATATTTAGGCTGATAGTTAACATACACACTTGGGTGACTTGTTCTCTGTCAACTTTATACTTACACTGCTTATTACGATAAGAGATGTTAATAAATTCTAGTGAACTGTTAAATAATTGTAAATTCTCGTCTCCTCTTTGCCCACAGACTCTCTTCCTCACTCTGCTGATGAGAACTCTGGGTACTAAAAACACTGTTCTGTTAGGTTTGGGCTTCCAGATCCTTCAGCTGGCCTGGTACGGCTTTGGATCAGAGCCATGGTGAGAGTTGCTGAGTGTGTGCTTGTGTAGCAGGCAATTATTTACACTACATTTTGGTATTTGCTTTAAGTTCCAACTCACAAAAAGACCAGATATGCACATCTTTAACCAAGTATAAATATGTATATTTGCAACAGGATGATGTGGGCTGCTGGTGCTGTAGCAGCGATGTCCTCCATCACCTTCCCAGCAGTTTCTGCTTTGGTGTCACAGTCTGCTGATCCCGATAAACAAGGTGACAAATAAAATCTGTCCTCTCTCACTTCAGTAGGTCACTGTTGTGTAATAGATGTTTCAGATTGTGGTTTTTGTTACTTAACCAGGAAGTAAAATAACTCTTGCATTGCTGCGCCTTCATGACCTTTCTTCTTCCGCCCTGTTGCAGGCGTGGTGCAGGGGATGATCACAGGCATCAGAGGTCTGTGTAACGGCCTCGGCCCAGCTCTGTACGGATTCATCTTCTTTCTCTTCAACGTCGAGTTTAATTCCATGGACCCCATCCAGGGAGACTACAACATCGACCCCCTGCCACTGGACAGTCCCACTGAGGTACAGCATGCACTCCAATCCTGACAGTAATGCCTCTTTTTCGCTAGTGCCTACTTACTTCTAGTGACTAGTGACTTCTGGAAAAAAAATTCAAAACCAGCATTTTTGAAAAAAACAGCATTGTGGTCCCTGAGTCTGACAAAAAGCCATAGACAGAGCAACAGGTACACCATCTCCTCGACATTCTCTATTGTTGTCACCAAAACTGGGAACAGTCAAGTCAAGTAGGTACTACTGGAGAAGCCTGTCGCTTTTGGAACAGTTATGGCTTCCAGGTCTGTGCTGTAGTGCCTTAAATCAGCATTATCTTTAGTAGCCAGCAAGGTGAGCCTTATATGGTCCCAATAAGAAGTCTGACTGCAAAGAAGCCAATGAGAAAATGACCTTACTCATCTTATAAAGTTGGGGCTTTAAAACTGGGATGTGGTCACCTTCAACATTCACAGGAAAAGTGCGGGATGAAGGAACTTAATTCCATACAGCCATTTGAAATAAATAAAGACATTTTCTTCCTATTGAACCTTTATTTAGGTTCCGGTGATGTCATGGAGTCATTGATTGTTTTTAGATGTGTTTTCCACAACAATTTAAAAGTAACACAAGCCAAGGAGAAGTCTTAAGGGCTGTAAACTGAATATGCCAGAAACTGCAGTTCCTCTAATGGCCACTTGAGGCGGCTTGCAAAATGCAACTTTACAGCAAAAGTAAACAAGTTTACAGTCTGCTACAGAGAAGTGGTTTTGGTCTGTAAGGATAGTGTCTCCCTTCATACCAATTTTACAGTGATTTTTATTTTTTTTGTAATTCACACGATTGGCTATTTTAGGCTTAAAATTAGCAGGTGACTCCATCCTCATGTCAGTAATTAACTACACTTAAATGTGCTTTGTTGTTGAAATTAGCTTTATTTTTCTCCCTTTCTCCTAGCGAGCGCTAATCCCAGGCCCGCCCTTCCTGTTAGGGGCATGCACCGTGGTCATCGCTTTCCTTGTCGCTCTCTTCATCCCTGAGAAAACCTCTTGCTCCTCCTCTTCCTCCCAGCTGTCCCTCAATGACAAGCCCCACCCTGACAGTAAAGAGTCCATGTCCTCGCTGGCCGGTGTCCACATCAACACGCCGCTGCCAGGCAGCGATGAGGAGAGCCCGCCCGCAGCCTGCGACGCGGACTTTGAGCCGCTGCTGCACGACAGCATCGTTTGATGGACAGGTGGAGGGCGGGGCTAAAGGCGTGGTTTGATCGAGTGACGCTTTGTAACAAAGAACACATTTTTTTGCCGTCCGGCAGAACTAAGTGTACTTTTACTGATTGGCTGGAGGGAGCTATTTGCTGGAAGGTGGGACTAACATTTTTATTCACAGATCTGTGACATCATGTGACCAGTGAGGTAATGATTCGTCAAAGAGCTGCGGACAAGATGTCATCATGCGATCGGAGAGAGGAATCAAAGACGATTAGTTGCCTGACAGGAAACAAGAGGAGGGACCAAGTTTTGTGTAGTTTTTTGGTTTTTTTGGGGTTTTTTAATGGAGAAGGAGGCGTGGCTGGTTTAGGATCTGCCCACTTTAACAGAAAGTATATTTGAAGTTTTCACTGAAGGGTTTTTGTTTATCTTTAATCTTTAAGAAAAGGTGTTTTTACCTTTTAGCTGTATCATTCTGACGCTGTGTTTTTCTCTGGTTCTTGTACAAAAGAAACACGTCTGCATCGTACTTAAGGCAGCCAAAACATCTGTGTTGATTTATACTCTCTCTTTTTATTGTTGTTGTTGTTAAGGTTTCTTTTTTAGTTACAGGTAATGCTATTTTTTAAATTTTTTTTAATTGTACAGTATCTTACTTGCTATGAACTAAGAGTGCTAACTGAGGTGTGAATGTGACAAGCTGAGAGACGAGTCAACCACCTGAAATATCAATTTAATCTTTTTGTTTCTTTCCTTCTTTAAATGTAAACCAGAGCAAAACTAAAGCTCAGGCGATCCAAAAGATGCATATAATTTTTTAAAAACTTTTTATTCTCAACAGAGCCTCTTCACCACATAGATTTTACTTTTATTTTTCCCACTTTAGTGTACCAGTTTGTGACTCTACCTCACAATCAACCTTGTTTTTCTTATCTTCCATCACTTGTGTTTTATTTTTTTATCTTTCAAAGTCACTTTATAAAAGTGCTGCTGACTGCTGGCAGTGGGAACATCCTCACACGGCTGTACCTGTGGCCACCCAGTGTCTTTGCCTGTCTTCTTCTCTTCAACTGGGTGCTTTGCCTCCCTGTATTTTCATGCAAGTTTTACTTTTAACTTGCAAAAATACTGCCGACACGAGGTGTATGTGTTTCCCCTGGCAGCAGTGATAATTCCTGTGAATGAACTTATACTTGAAGCACCGGAGAGAGATTCTACAAGAGCTTTAGAGAAGATTTCCAACGTATGCTGAGGAGTTTACAAGTGTATAAATGGCACAGAGTGTACATAGTGACTGGCTTTATGACCTTAAAATGTAAATGTACATGTGAAAGATATTATGGTTTGTATATATTGTCACTGAGCTGTGGGATTGGCTTGCTTGTTGTGGTTGTGTGGTAGCTCAGTGGGATGAGGGTGGGGTGGTTCGACTACGCAGCTTAACTGTTACACAAGACCAACAGTCATTTTTAAATTCATTCAGGTCACACGGACAACCAGTCCATTTTCTCGTTCTTACACCTGAGTATATTTACCTGCACACTAGTATCCCAATGATCAGTATTTATGTGTTTCACCCACCAAACAGGTTTTGACTTTCTGCAAAAAAAACAACCCAAAAAACACATCAGCTTTTAATTTACTCAAACTTAAAATTAACAGCAAGTACTTCCTGTTAAGAAAAGTAAAACTGACTTTTTGCCTTAACCACTGCAGACCAGTCATTCTTATGCGTAA
This sequence comes from Pundamilia nyererei, assembly GCF_000239375.1. Classification (NCBI taxonomy): domain Eukaryota; kingdom Metazoa; phylum Chordata; class Actinopteri; order Cichliformes; family Cichlidae; genus Pundamilia; species Pundamilia nyererei. Next base: position 743,357 of record NW_005187417.1, read on the forward strand.
ACCCCCCCTCCACACACACACACACACACACACACACACACACACACACACACACACACACACACAC
>NW_005187417.1:743443-749175 GCF_000239375.1 Pundamilia nyererei
CACACACACACACACACACACACACACACACACACGAAGGCACAAATATTCACCCAAACAGCAGAAGTTAGGAAGAGGAGTACGACCAGTACCTGGAGTGGAGTTAAAATGGCACATTTTCTGAATTTACCAGGAAGTCCTTGCTCCTATTTTTTTTTTTTGTTCTGTCTCTGCTAACAATAAGCTTGTCTTCCATTTCTGGCTAATGTCCTCACCCTACAGGAGAAAGTCAGCTTATTGGGATCAAACATATTTTTTCTTAAAGCTGAAATATTTTTACATTGCAAGGATAAGTATTTTCTTCCTCTCATGGCATCGAGTGTGAAACAGATAAAACTCGCACTTTCCCATTAAGCATATATTTGGTCATTTTTAGACCATGAAGCATCTGTTTTACCTGAGCCTGTTCTACTCATTTCCAGCTCTGTATGTATTACTCTTCAACTTCAGTTTTGCATGATTCATGGGTGAAAATAGTCCCTGTTTATCTTATACGAGGCCTTTGTGCAGCTAAGTTGATCTTTTACTTTAAATCTTAGCCAAACTTATGGCTAAATCGTATTGCGAAGTCCAATCATTTTTCTTATTTTTACCAAGGTCTTTGAGCGAGCCAGCCTTTTTCTGATTGGCTTCCCCTCACTAACAAAAACTTGACCAGCACGTGGGTGCGGCTTCTATGCTGATAACCATATAAGGACCCTCTCTTTGACATCATACAGAGCGAAGAGCAGAAAAAAACATATGTACCAAACACTTAGAGCCGTTTAAAATTGCTTGTACATACAATGTTTGTACCTCAATGTTTGAGAATTTGGCTTTATTTATTCTAAACATTTGTCACTTGGAAGAACAGAAAAGCAGAATAGGTCCACCTTAATGAAATCAAATGGTGCTGGATAAAAGCTACCTTATCTGCTATTTTTTTTTAGCCTTCTTCATTAAATGAACTCTAAAATTCATTTCAGGGTGACTGAGTTTCAAGTACAAACAGAGCCCAGATCCTAGCCAGGATATTAGTGTGTATGTGAACACTGAGGTTTAATTGATCCTCCACTGCATACACTCAGTTCCTTCACCAGCAGTCCAGCTGACTCTACAGTGTAAATATTGTACATGGACAGGACACGTGTACAAGGGCTGTACACTGTAAATACACATTGTCTATCGTCTTGTCTGGAAGTGTACAAGCCAGTCGTTGGTTATTGGAAATAAAAGCAGTTCAACAACACTTTGTTTCTTAGTCCTTTCTCCATACTCACACCAGCTGTCATTTGTTTTCCCAAGAGCCATATAACTGCTTCGCTTTACCCCAATCAGCTGCAGCTCATCATTTTAAAATTTATTTTTAAATGACTGGATATTTCACCCAGACCAGTGATTTAATAGATTTATTATTGTAGTCAGCTGTTAAGAGTATAACAGCAGTTTGGAATTAATTTTACTTATTATTTTACTTACTGAGCTCATTGTTCTATTTTATTTAATTTTATTCTATTTAATTGAGCATTTTTTTTATTATCATATGCAGCTTTTTTGTCCACATCCTTTTTTCCCATTTTTCTCCAATGTGATTTGAGCGTCTATGTAATAATTTTTCAGTTTGATTTCTTTTTTAGGCTATATTTTTCAGGTTTCCATCATATTGAAGCTCTATGGCTATTGGCAGTTTTTATTGTTTGGCTGCCTTTGCTATAAGGTGAGAATTAATTAATATTTTAACTTAACTTTACCTTTTAATGTTACTTTTAAAGAGTTATAATGAATTACTATAAATGTATTTAAATTATTTTTAAAAAGTCAGTCGTCTTGATTTTAATCACTAAGCTCAGCAATTTTTAATTAAACTTGAAAAATGAATAAAATACATAAAATAGTGTTTTTGTTTGTTGAAGAAAAACAACACTAACCGACAGCGACCTCTACCGGGCAATATGGCTATTTATTCAGGAATCTCTAGAAATCGTCCAATCGGCAATCGGATTCTGTATCACGTGACCGTGCAGCCGCGTAGAAGAAGGAGCAAACGGCAACATCAAACATGGAGGTGTCCCCGTTCAGCTTCACTCCGGAGAGGTACTGGACGGAGGAGAAAGAGAGGGCGCTTATAGCGTTTTTCTCCAGTAAGTGCCACTCTCCTTGGCGGACTCTTTTCACACCGCGTGTAAAGACGTTTTTAAAAGTTGCCCTTTTCGTTGATGTGTCGGAAGCTGCAACATTTGTGGGCAACGGTTGCTGGACGAGACCAACGGCTGTTAGCAATGAGCGACAGCAGAAAGAGACGAGCAATGGCGACCAGCAACTGAAGTCAAGTTAGCTGTTTTTCAACTGAAATCGGCTGAAAAAAAATCAGTTCTCTGCATGTTTTTATGAGCTATTTTCTGCACAATTCAATAAAAAAAACTAAATAAAAACATACTTTTAGCCAATTCATTTAATTTAAATGAGAAGAGCAGACTTTTATATTTAATCTGTATCTAACATTACTCCAGTGGGGGGGGGTTGTCTTTTTTAGATCTGTAGCGTTTATCATAGTGAATAACAGCTTTAAACATATTTTTAAAATGGCTGTTATTAATAAGTGTGTAGCTGTTAATAATTACAGGTTGTTAGAATAATTAAATTGGTGAATGAAATATCCTTCTTGAAGTAATGAATAATGTCTCCAGATGTTCCCACAGTTTTCCACATAGGAATATCTTTAAAATACTGTTATCGTGTATATAACATGGCCAAAGGAAAAACAACTAACTTTAATAGAGACTAGATAGCACCACAAGAGCTAAACAACAACCACAGTGATGAAATTGAACGCAACATTGATGTGTATGTTACTGGGATAGGTGCCAAATTAAAGGAAAAATTACAATTTTTGGACCTTGCAAATGTTGTTTTACATTTTTCCTGCCTGGTTTGGTCCCTTAGACAGAGGCACACTAAGAGTACAAGTTCGTTTTGATTTTATTCTAATTTATCACACTCTAGACCCTGTGAAGCTGCAGGTATTTTAGCTATATCTTTGTTTCATTTCTCAGAGCATAGCTGCCTGTGGAACCACAAGTCTGAGGGTTATAAGAACCGGCAGCTGCGATGGAAAACCCTGGAAACACTGAGGATCCTGCTGTCAACTCTCCCACCTCCAGTCCCATTCACAGGTAAATCAGCAGGAAAATAAACCAAATCTGTCAAACTCATAGACTATGTGTGTAATAAAAGTAAAACCATAAACCTGCATTCTCATTAATGGCTAGCAGGGGAATTTCTGTGCCCAGTACTAGGAACCAAGCTCAGCAATTCCCAGGATATATTTTGGTTATCTGGCTTCATTTATCCTAACAACGGCAATCAGGCAGAGCAGTAACACAGGTGGTTATCAAGTCGGTAAGTTAACACCGGCTTTATTGAGCTAAGAGGACGTTCTCATGAAAGGGTGGTGATGGCAGCATCTGAAAAGAATAAAAAATGCTAGATGATTTTTGACAAAACTATATATAATTTTTGATATGTGACAGCTTTGACAGCTGTTTGTACATTCCGGGTTTATTTCCACTTAGTCTCAGCCTAAGTTTAAATTCTGTTTTTATATTTATTGTTTACCCTGGCTGTTGAACTGCAGCTGAAAGAATGAAACCATTTAAACATGGTGTCAGATAGCTGCTCTTTTCCAGTCTTACTGATCAAAGCACTTTAAGTACAGACCATTAATACGATATTACTGTATCGTGCTTTTCCTCTCTCGCACACACTGCTGTTTCTTTCAGTCTGTATTGTGTGGTTAACCTCTTCATATCGTCTCATAGTACAAGTTTCATCTTACTTTGAAAAATCAGCTGCTGATTTTTCAAAGTAAGAGTACACTTATCAGTAATTGTGGTCAGGCACTGCCAACACCCCTTTCATGTGTACACACAGGGGAAGCCCTGGGTAAACTTAACAAGTTGTTAACCAGCTTTGTGTAACCGCTTATGCTGCTTGTCAGTGGGTATGTTGAGTTCGCTTTGTAGCACTGGGCTGAGGGTAAGCCCATTCAAGCTTCTGTGTGAGTCTCTGTGGCCTCAGTAACCACTTTCCTGATGGCTCAGTCATTAGTCGAATATTTTTAGTAAAATATTAAGTCCATTATTTCAAATTATTGCTATTCTAAAAGTGAGAAAACATGATCCGGGGTGTGCTCATCAGCTGACGAGTGTGAGGTTTGACAGTCAGATGTACCCTTTAACTAATTTATATGGGTTTTTTTCCCAAGTGGAAGACATCAAAAACAAGTTCAAGAATCTCCGTACGACTTTTCAGCGTCAGTACAAAATGGTTAAAGCAAGTAAGGCGTGCAACCCGGACGACGAGTTTGTGCCGCAGTGGAAGCACTACCATCAGCTCATGTTCCTGCAGGGCTGCTGGGACCAGGACGACCCCGCCGCCGGTGAGCCGCCGCTGTCACCACTGAACCCTCTGCAGGAAGAGGGCCAGCCTGTCCTCACCTCCCCAGGACTCATCATCTCCTTCCTCCCCACCCCGTCCACCTCGTCTGCCTCCTCCTCGTCCACCTGTGTTCCCTCCAGTGTCATGATTAAATGTTACTGGACTGAAGAGAGGGAGCGAGCTCTGATTTCTTTCTATTGTGGTAAACAAAAGATCTTTTTCATCTTCAAAATCATGAGTTTTTACTGAAGAGCAGTACATACGTAGACAAAATCCTCAGATTAAGTAACGTTTTGAGTAGTTTCATAGCTGACGGGATTCCTGTGTGTTTTTTTCCACAGAGCACAACTGTCTCTGGAACAAGAAGTCTGAAAACCACAACAACCGTCAGCTCAGACTGAGGCTGTTGGAGGCGCTGAGGAGCCAGCTGTCTGACCACACAGTGTCATTCTCAGGTAAGCATCACCGTTTTTCACTTTTTTGTCTGTTGTTTTCTTACAGAAGTAGCAAACTCAGGATTCTTCACCTAATTGCATACCTCAGACTGTTTGAGGGCTTGTTTTCCCGCAGTTGAACAGTCCCTGCTTTAAAGCTACTTTTTTATTTAGTGTATGTGAATTTAGGCTAAAACTTCCACCATTAGGGGGTGGTTTACTGGTGGCTGTATTGTTTTCTGATGTGTGGTAGTTCTTTTCAGCCTTGCCCTTTCCTCTTTAAGAAATTTGACAGGTTAAATAAAGGTTACATTGACTGGCTGCCCCATCTTGTGGTACAAACTGGTATTACATGAAAGCAGAGCCCAATCCCAGTTCAGCTTCAGCTAATGTCTCCTCAACATCAGTTTTTTTGAATGGCAGTTGCTTCTTCACATTCTCTTGATAAGTTTAGTTATTTTGGAAGCTTTTAAAGGAATAATTCAATATTTTGGTAAGATTTCTTTATAAACCTTGAATGGCTCTCCTGGATTGGGCTTTCAGTCAGTCGAGGAGAGTTATTCCACATCCTGTTAAACCCATTGTACAGAAATGGCTGCAGTTCGTAAAGAGTGAATGAGGCTCTATGGAAATTTCCACCATGTTATTGATAGACATGATGACAAGAACAATAGAGTTCAGGGGCCTGTGCTTCGTACGTTGCTTACTACATCCAAGATCAAATGACACATCCAAGACCAAACCATCGCGCTAACCGTGAGCTCGCTAATCCGGTTCCCCGAACACACCTGCTGTTGACGATTAGTACAGCTGGACGCAGTAATGTGACATCACTGGGTGTCGTAAAAGGGGCTACGCATCGATAGTAGAAACATTGATCGG
>NW_005187417.1:750497-755312 GCF_000239375.1 Pundamilia nyererei
CGAAATCGTCAACAATCTAATCCAGCTAACTTACTTAGCGAGGTACAAAGAACAGGCCCCAGTTTGGGGAATTTTAGAGGATTTGATTGTAGTAAAAATTCTTTCTGTGTACATTAGTGACGCTACAGCACCTTATAAACCTTTATGGCAGAAAGTCAGACACCTTCAACTACCAGCAGCTTCCTATAAACCATGCAGGTCTCTGCTGTGATTTAACTATCCTTCTAACCACTAGTTAATGTTTGGAAAGTGGCACCGTCAGGACAGAACGTCCCATTGTAAATCCTTAACTGACCAGTCAGTGCTGATTATAAGAAATGTGCTGTTTACTTTTCTTATAGCTTCACCATAGGAAAAAATGAAGGATATAAATGTTGTTTTATTTCCGTTTGGACAAATGTTGGTCTTTTTGTTTAATAGTGTTATTTTTACCCTATTCTCTGCCGTTATTGAGAGAAAATGCCATTCCCCTGCTCACAGGATGTACTCTTGCTCTACTGAAATGGACCACCATTCCCAGCAGTTATAGCCCTGTGAGCTGTGCTTATCATACCTCTCCATAGTTTGTGTGTCTCAAAGTACTCTGTAATTAAAAGATTTGCACTGGAGCAATTTAACAGTATGAGTACCACTCATCCAAAGCACAGACTGTAAATCTTTGGGAAATACTAATTATCACTCTCCACAGGTCATTTGTGAAACTGTTCCTTTATATATGTTTACGTTATTTTAACATAAGCTGAAATACACACACACAGTGATTTCATACAGTTAGATGTCTGCATAGAAAATGAAAGAAAAACAATTTTTTTCAAAATAATAAAGTCATGTTTGTGTTCTTCAATCTCCAGAAGCTCTGAGCTGCTAAATGTTTCAGTTTTCCAGCATAAAGTGATGCTGTGTTGCTGTTTTTGCAGTTGAAGATATAAAGTGCAAGTTCAAGAACCTACGAACTGTTTTTAACCGCGAGTTCAAGGCGGTCCAGGCAAGCAGGGCGTCTGACAAACCCTACGTGTCCAAATGGAAACATTACCAGCAGCTGCTTTTTCTCTGCGAGTCCTGCGACGAAGACGACGGCTCTGAAGATCTGCAGATCCTGACGCCGCAAGAAGACAAGGATCGGGAGCACGGAAACCAGACCCCGTCCTCCACCCTGAGCAGTTTCTCCTCCAGCTCCAACCAAACCAGCAGCATCAAACTCAGCACCGCCTCTACCCCCTCCAGCTCCACTCAGAGCGACGCCAAAACAAGCGCAGGGTACCAAATGTTCCTCCCTGCAGCTCCGGATAACCTCAGACTAGGCAGCCAATCAGCCACTTCCACGCTGCCAACTTCTCCATCCAGTTCACTGCCAGACACCAGATCCTGTACCAACCCCTCCCCTTTAAATTTCTCTACAGCCAGTTCGGCTCAGCCAGACAACAGACTGAGTGCTGACACCCGCTGCCTCTGGAGCGAGGCCAAAGTTCAGCAGCTCATCTCATTTTACTCCGGTAGGTGGCACCACTCATCATGAATGCTTGTTACCCTTTAGACTTACCCCCTGGATGTTACATCTATCACTGCAACAGAGAGATGTTAGATTTTTGTTCCTCTGTTGTGTTTGTAGTGATGTGCTGGGAGCTGCGTGTTTGGTTATGGTGGTCATCAGCTGTTAGAGGCAGCTGAGAGAGTCGCTGTACGTCTCAGCCACTGCCATGCATGGTTAAAAAAGTTGCACGAGCAGGTTTGATGTGAGAATTGATGGTTTTCTTCTGTTCCAGAGCACAGCTGTTTGTGGAACCACAAATCTGAGAGTTACAGGAACCGTCTGCTGAGACAGAGCCTGCTGGAGACACTGAGCAGCATCCTGTCAAACAACGAGCTGGTCTCATTCACAGGTAACACTCCTGCCGCCTTAATGTTGTCACCACACGGAGCCTTTAATTTGAACTCACAGCATCTCTGTCATTTCTCATCCTTTAGTGGAAGACATAAAGACGAAGTTCAGGAACCTGCGAACCATCTTCCAGCGTGAACACAAGGCGGTGAGCTCCAACAAAACGTGCGGCTCGGAGGACTTCTACCTCCCAAAGTGGAAGCACTACCGTGACCTCATGTTCCTCTGCGACTCCTGCGACGAGGATGAGCAGCCCGAGGACGTCCACTTCTGCCAGCTGCAGGACACCGGTCTCCTCCATATGGTCAGCCAAGCCCCACCTCCCCCCTTACACTACCGTGCCACCAACCAAACTGTCTCCAAGCTGAACACGCGGGGTCTCAAAGCCCCCCCCTCACCTACACCCCCAGACTCCCAGCACTCCTCCCCTTCCTCGTCCCCCTCCCCTTCCACCTCTTCCTCCCACACAGACAGCAGAGTATCTGGACGCAAGCGCGCGAGCCACCGGGCAACCACCACCGAGGTGCTGGACCTCATGAGGACACTATGTCAGACTCAAGCAGCGTCCCCACACGCAGGGTTCCTGAGGTATGTGGAGGAGTGTCTGAATGAGACGCCGCCTGACAAAGCGAGGAAGCTGAAGAAGAAGATAATAGAGACGATTCACAGCATGTCGGAGGATGTTTAGTGTGCTTATTCATTCATTTCATTTCAGCCCGAGTCTAGATCTCATGATCATCTCTTCTAATAGCTGTGACTCTTTAATCTCAAAACTTCGGTACAATGATCATAATAACCACGATTTCAGTTTTCAGGGGCTCTTCCAACGTGGAGCTGTTCCACTTCCTGTTCATCCACATCATGCAGAATAGAAATGAACTGAGCTAAACAGCTTAAATAGTGAGAAACCCACATTTCATGCTTATCAAAACACAGCATTGATAATGTAGATTAAATAAAACACTTGTGGCATTCGGCTTTAGACTCAATGTAGACGTAGATGCTGTGACATAAAGTGACCTAAAACTCACAGTAAACTGTTTCACCGCAATTCAGAACTGTCTTGAACGCCGTCATCACAAACATGATGAATATGTCAGCAAGAAAACTTGTAAAGTCGTCCCCCCCCCCCCCCCCCCCCCCCCCCCAAAGAAAACTAACAATAAACACATGACCCCACATTTCTGGGGGAAAAACTTAACTATGTAAGTAATACTGTAACATACACTGAAAGCAGCAATATAGCTGATAAGCATTAATGTGACAGGAACACTTTTAAGCATTTTATGCAAAGGACAAAGTCCTGAAAATTTCTAAACAAAAACACAGATTTGTGAACAGATACTATATAAACACTAATTAAATGTATATAATTCACTTCCTGGCTCCCTAATTCTGCACTTTATTGAAATTTTGCAAGCCCTTCTTGCAGATTATGCACGGATGTCATAGATAACAGCAAACTGAGTTTTATTTACAAATAGTTTGAGAACACTACAGCAAGCTGAGGCGTCTTTCTCGTGTACAGATTTATCCCAAAGTAATGAGGTTCATCCCAAACTGGTACATCCACCACTTAAAATCAGCATCACCAGGCCCATATTCAGTGTTTACAGAGATACAGTGAAACTACGCTCAGTCCTCTGTGTAATTTCAGACTTGGTTGTGACATTCACGTATAAAGACTTTATTGATCAAGAGTCCTTTTGAAAGTGCCAAAGGAAAAGATGGGTTCAGCACTTTGTCAACAAACCGACATCTTAAAGAGCTGCGCTGTTGGCAGTGACTGACCACAGATCCTGTAGAAATGTAATCAAACTTTTCATGTGTGTCCTCTTTATTTAACTTGTTCTAATCCTATTGTGTCATAATATTTAAATAATTTGCTGCTTCTTTTTTTTTACAAAGCCAGAATTGTTACTTTTGTTAAAATTGTATAAACTTATCTTAAAATGAAAAAATGTCAACATGTAAAGAGTTAAAAAAAAACACTTTTTTTCTCCTTTTGGAAAGTATAAATGGTTTTGATGCAATACTAAACAATTGCAGCACATGCTATAACTAACAGTTTAGTTATCATTATTATTTTTATTATTATTATGTAATTACTTTTCTTTTTGGCTGGCGTTTGTTTAAATTCAATTCAGTGCCTTATCAGAATCACAGTAACTGAACGTTCTTGTTCAAATAAACCTACATTTACAAACCTTTATTCATTTTGTTCTTTAACACATCAAACCTGGTTTAACTTGAGCTCTGATTTGAACAACACGATATTACAAGTTACAGTCGACCTTTCAACTTGGCAGCGATTCCCATCCAAGGGATGTGTTTAAGACCTACTTTAATTTGAAATATATTGCTGTTAAGTAGCTTTTTATAAAAGTACATTTAAGCCAAGCAGTCCATATTCATTTTAAAATGAGCTCAAGCAGTTTATAAGAAGAGGTTTTGGAGTTATAACAGTCAGGAAGCACTGGGCTCAAAGCAACACAAAAACATTTTTAAAGATGCAGCTGGAAAAAAAAATGTAATTAGTAAATATTTATTGGAACACGATTGAAGCAAAAACATCATGCCATCGTCAATACAAGGCCCAGGGGCCACAATCAGCCTGAATGAGATTTCGGACTTTTAGCTGTATTTTCATAAGTTTCACAGAATTTCCTACTGATTAAAATCTCCAAATGACATTCATACTACACCAAAGTAATTAAATAAGAGATAAATAACAAACAGAAAAGTTCCAGTTTTCACTATCTACTATCAGCTACCAGATCTTTTTTTATACAGGGAGTGCAGAATTATTAGGCAAGTTGTATTTTTGAGGAATCATTTTATTATTGAACAACAACCATGTTCTCAATGAACCCAAAAAACTCATTAATATCAAAGCTGAATGTTTTTGGAAGTAGTTTTTAGTTTGTTTTTAGTTT
>NW_005187417.1:756133-758427 GCF_000239375.1 Pundamilia nyererei
GGCACTCCAGTGATGTTGCAGCTCTGAAATATGGCCAAACTGGTGGCAAGTGGCATCTTGGCAGCTGCATGCTTGACTTTTCTCAGTTCATGGGCAGTTATTTTGCCCGATCCATACAGACTGGCGACCTGTCAAGGGTGTACCCCGCCTCTCGCCTTATGACAGCTGGGATAGGCTCTAGCACCCCCTGCGACCCTGAAAAGGATAAGCGGAAGCGAATGGATGGATGGATGGATGCCCAATCCATACTATCAAGATTGATAAGGGAAAAAAAGGTCAAATGACGCTGGTATTTTACAGCCTTTTGGTTGTAAATCTCTTGCCATCCACTAGATGGCAATCTCTTAACATACTGCAGCCTCCTCAGCACCGGCCTCAGTTTCCATATATCTGTCATGCCTCAGAAACTACAACTGTTTGGATGATAGTCTCTTCCTGTGGAGTTTGTCCTGAATGTATTACACAGTATTTGTACAATGCAAACACTAAATAGTATCCAATACCCTCGAATTTAAAAGATTTACCTGCGAATGAAGCAGGACAGAGTCATACTGACACCTGTGTCTGACTCACCTGCCACCTGTTTGACCTGCAGGCTGAGCTTCAGGTGAAAAACATCACTGTGTCACCTGAAGCCTTTTCATTCTCTACTCTCGATAGTAACCCTGTAACCTCTAACCCTTTGTTAGATGATACACTTGATGATATTCACTGAAACCGCATTCCTAAGTGCTAACACACCCAGCTCAAGCCAAAGCTCTCCACCCACCAACTCACAAACATATGGACATAAAGGACCATTTGGCGTCACATTTAAACACGTTGGATACATCGTTTTTCAACATGTGGTGTTAATGATGTGAGAGGTGACTGAAATTTGTAATTTTGTAGTGATTAAAATGTAATCAACAAATAAAAGTGAGAGAAAACAAAATGTGGAACACAAAAGTGTCTTTGTGAAATCCCTTTCATGGACTGACAGGATAGATTTATGGCATCATAACAACTTTGCTAATGACGTTCAAACGTTTCAAATGTGTTATTTTTAGTATCACAAGCCACTGAATTAGCTCATTAGAAAAAAAATGCTCAAAAAGAGCAGTAAACCAAATAATAAGGGCTTGATTTACTTTGTGCAGATTCTTTTTAGCTAACATTCATCATACTATGATGAATGAAAGCAATTTGGAGTTAGCTACCTTGGATACGTTGGCATGCAGACTAGAACAGCCAAGCAACCTTCCGATTAGTGAACAACCTCCTCTATGTCCCAAACCCAGGCACCCTTTAGAAGAAGCGACTTCTGCGACTTCAATCCACAGCTCGTGGTCACAGATGAGGGTAGGAATATATGCTGACGAGTAAATCAACAGCTGTCTACTCACTGCAACAAAGCTGCAAAGAACGCATTTCACTGCAGACACCCCAAGAAGAAGAAGGACAGACACAAAGACGCTCCTCCACTTGGGACAGCAACTTCTGCCCCACTCAGAGTGGGAACACCACCCTTTGCTGGCTCAGAACCATGACCTCAGACTTGGAGGATACCACTCAATGAAGCCAAAAAAACCACCACATCATCCACAAAACACAAAACCGTGATCGTGATACCAATGAAGTATATATGACTTTGCAAGTTTGTGAAGTTTCTGTTAAAGTCCCCCCCTTCCTTATTGTATTTATTTTAGGGGTGTTTGTAGCTCAGGAGGTAGAGTAGGTCATCAGAGGGTTTGTGGTTTGATCCCTGGCTGTTCCAGTCTGCATGCCAAAGTATCCTTTGGCGAGATATTGAACCCAAAGCATCCATGGGAGTGTGAATGCTAGATAGAGAGCACTTAAGCAAAAGTGCTGGTGTGAATGTGTGAATGTGAGATTTGAGCATTTAAGTATAAAAGCACTACATAAGAAGTCCATTCAGTCCATGTTGGTTTTATACCTCGCTGGGACATTTGTTCTGTCTTACTCTTACACTATTGTGTTTAATTTTTTGAACTGCTGTAACAAAGAAGTTTACAGACTTGGGGGGAAAATATAGATTGTCTTAATTTTTGTTTGTATTTTAAGCCGTATGGTATGTTTTTAATGTGTTTTATAAAAAGGAATCCCCCAACTTTTGGGGGATAAATAAACTAAGCTTATATTCTGGCTTTTTGTCAGTTTACTGTTCAGCGTGTAAACGATTTGATCCACCAGGAAGTTTAATCCAGTTTAAATCCAGTAATCTGGCTCCAGTGTGAATAGAAAGGATTCAGATTCAGTTGCGAAGGATTGGATTGTTGCTCATCAACACACAC
>NW_005187417.1:758447-781099 GCF_000239375.1 Pundamilia nyererei
AACACACACACACACACACACACACACACACACACACACACACACACACACACACACACACACAGGAAACACTCAGCTTTTTATCCCAGTGTCCTTTTTTAATTCACACCTTTTTTTAAACTCTCTCCTTTCTCTCAGAGTTTCTGTTTCCTCTTCTACCTCTCCTGTCCCTCCCTCTCTCCCCCCTCCCCCTGTCTCTTTCCTTTCTCCTCGCTCAGTGAGTCGCAGTAAATCCTATTGTGATGCTAAACTGATTTTTGGACGAGACACAGAAAGAGAGAGAGAGAGGGAGAGAGAGGGAGAGTAGGTTTGGATTTGTGTTTGAGCAGATCTGATTCGGGCTGCCTCTCGTTCATGTGGAAATTTGATGGCCTTCTCCTCTCCGTAAACTTTTAGGACTCCTTTCAGACTCCTACGGGGTGTTTTTTAGGAGTTTCTCCGGCGGAGGAGCCGCCGCTCTGCGCGCTCCAGGAATGCACTTTGCAGGAAACGCGACTCTGTGCACGGACACCTCCTGCTCTCTTCGCTCTTAACGAGGAGTTATAAATGAATGACGGCAATGCACTCGTGAAGGACAGCTCGTTTTCTTCACACCGGTCCCCCCTCCACCTCCACTTTATCCTCCTCAGGCTGAGGACATAGGAGCCGGGAGTGTGCGCTCCCCCTGGCCAGGCATGGAGAGCGGTGGCCGGGCGGGGCTCCAGCAGGCGGCGGGCGGTGGAGGAGAAGGAGGCGGCTGGGTGTTGGTGGAGGCCCGGCTGCATGGAGGAGCGCCGTGGGGCTTCACCCTGCAGGGTGGCCTGGAGCACGGAGAGCCGCTCATCATCTCCAAGGTAGGAGACAGGACGTGTGAGGCCTGCTGTGTTTGTGACCTGTTCTGCGCATGACGGGAAGCCGGAAACAGGGAAAGAGTGAATAATTATTCCAATCATATCGATTGATTTTGCATGAATCAGTGAATACTATTATTTCTAAACTGTAAATCAAATCAATTTATTTATATAGCACCTTTCACAGGATAAAAACCACAAAGTGCTTCACAGTAATATAAAACAAATACATAAAATACATTAATAATAAAACACACAGCACAAATCTAATCTGTAACTACAGCATATCAGTGGCAGAAGTTTAAATGTATTTTAAATATATGCAGAAAAGTTATTAAAGTTGTTGTTGTTGTTGTTGCGAACACCTGATCAACACAGATTGCAGTTCAAAGGGGCAGTCAGGCCTTTTAGTAGCACTTGCCTCTAATTTAATGTGCTGCATGAAACAGAAGGACAATGTCTATGGAGGTGAGGCCGAGATCTTCTGATTTTTACATCCTAGCACGGGGCAGGCTTTAAAAGACACCACAGAGGTTTGGAAGATGAAGCCAATGTGGAAGAGCTTTAATTCTGCATTTTCTTTTTCTAATGACCAACAGGGGGCGACAACTCTGGTTTGAAGTCGGTTTGTATAGAAGTCTGTGGGTAATTGAGCCTAATTCTCGAATGATTTATGATCTGAATACACACTTTACTGATGATTTTATGGTTTCATTTGCTCGTTTTAAGTTTTATTAAATAGATTATGATGTTCATTTGATAAATTATGGTCCCATTAAAGGCAGAAAGGAGGATGAGGCAGGACAAAATAAACACATACATCTGTAACAGGCTCATAAAATGGTGTGATCCACATCTCACTCATTGTGTCTGGTTTCAAAACATCAAGAAGGCCATGTGGGCAGTTTTTCTCATGGACTGAGAATGATTATGTTTGTAGAGACATGCGTATGTGCGTTTTGCTTTTATAAAATAAACAAACAGATAAAACCATATATTTAGGAGCAATAATCAGCTGCCTCTTCAGTAGCTTCCTCATCTCTTGGATGGGCTTTTAACTCTGCTGCAGAACAATAACCGCTGCCTGCTCCCAGCTGCAGTCTGTGAAGTGGAGTTAAAGTCTGTCCGACCCCCAGAACCGAGACTAGAAACTGCAAAGTGACATCATCGGCTGCTAGAGCAGAAACCTGACCAGCGAGAGTATATGAAACATGAGATGAGAAGGATTGCAAAATAAACTTGTGCAACCTGTGTTGGGGAAAACCTGAGCAAAAAACAGAAAAGGAAAGAAAACACTTGGCTTGAGGCTTCAAAATCAAGACTTTACTGGTGACTATATCCATTCACATGTAGTCTTTGCTTTCAAGCTTCACTGTCTTTGAGGCTTTTTGCCTTAAACAAATTCAAAATAAATAAATCACTCGATGCGCCAATAATCAGTAACCCCTATAACTATGTCAGTAATGAAAGTGTTACTCTTTACCAGCCGCTTCATTGCCCAGAATCATCCCAGACGGCAGAGAAATATGGGCCCAAGTTTGGCTACTTTTGGCAGTCATGGCTTAGTTATGGCACTGGTTAGTATTGTGTGATCCAGACATCACAACATACTTGACCTCTAGCTCATATAAGATGGACCTCTGGGTAAGTTGAGTCAGCCTGAGTCAACACCATCAAATATGGCCCAATGAAAGCAGTAGGTTTGAGCCACACTTTGGCCAAAGATTCAGTGAAATCTGTGATGGATTTTTAATTCTTCTTCTTTTTAAAGCCAAGAAAAAAGCCCAAAACCTTTGATATCATCATTAGTAGATGACCACTACCATCCTTACAGCCACCATCCTGGCCTCATTTTATTAAAATGCAAATCGCCAGGCTGGTACGTGCGTGCGTGCGTGTGTCTTTCTGTGAAGGTTATTCTGGGATGGAGGCCAAACACCGTAAAATAGGACAAGAATGTGAATAATGTGTTTTCCTGGTTGCTTTTGAATACAATCATGCTTTTATTTTGTGCTGTACTTTGGCTGGCGTTAGCACAGTTCTCCATGTTTGACCCCAACACCAGCATGATGTCGCGCTTCAGTTTTTTTGCGTCTCTCTTTATGTTCTGTCTCCTTTTCTGTTTGTGTGTCTCACTCATTCTCTTCTTTTTGCCGCCAACCAACCGTAAAAGAGACCTGGCACACTTTGCTTGTTTTGTATCAACGCTGTGCTGAACTGGGGTCAGAGGTCACAGCGATGGCTCTAGGAAAGTTAAACCTTCAGATTAAAACTTAATGAGTTTTAATCTGAAGGTCTCATGACCTGTGTGTGTGCCAGAGTTACACCATCAGTGTAAAGGTGAACAAAGTCTTTGCTGGGACTGAAATGTTTACTCAACCTGAAAAAGATCCAGGGCTTTATTTAGTTTTGCGTTGTGCATCTTTTAAAATGCTATTTATTGAAAATTTATTATTATGATTTAATTTAAAACTTTGTTTTTTATAAAAGACTCAAACATTTTAAGTGCACTTTTAGGATCAAAGCTAGCTTTGTTTGAGCTGAAGGTAGCTAACAAGCTACCTAGCTTACACAAAATACTGTTTTGAAAGAATAAGTCGGGCAATTCAACCAAACTTGCCATTAAGGTCACAAACCTGCCGGGATAATTTGATAAACTGGCTAACTGCACTTTGGTTGCTAACCTTAAGCAAAATCTGAGGCCTGTACTCCAAAAGGATATTACATTTTTGGCAATCTGTGTCAAGGTAATAGTCAGAGTTTTCTGTGTCATGAAAGTTGCTCTTTTTTTTACCTGGCTAATTCACCATGGTAACAGGCTGAACACATAACTTGGTCAAATGCAGGTTATGTTCAGCGTTTTGGTTTGAGATCATTTGAAAGTGCCATGTTTTCACTGATTCTTTTATTTGATGATTGCTGGTCGGATGTGTTTCATATGTCCCAGTTTTTAAGCCATATAACTTTTAAAAACCACCCAGTGAATCACAGGAATATGCATGTATTAATCTGGTGATGCAAAGATGTGTTTTTACCGTCAATTCTAATCTGCTGATAAGCCTCCTTTACACGCACAGTGTTTTCACCAGTCTCGCAGCTGTTGAACAAAACAACCTAGATGACATGATATTGAGATTTTCCAGAAAAGCAAAGACCAGTGGACTCATTTAGACCCAGCTCAGGGCTGAAGATTTATATATTATAATCTACAATCTAAAGGGTTATGCTGGTTGTGGCCAAGCAAAATACACTTAATACACACCAGTTAATGGTGTGTATTAAGTGTCACACTAGTCCACTGGTTCTTTTAAACAGGTTCAGTATCGGTTTTGAAGCATGAGAACATAACCTCGAATATGTCATAATGATGGCTATTCGATTTATTTCAGAACCACAGTGTTAAAAGCTGGAAATGTGAATAAAGAGGTGAGAAGTCCTTGATGAATAGATGTTGTAGTATCCCACTGTGGTAAATGTAGGATCCAGTGTTTTAGAGTTAAAGCATCAGGATATCCTCATAATTCTTTTTAAATATGTCTCTTGGGAGTACACCAGCTTCATGCAATTACAGTGAACTGGCTTACCCGTTTATATTACACTCCTGTATCCTTTAATCCTGGAACTAAAAGTCAGCATATTATATCTTCAGGATGTTTTATTTGTGTTCTTTTTTTTTTTTTTTAAACACTGGCTATAATCACCTCTAAATATCCCTCAGATTAATAAATAAAGAGCACATGCCTAATCTTTAACCTCTAATGAGAGGTCAAAAGTATGGAAACTTCAGGTTTTCACAAGCTAGAGAGGCAGTGAACCTGAGTCCAGCTCTAGTTTAGAGAGAGAGTGCTTTTCCTTGGCTGAGGCCCCCCATCGCTCTCAGAGGATATTTTCCCAAATCACACAGTCTTTATTGATTAGAGGAGGTATGTTGTTTCAGTCACGGTATGAGCGGGCTGAGCCACTCTGTTTAGATATCTCGGTCTGCAGGATAATGAATTTCAGCTGGAATACCACAGTCACTGACACACACACACACTCGTGGAGTTACTGAGTGATTCTGTGGGCCTTATTTGGGTATATTTATTCCTGAAAAAGGCAAACAGTGCAGGCATGTGCATCGTTCTGCAGAGCTCGGGAATGCTTTAACACAGTTTTCCTTCACAGCTCTGAGAGGATGTTTCTTTTCCCTCACATCAGTAACGCTCATTAGATACTACTCCTTTGTGTTAATCAGCACTAGTTTAGATAAACACCTGCAACCGCGCACTAATGTTTATCTCCTCAGAGTCGGTGATTCAAGTCGCCTAGCGCAGATGGTACATGTTCATCAAAACTTTGTATTTTCCCGATGCTGCAGTTGCAGCATGTGGGTGAAGACGCATCATGTTTTTGTTGAGAAGTAACACGTGTTGTAATTCAGAAGAGCTTCAGACACTCCCTGCAAGACATTTTTGGCAGTGGTTTTAAAACTTAGAGTCCCAGGTGGGTGGGGTTTATTGTTTCAGAACAGAGCAAGACACTTTTGTCGATCACAGGAAAATATGTGCAAAACAAACAGAGTCATTCTTGTGTGTTTTTTACCCATCGTGGTTAATCTGACCTTTCCAAGTGCAAAGCTTAGCAGCCTCAACAGGACCAAACTGATGAGATATGTTTTCCAAAACAACTCTGCTGAGTTTAGGCTCTAAAAAATGTCTACTGCTGCTCACTTCATGCCTGATATCCAAATGTTATAGTAAATGTTGCTGTGACATCTCTAATGCTTACTTATTACGATCTAAAACAGGAATCAACAGGACAATAAGGCATCTTATCTTATCAATAATGCATCTTTCCCATCTGGGAACTCACTAGTTACACTGCTGGTTTTAGCCTCGGGAGCAAGTGGACCGGTGCCTGTTTCCTGTTCCGTGTATCACCTAAAGTTTAGAAATGCAGCTAATAAAAATCAAAATGGTCTTCAGATGACAAGCAGGGGTTTTAAGATTACATTTAGGCAAACCCAGTTCTCTTCCTGATCACCACATGCACCGTGTACCTATAGGATAACAAAGGGAAACTTTCAGAAGCTTTCAGTACCAGAACGCTCGTCCTCTGTAACTGTGCACTACTTCAATCAATCAGTGCACTTTGACCAGATGACGCTTGTCCAGAAATATGTTGATGAGCAGCTCAGGATTTGATTGAGTTTATCTCGTGCTGAACAAGATGATGTGACTTTAAGAGGAAACACACACACACACTGATAAACAGGCAGTCGTGTGCTGTGATACTGATGCACACACAGTGACAGGCTGCTAAGGGTCATCACTGTCAGCAATGATAAAGTAGCAGGGTCACACTGATATTTACAGTGTGTGTGTATGTGTGTGTGTTAGAGAAGGAGCGTGTGGGAGTGATCAGAGACATTCGAGTCACATTTGGGTTTGCTCTGATTTTGATTTGTGCTGTAATTAAAGTGAAGGTTTACTTCAGTGTGCTATGACATGAAAAATGTATTGTATGCAGCTGGTAAAATGCCAGCTGCTACCCCTGTCAGGCTTTCCAAACATGTATGCAGTTTCCAGTATGCAGCACTCAGACTGAGAGCATTAAAACACTGATGCTTCATTCAGAGACTCAACCAAACTTCACTTACAAAAAGAACCTCAACAACAGCATTTCCTGTTAACACTCATCTAATCTGTTTTTGTGTCATTAGTGCTGATTCCCTTCTAAATATAAGTACTTTATTATTTTAAACTAGTTTAGGATCATTTTAGAATATTTCCGTCTTAAGGAAATAAAAGCAAAACAAATGAAATAGGAATAAAAACTGATTAGAAATGACAAAACTATGAAAACTCTGACGTCTAGAGGAAGGAAACCTATGAAGAATTGAGAGACATACAGGATGTAAGGATCACAAACACCAAAGACCTCCTGCTCTTCCCTGCAGTGACCCTGTCCATAACACACACACACACACACACACACACACACACACACACACACACACACACACAGGGGAGCGAGTCCTGCCAGAACAATAGACGGCCTGATAGCAGCTGCCAGAGGAAGTGTAGCCCAACATGTTTCATCATTTTGTATGTTCAGCCTAACTCAGCACAGACACCAGTCGAAGTTCAAGGTCTTGGATCTTACAAACCTCTTAAACCTTGGCCCCTTTCAGCTCTCAGACCTTTCATTTGGAGGTCAGTACCAGGAGCAGCCTTGCGTAACGAGCTGCTGCCCCACAAACTCGGGTGCTAGGAACTCACACTTTGCAGCCGCATGTTTGGACTGCATTAGCTGATGTTGTGTGTTTGTTTGTACAGGTCGAGGAGGGCGGCAAGGCGGACAGTTTGGAGCAGCCTCTGCGGGTGGGCGATGAGATTGTCATCATCAACGACATTGAGCTGACCGGGTACCGTCAGGAGGCCGTCGCTCTGATAAAAGGATCGTACAAGACTCTGCATCTCACCGTCCGCAGGTACACACGCCAGTTGTTAAAGCTCAAACCAACAAAACTGAGGCAAACGGACCACAAACGTCTGTTTCTGAGACCGACTCAGAGCTTTCTGCAAGCACGCAGGGTGGATATTTCTCTTTCTAGCAACAGCCTGAAACCTGATAATCCCAGCAGGCGGTGGGTGAGTGTGTTTGGAGTGTAGCTTTACTTGCTGTAAATGTTGGTTTTATTCCAGCACTTGGTTTCAGCTGTGAGTTTTCAGTGCAGTAGTTTATTAAATTAAAGAAAATCTGGAATGAGTGACCAACAGTGTAGTACAAGGTTGGAGTGAGCGCAATCTGTTGCCCACGTCTAGACTTTTACCCTAAATAATTAATTATTATCTATGATAATAACAGTTCAGACAAGCACAGACTGGCTGGGGATTTGACTCAGTTGACTGTGTGTTATTAAAGGCTGTCACCATGTCAGCGATTAATAGAATTCACTTTAATGATATTACTGGATGTCCGGTATAGATGTTTTGGGAGTAACAGCTGAGTCCAGCGTGCCCAGCACACAGTTTGATTTGGGGATAGGATTTTAGCCCAAAGTGCAGCCTGTGTTCTAGGAGCCGTCATTCATGTCGTGCTGATTATTTATTATGTTGTATTATGTTGTATTACACTTACAGTGAGGTTCATAAGTTATTGGCCAAGGACACATTTTGTCATTTTGCTTCCATACACCTCCAGAGTGCAAACTTCAGGAAGCTTAATTACAACATTCTTATACTCAAACCAAAATGAGGATGAAAGACTCACCTAACTACCAAACCAAGGGCCAAACAAAAGGGCAAAATAGCACGTGAGCGCACACCTTAAATAGCTCTCATAGGTGTGGTTATTTTTATGGGCGATGTATAAAAGTTGCCCCATTTTCTCAACACGAGGGTCTGCAAGCTCATTCAAATATCAAGCACAAAAATAAGACATGCTTGTTTTCTTTGACGTTAAATATTGACATATTTAGCAGTAAACTGCATGTTATAATTATGTTGACCGCTAAGGTTTATTCTGTTTATTCTATTTGTTCTTATTTGGGAAACAAATGTCATCATTTCATGTTTTTGACATGCCAAATGAAGATAAATTGATTCAACCACATTTAAATATGGTTGGGGTATTTTGCACCTCCAGAAATATGCAACAGAGTCAGTTGCAAAAGGTTCCCTTCTCTCACAGGCAATCCTGTCACTGGGTTCTCTTTTTAAATACCTGACAGTACTTTTTTTATGCCTGAATCCAGTTTGGGCTGGTGCAACACATCTGGCTCCAAATCTGAGCTGAACCTGAGGCTCAGCGTACTCCCGTTGTTGTGATACCTGTATGACCGTAAAGTAGGGAAAATATATCGAAATTTGTTTTTGAATTACTTCTAGAGCTCTAGATTTTTAGATCATAAAGATATGACATAAACATTTAATGAAAAGGAGAAGCAGTGTACTGAGCAGATGTGGGAAAACAGAAGTCTTGTTGAAATTGCAGTTTGTTTTCTTAAGGAGTCTTGTTTCAAATATGTATCAGAGTGACGCATTTGAAGCTATGACAGTACTGGAGTGGTTAAACTAGCCTGTTCCTGGGTCCTGTAGGTGAAGCTTCTACAATCTCCTGAAGGCATCAAACACTTCTTCACATCCGGTTAAAGGTTCATCAGACCAGGATCACATGCTGATTAGACCCATTTATGACCTCTGACATGCCCGGGTGCCAACTTCAGCACTCATTGTGTGATTAGCGCTGATGTTCAGACTTTGTCCAGCGTTTTAAAGCTAAGTCGGTTTTGAGGTTAGGCTGTATTAAAACATAAGACTGCTAAGACGCAAACAACAATCACCCATTTAATCGTAAAATAAGGAGCAGGAGACCTCAGCAGAGGGCGTGTCGTGCCACCCAGCATCAGTGTTGAGGTTGATGCACTGCCAGGTATGTGTTTGGGTTTGGGGTGTGACTGTGAGCGAGGCCACTGTCGCTACTGCAACTTCTGTTTACTGGAAGACGCGTGAGACGCCAAACACAATGCAGGACTTTAGACTTTAGACACACACACACCTTTACACACACACACACACACACACACACACACACACACACACACACACACTCTGTGGGACAGGTGTAAAGACACACACACAGGACTGTGGAAGGCGTGGTGACAAGGGAAGGCTGTGTGTGTGTTTTGGTCTGATTTTCTTCCTGTTTGGATCTGAAACTGTAAAAGTTGGACACTGCACAGGTTCAACATTTCATTTCTAGTTCGTATTCGATTCTGTTCTGCTCTACTCTATTGTGATGGGGCTGTACGGAGGCAAACTAGAAGGTTTGAACATTGGACCCTGGTTTGCATGTTGATGTGCAGTCAGCGTTTTTTTTTTAGATGCTTTTTAGTGTCATGGATCAGCCCAGCAATCCATTTGATACCACAGACACAATTTGTCACGTTTTTTTCACGAGCACAGCTCTGAAAGTGCTCTGCTTGGGCACGAAGCATATTCATGTTTGCAGCTTGTATTTTGTCCACAGAAAGCAAGAAAGTGTAAAACAAGTTTTGACTGTTCTACTTTTACCCAGACTATGATCTGTTCCAAACCAAACCAAAGTCATTCTTACGAATCAATGGACTTCAGTGACTTTAAGCAACTATAGGCAACCCTTCCCACACTGGGAATGCTAAATCAGCAGGCCCAAAAAGGTTTTTCTTAACTTTAATGCAACAGGAGCTACCGATGAGACTGGTGATTGACACATGACAGGGTACTAAATACATTAGAAGGTTATCTAGGCAGCCGCAGCAACCAAACAGAGCCAAACTTGGGTCTCTGATATGACCCCTCCACCATCACTCCCTTCAACCTTTATATGTGGACACAAATCAGTACATCTGAGCTCAAACAGAAGAAAAATGTCATCCAGAGATGCAAAAAAGTCATGCCCAGAAACACAAATCAAAAATAGATAAAAAGCTGGGACTGCGTTTACGTCAGATGGACCCACCTGAGTCTTGGCTGTTCTGGCTATAGGCCTGAGAAGTGTTAAAGTTCGCTGGTTCTGCAGGTGTCAGGAGTTTTAGTCTAATAATGTAATAAAGTCTGAAGGAGCTGTATCATTTTAGAACTTTTCTGTCTTATGGGAGTCTCTGTTTTGAAGCCTCAACATTATCACCACAAAATGGTGGTTATCATCTAACTACTGGGAAGTTTAGTTAGCAAGCTGGCAAAACAGACACATAGCTGCTAACGGTGTTATATGACACAAAGCTATAATATTTTTCATATAATTGCATTAAAACACAGTCCAGAAATCCAGTCCAGTTACTTGGATTACTGTGATGCCAACCAGTTTTGAAGCCTCAACACCGGCCTTCTGGCTGCTGCCAGGTTTCTGGAACCATCAGTGACCATATTTAGAGACAAGGGATTGAATGATAATCCCATAAAAAATGGTCTAGCACCTTAAACTTTACTGAAAAACCTACTAAAGTGATTTTCATCAGAGCAGGTGAAGCCTACCTTGAGTCAGCCTCAAGTGGACATTAGAGGAACTCCAGATTTTGGACACGTTTTTCGGGGGAGGGGGGGGTTGGTACTTTTCACCTTTACCTTTTGCCATGACTTGTGTAGGTTTCTTTCTTTGTGTTACTTCCCGTAATGTTGATCCAAGGAAAGAAATGTTTGAATGTGTATTCTTTCTCAGCCTAACACTAGGATTAGGGTTTGTCTTGTTTTGGGAGAAGCATTCATCACCTCCTCCTGCAGCTCCTCCATCGTCTCCAGCTGCAAAGCAACAGCCTCTCGGTGGGGTAATAAAGATTTATTGAGCTGAACTGATGGTTATTACCGCAGAAGACCAAAGTCTCTGTTTGTGTGTATGCGTGTCCTTTATCCGGAAGGCATTATAAAACTATGTGTCTGACTTTAGCGGGTATTAGCTGCTTTTATTGTTGGTATTGTGTGTGTGTGTCCTCCATCCTTGGTGTCAGTCAGACAAAAGGCGCATGATGTCGACACCAAACGCACCTGTCAGACCACGCCTTCTTTGTCTCTCCTTACGACTTTCTCTCCTCCATACCTGACTGTGCTCGATCTGATTGGTGCCTTCAGGTGAGCCCTGATTGGCTTGGAGACACAAAAGCAAAGAGAGACACACACGCAAACACACACTCAGAAGCACAGACATTCAGAGGGAATCATGCCATTAGTGTACTCACAACAAGCTGAAAACAAAGCAGAAGAATTTCAGAGGAGCTGCCCGTCAGAGCTGTAAGTGTATGTAAGTGTGTTTTCTATAAGTAGTGAGAACAAATGAAGCAGACTTTAAGTTAAATTTGTATTTAAGTAAAGATGGCTGATGTCATTTCAAACTTTAGAGTTTCAATGTGACTATTGTGATATAAAGCCAGCATATGAGGGTTTAATTTAAATCCATGTAGTTTAACTCCTTAGTTATAGTGTCATGTTCTCCAAGCTTTGGGGAACATGATTAGACAACACTTAATTGTTTTTCAGTCTGACAGGCTTCAGTAGGTAACGCCCATTCCAGATTATTGTACTTGGAAACTTGAAAAGCCTTTAAATGCCTGGAGGGTGTTTGTTTTCAGTGGAATGTTTTTTGGCTCTGGGAGATTTCTCAGATTAAAGGTACTTTCTTGTACATTGTTGTGTTTAAAAATAGTTTAAAACCTGCTGATACTAACTAAAGCAATCGAAAGCTATCTATGCAAAATATGTTTGTTGTATCGAAGAGATAACCCCTGAAGTCAAAGCAGGGCTGTACTGCACATTAGTGCAATACCAAATTTGAACCACAAGATGGTGCAGCGAGTCAAATGGGTGGGGCTAAAAAGAGATAATGAATGTTAAACAGCAGCAAACATCCATAGACATCTTGCTAGTAAAATGCTGCCCCTAGTGGTGAAAGTTGTAGTTAAATTATTAGAGAGTACCTGGAATCCAGATGTGGGTAATACGGGCAAGTAAAGAATCGTGAGTAGAGATCTTTGAGAAAAATCTTTTTGTCATGATGTGAAGTGTCTGTTCGGTTATTTCCTGTTTTATTTTCTATTCATTGGTTCTTCACTTGGTAGTTTTCTTGGGACAGCCTCACCTGTGTTGTATTTGTCAGTTCCTGTTTTATGTTCTTTTTTTGTTCACACGTAGGCCTTCGTGAGGCCTAGAGACTCGTTGGCAACCACTGATCAATAGGGAAAACTATTTAGCAACAGTTAGCAAGTGGTTGCCAGAGGTAATTGCTATGAAATCAGTTGCTGAGGCCTCATTTATGCAGGCTTTGAGACCAGTTGGTGACCTCTGGAAGAATTTCCTGACTGCTTGGTGACAATTGCTTTGGTTGCTAGCAAGTTGCCATGGTTGACACTAGTAGCACTTGGGACTTGTCTCCAAATATTCTTTTTGCTTTATCGTTTTGTTTTGTTTTTTGTCTTGGTTCATGCAGATAGTGACATTCGATTATGTGAACATTACCAACAACCAACTGGAGTGTTTGTCTCTCTGGTCTCTCAGTCAGTGCGATGTATTCTCTGTTTCTTCCTGAGCTGTGTGAACTGTTGCATACATGCAACAGTTTATTCAACAGCTTTTCTTCTTGTAAATTTCCACAAACAGTAGATGAGAGATAATGTTAGAAGGAATCTAGTGGTAGTTTTGCAGAAGATCCACAGTCTTTCCAAAAGCTTAACTTCTATGTCTAAAAACTTACGGATTATTGTTAAGGTCATTGGTTGCTGACTCAGAACTCTGGATTCTCTTAAATTACGCATATAGAAGTATAACCTGCAGGGATATAAGTCAAAGTCATCGATTTTTAAGCATTTTTCTGTCACATTTTACTGGTGATTACAGATTTGGGGGAGTTGACTCTCTCCTTATTCATCAAAATATTCATTTTGGTGTCAGAATCACTGTCTAGAGTGGCAGGAATTGCTTCTAAATGGGATCACTTGCATATATGCTGATGTTATTAACTGAATCTTTGACCATGCCTAATATGAAAAGCCATCAATGCAACAGTATAGATATACATGAAAGAAAAAAGGGCTAATCTTAACAGGTTTGTTTGAATATACCAGTGAAATGGTGCATTGTGGTGACTGGGCTGTTTTTGTTAAGATTTGTTTTCTACAGTTTCGTTTACACGTGAGGGTCCTCCTCTATGTTGGGCCCCTGGATGCAAACTGATGTAGATCAGACTGAATGCGAGCTGGGTCCAGGCCGTACGAAACTGCCACATGTAGCGCTTCTCAGAGGGAGGTACTTCAAGTTTTTCTCAGCAAACAACAGATGGGTCTAGTGACATCACAGAGTCTTGTCATCACCACTGGGTTGCTGGGAAACGAACTGCACCAATGTGCTGAGCGGGTGAATATGTTGGTGTTTGTCGAGACATGGTGCCAGCGTGTACCTCTAGTAGACTCTATTTAAAAAATGGACGTTTGGCTGAATACGTGACAATTTGTCTGTTAATTAAGTTGATTTTCTTAACGTCCCCCTAATTCCAGTCTTTATGCTGAGCTCGCTTGACTCCTATTGTGTATTTGACACATAGACACTGTAAAAATTCTTAGCCTTGTGTCATTTTTGGACTCCTTTATAGTTTTGTGTAGAAAAGGAGCTAGTTTAGCTTCCCAGGAAGTTTAATGTCTCCACACATTAAACCCAGAGGAGCTTGTTCTGCTCTTGGATTGAGTTTGGATTGGACAAGCAACTTTGGGTTGTGGGTTGTGAAGGTTGTGACACTGGCCACTCAAAGGTTTTTTCTTAATGAACTTCCTTATTGTGCGTGTGCGTGCGTGTGCATCCACAGTGGAGCATGTGTGTAGCGAGTGTGTAGATCTTTTTTGTTCTTCTTTTAATTGATACCTGACTCTTGCTTTCCTCAGGAGTAAGGTAATATTATCGGGGCTTACCCCTGCTGTGTGTGTTTATGTGTGTGTGTTACCTGTATTACCTTTACTACTACTCCCCTTACGTCTTGCAGCTGCTGTACCTGCGTTTTGTCTTCTAATCTCCAGTAAGCAGCGGCGTGCACTTAAGCAGTGTTACATTACACATGAGGAAAAGCTTTTATTTCCCCTTAGGCAAAAAACCAAAAAAAACACAGAGTGCATACAGGAGGCGCTTGCTGGGTGAAGTGCATCGATCATGTTCAGGGCTTTTTCAGAAAGGGGGAAAAAAACTCACTGTTTAGTTGCATTCCTGCTGGATGCTACAATGTCAAGGCCACTGCAGGTGTGTCTTTTTCTATGGCTGCTTTTCCTAAAATAATCTTTACTCTGTGGAAAATTCAGGAAAATGCCAAATCTGTGCTTCTCCAACAGGATTAATAATCTACAGCCTAGTAGCAGCTCTGTGATGATTTTTTTTTCTTGGCATAAAGTTGAGCATATTTTCCATCATTGTCTGCCAGAAAACATCAGAGAAACACAGACTTAATAGATTGGAGTACTTTTAAAGGAACTGATTACATAGCTGATATTTTAAATTACAGTTAAAGCTAAATATAACAAACTGCAATGTCCTTAAAGTCTCTTTTATAAGATAACATAGATAGATAGATAGATAGATAGATAGATAGATACTGTAGATAGATAGATATGAATGAAGTTGTTCTCTGCATTGGCCAGAGGAAGAATCATGATCACTCATGATTTTTCCTTTTGCTGCAGTGTTAATGATGAAGCCGTCCTTAGCATTAACATGCATGGTTACTCTTGTTAGACAGTTGGGTACTCTTGGACAACGACCCAGCCGTGCTGTGTCTGTCGTGAGCCGCCTTTACTGTCCGTCCTGTTGCTTTAATGTCTGCAACGTCTTTGTGACTCCAGGTACTTTGTGGTCGTCTCCTTTGTTATTTCTCCTTGTGGGTTTCAGGTCAGAGCCTGTATTGTAATTTTGGTTGTTGGCTTTCTCGTGGTATAACTGAGCTGCCCCCATCTCCTTCTCAAGATCTGCTGCCACAACTTAATGCTGCTTATTATTAAGGCCAGATTTGTAAGGCCAGACCTTACAAATACTGCCTGGGCCTTGCTGATTCGGCATCTGTCCCACCTGCTTGTCTCACGCTGCCAGTCTACATGAAGGGCTTTAGTTTAGTGTATTTTAACCCAACCACAGTTTTTTGGTTCATAGCCTTAGACCGTCAGGCCTGTCTTTCTGAGGTTTAGACTTCACGGCTGATTTACATCTGCGGTAAGTCTTTGTAGAGCCTGCGATGTGACCCTTGTAAGTGGTCAACACTGTTGCCAGCATTCATGCTAGTTGATGGTGTTAATTACCTTGTGGTTGTGTCGTAGTGTTTTGTACACATTGGCAGCCACGACAGAAACAATAAAAGCCTGGAACTTTTTCCCCCGCTGGATCCCCGCTTTTTGTTGTGGCCTTTTGCTTTATTCTTTTCTTCTTTTGTCTATTAAGCTTTTCCACTTTTTTTCTTCACATCCAATAGTTTCTGCAGTTTCCTGTGGACTCAAATTGTGGTCATAAATATTCTGTACTTGTAAATCAAATGCGTAGTTGTGAACTGAGTTTTGTAACCTTGTAAACCAGAAATCTAAAAATTTTATGTTTGTGCATCTATCGATGAAAGTTTGTGTGTTTGTAAAAAATATTTACACAAGTTACAATTGATTTATTTTTTGTTAAGTTCTGGTTACAGATACAAAGCGAAAAACTCTTTGTAAAACTATGCGCTCAAGTTCCCTCGCTTGTGTGTGAGTTTCAACTTGCAAGAACGAATTTGACCATATTTTTCTTCCTTTCAGCTGATTGGTCAATGTCATGTCAATCACAAGTGTAACAATCCAATCTGAGAACAGATGCGTTTGGCTGTCGGAGGGGCGTTTTACTGAGCTTCAGGACCTGGAAGGGTAAATGCCCTTTCACGTGCCAGTGTTTTCCTTCATCACCACACAGGAAAACAGTCTGTGCGTGTCTGAGTTCGGTGATTTTCTTTGTCACAGGTTTACGTGCTTATACAGGGACCTCCAGAGCCTTTTCAACAGACATCAGGACATCTGGGGGACAGCAGTGTTGTGGAAATGAAACACTCTTCACTAGTCGGGATAGTTACAAAGCTTTCTTCGTTCTGAATGAGTGATACGTGATATGTTTTTATTGAACATTTGAACAAAATTCAACACAAACTCTTGTAGAGGATATAAAGCCAGAGATGTACATCTTTTGAAACGACAAGAAGCAGGCGCATCTAGTACACACAGAGGTGCCGCAAAATAATGACAGAGCTCTGCGGCCAGCGCAACTAATTTTGCATCCTTCGCTCTGAGTTAGCGGTGAGCGCAGCGCATGCCGCGTCCGTTGTGAAAGGGCCTTTATGCTGCACAGCAGAATCCATTCAGGGGGATAACATGGTGCTCGATTCTCAGTCCTGATACTATCAGAGCTGCGTCAGTGTTATCAGTAATAGCACCGGTGTGGATGAGTGTGTATTTTCTGTATGCGTTTGTTCTGGCAGTGTCTTCCTTGGTGCATACGCTGCAGTTGGTCGGTGCTTTGTTGAGCAGGTTTGGCCACAGTCTCTTCCTGTTGTTCTCTGTAATATTTGCATGTGCTTTGTTTCGTGCTGATTGAGTCTCTTAGACTGAATTCAAAACCGATGGAGAAAAACAAAATCCTGCTCTTCTGGGAGGGACATAAACCAGAACACGAGATAATAAAATCTGCAACAGCCTTTTGCTTGTTGTGTTTTTAATAGAGACGGCACGATACCACTTTTTTATGTCCGATACCGATACCGATATCATAAATTTGGATATCTGCCGATACCGATATGAATCCGATATAGTGTATTTTTTAATCAATAAAACAGTTTTTTTAATATCTTGCTGCTTTTTGTATAAGTTTATACTCAAGTAAAAAAAACAAAACACTAAACCTATTCTGTTATACCTACATGCAAAAAATACACTGCACCCAAAATATTTCATAGTTCAGCAATACTGATCAATCTAATAAACTTAAACCTACTTCATCCTTCCTATTCTGATATTTTAAAGAGAACTTAGCAGAAATATTAAGCAACCTAACTAAAAATTAGGGAACCACCCACCCTCCTCCTCATGATGCTTAATTGACGTAATCAACTATAATTTGATGCAGTGTGGGGGAAAAAATACACAGAAATCAATTATTTTTCAAGAATAATTAAATGGATTCAACATCTTTCTTCAGCAAAATTGCAGATTGAAATGGTATCTTTCCAAAGGAAAAAGTACTATAGCTTACTAGGGTATATTGGACTTAATAGTTACTATATACAGTAATGGACTTCTATACATTTTACATCAGATTAAAACTTTGGGTGTAAGATTCAGATAATTATTTATTAAAAGCTCGACATTTAAAATGACAATAAGAAAGAAAAGTATGTCTTTGTGCCCCCTTTTCCCTGTTAATGCCCTATCGGCCCCCCTGGCTAAACTTTGCTAGATCCGCCCCTGCACAGTTACCAGCCGTCAGCTACGTAGAAAAAGATCCTCGAGTAGAAAGTAATAATAAATAAATTCTAACAACAGCTTATCAAGCTTAAACGTGCTGCTGTTGTTCAGCCGCTGGTTTCTTCTTTCTGGCGCGAAGTGAGCAATAAACAAACAAGAGAGACAGACTCGCGACAGAAAAGCCGATTAGCTGATCATTGATCAGTTTCATGATTGAAGTAACAGCAGGAGAGGGAGGGAGAGAGAAGAGCCAGTCGCTCCATATATCGGTTGTTAAGCTTAACGCTGGAATGCTTTACAAACATTCAGAGATGAACTTACACACTTGCTTTACTTCTCTCTGGGATAACTTCCTCGGAGATGAAATGCCGGGTTGCTAGCGAGGCTACAAATACACACAGCCGCTCTATCAAGTGACCCGTACTGCTGCGATCTGCTATGGTTATGAGCCGAGTTACGCCATGTCGCAAGTTTTGTGAGGTGCTTTTTTGATATTTAATGGATCGGATTACATTTTTTTTATTTTTCTCCGATATCCGATCCAGTAATTTACGTCCAGTAATTTACGTCAGTACCTCTAGTTTTTAATAGCGTTTATTTGTCCTGCATGTCTTTATTGTCACTTCACACGGAGGGATGAAAGGGCTGGTTTTATGAGAGCAGAGAAAGTGTATGTAGGGAGGAGATCGGGGTGGAGTGATGGTTCCTAACTTACTTTTTTTTTTTCTTACATTGACAACAGAGCTCCCCTGAATTTAACAAACACTGATGATTGTCTAAATCAAAACTTTTGTTTGATTTTAAATAATTTTGTCCGTAGTAGTTCTAGCATATATGATATTATTTTTCACTGAAATGATAGCAGCAGAGGCGTGTTTAAAGGGGGGTTTAGGGTGTTCCTGCATCCAGGTTTTTATAACGTGAAATATTGTAATAATATTCTACATTTTTAACACATTTGTAAATTTAAGTAAAAAAAAATCTGCCTCATATGCCTCCCATTGGTTTCGTCCATTGCCTGCCTCCCCGCAACTCCTCAACACCTCATTTAAAAAGCTGCGCCCATGCTCCCGCTCATAGATCATACCATTCTTTCTGTGGTACAATGATTAATGTTTATTTCACACTTTTAAGGTTTGAGGTTCAGACCTGCTGGAGTTTGCATGTCCTCCCTTTTCTTTTCCTGCATGTGTTTTTCCGACTTCCTCCCACAGTCCAGACACATCAGTTAGCTCTTGATTCTATAATGTCCAGCTCAAAAGGTTAAACTGTATAAAATAATAGATAAATGAGACAGGGGTTAAAATCTGAGAGCAATAGATAAATTCCAGTCCATTTTCATTATTCCAATTCATTTTGAGCAAATTTTGAGTACATTTTCAGAACACTGCCCAGTTAAAACCGGGATGCCTATCCAGTCTTTAAGTCTGATGTCATTAGCTGTTTCCAGGTCCAAACACCGCTTCAGGTCCCAAAGTCAAATGAACACTGCAGCATCACTGAGAGTTACAAACTGTCTAAATTCTTTCATCTTTAATAAAATGATCAGTGTGGCTGCTCTATCAGGTGTAACAATTAAGTTTAACATCCAGGCATCCATGAAAACAGAATGTATTAAATTTAGCGGAGTTAGAAGTTAGCTCACTAGTTTTCGCCTAAACATGATATAGCATGACTGAGAGATTTCTGAAAGATTCAAACGTACAGCTCTGTTATCACTTCCAACATAAATTAAGACAGAAAACTAAACAGAAATGACGTTTGTAGGGTTACTGAAGTTGGGCTAGCTGATATATAATGATGTGCTACGCAATCGCTAGCTACACAGCTATGTTAGCATAACATAAACAGTGAAGCTGGAGGATGAACGCTAACTTTTTTCCACTCGATAAAAGTTAGCGTGAAGGTTCCTGATGGTTAGGGACAAATGTAATCGCATGGCAGGATGCGACCAAAACTTCAGTCAGGAGAACAACTGAGATAATCCATACACAATATGAGGTTAGTCATTAATTTACTGCTGCATGGGCTGGGCTGTAGTTACATCATAAGGTTTTAAAAACTGAGCTGATCACTGCCTTTTTTAGGGACTTGTTCAAATTAAATAGAACAAAATACAAAGCATTAAACATGTTAAAAATACAACACCCTTAATAAAGGCAGAGTAGTTTGGACCCGGAAGCAGAGTTCATATGTCATCGCTTAAAGACCGGATTATTGCAATCATGTTTATTTCTGCTGTGAAGCTGGACATTTAAACGTGGGAGTCTATGGGATTGGCTCATATTTAGAGGCAGCCTCAAGTGGCTATTAGAGGAACTGCAGTCCTTTAATATAATGTGTACATTCACCCAGAAAATTGGCACATTACCCAGTAGCCCCACTGCTGAGTCATCATCCAGCTCAGTCACTCTCAGTGTAAGACCAAAGCTCTGATATTAAAGATTAAAACATGTAAATATTCAGATTTAGGTTTTTAGGTGCTCTGACCTCTGGGTAAATGATGATAAACTGTTTTTCTTTCAGGTTTCTTGATCACTGCAGTTACAAAGTAAATAAAATCAGATGGACTGAATTTGAAACTTGATGACAAAAGGAGGCCAAGAGGAATTTGAAAACATTCGATCATAGTTGCGTAGCTGTCTGTAGGTGTCCCCTCCGCCTCTTTTCTCCCAGTCCCTCTCTCTCTTTGTCTTCATCCATTCATCTCTGCTGACTCTCTGTCTTTGTGCTCTTTTGTTGTCAGTTGACGTAATCGAGCTGAATGAATGTTTGAGTTTCTCTGCTCAAAAAAAGACGAGGAGGAAGTCATTACAGGGATGAACCGCCTCAATAGAGTTTCCCAGGCAACCCGTGTGTGTGTGTGTGTGTGTGTGTGTGTGTGTGTGTGTGTGTGTGCACAGGGACTTTGTGGGGACCCATATGGACACTTTTAACAACACAAAAAAATCACTGTGAGTTCACACAAAACCCAGTTTGGTTCCGTTACAATATTTTTTTAAAAGGTCTCCAAAGACATTTGTTAACTCTTTGAAGGAAATCCCAACTATTTTGAGTTACAGCCCTTATTATGATGTAAATGCACAATATTTTCACTTTTTTATAAAATCTGAATCTTTTCACACATATTTTGATCTAGAAAGAGTGTAATTAGCTCAATAGCGTAAATTCCAGGGCTATTATTATTATTTCTATTGGCCTGGAGTTTGCAAAGAATAAATAAGATAGCACAATGAGCCTTGTTTTGTTAAACAGGAAACAAGCAACATGATTCTATTTGATTTAAAGTACTGATGTTCATTTTAACTTAGCTATAAATGTCAAAACATTAAAATGTCAAATTAAAATTTACCCAGCAAGTAAAATTTCTGTTTCAAATGCATAAAAACCCCTCCACTGAGTATTTTTACTCAATAAATCAGTAACTTTAGTTCATGTAATGGAGTGAATGTAACCTCTCACATCTCACCCTTCTCTACACATGCATGCAACCATATCATGTGACAAAATTCCACACGCAGGTCACATGACACTAAACTGTCTCCATGGCAGCTTGGTAAAACATTTCTGCTGAGGAAGGTTTCAAAATAAAAGCTTCAGAAACAGATAAGTTGGACATAAGGCAAGTTTAACTTAGTGATGATTTACTTACTTAACATTTTCTTGTGTATCTCTGTGTGCTTTAACACCACTGTTTGTAACCCAGAAACAGCAGAGATCCTTACCTGATCTTCACCTGCTGGATGAGTCATTTTTACCTCTAATGATTGAAGTGTGACATAAAACCAGTTTGTGGACTGATTGTTTCCTCTCCTGTGAATGATTTCAAAATATATTTCCTCCACTTCAGTCATATTCAGACAGATTTGGTACTTTTTTGAGAAATGTTATCAGACCATCTCCAATTTCAAATAAAACGACTGTTTATGGTGTTTTTTATTGATTTTCTCATCTTTATTTGTGACTCACACTGCTATTGAACTTGATGAACTCAGGTGAGGTCAAGGCCAAAACGCTGTGTGTGTGTGTGTGTGTGTGTGTGTGTGTGTGTGTGTGTGTGTGTGTGTGTGTGTGTGTGTGTGTGTGTGATGAGATGGAAAGTGGAATGTGACAACGCAGTCCCTCCTGTTCTGGTGATTTCTGGGTGTTTGTGGCTGCCTTGCATTCCTCTGACCAGCCCAACAGGTTTTATTTTAATGGGCCTTTATCTATGCACCTGTGTGTGTGTGTGTGTGTGTGTGTGTGTGTGTGTGTGTGTGTGTGTGTGTGTGTGTGTGTGTGTGTTTCTGATAATGCAGTGGTGGAATGTCCGCAGTTCATAGTGTAACCCTGGGTGTGTTGTGTTTTGTGCTCTCTCTCTGTTTTTAAAGGGGTTGTAGATATAAATGGCTCTGCTGGGTGGAGGAACGATGGAGAACTGCCTTTGATTTGATTTTCAATCAGAATACACTGCTCAGAATAAGGTTTTTTCACTAGCTTTCCATTTAGCAAGGGTGGTGTCACTACTGGTAGCGTGACCCTGGACCCTACAGAGGTTACACAGGTAGTCCAACTCCCACAGGATGGTACCTCAACGTGTGCTATTGCTAGAAGGTTTGCCATGTCTCCCAGCACAGTTTTAATCAAATCATTTGCCCCCATCTCAACTTTGAATTGAATCTTAATTTTGAACATGTTAAAAAATACAACCACATAGAAATAAAAGAGACAAACAAATGAAGCAAAACAAATGGAAAACAAAGCAACCACAAATACAGTGGGGCAAGAAAGTATTTAGTCAGCCACCGATTGTGCAAGTTCCCCCACTTAAAATGATGACAGAGGTCAGTAATTTGCACCAGAGGTACACTTCAACTGTGAGAGAC
>NW_005187417.1:793229-799894 GCF_000239375.1 Pundamilia nyererei
TGAAATGTGTAGCTCTAAATGAGGCTTCGGTTGCTTTTTGAGAGTTTTTCACCGGTCTCGTGAAAAAAGACTGCTGTTTGCTCAAACCTGCCTTTAATTCGCGGGCCTTTTCCGCTCGCAGTGTGCTGCCCTTTGGGTATTTAGCATGGTAGCTTGTGTGACACGTTCGGAAATGTCTCTCCACGTTGTGCCGCTTTGCCGTTGCCACAGTTGCCCCGCAAATGAGACACACGCATGAATCTTTCACAGTGGTAAAAAAAAGAACTCTTCCTCCCATTCACTGTGAAAATTATATGTTTTCTTCCTTTTTTCCGCCATGTTTTCCTCACGGTCTTCACGGCAACTGTTTCCGTGGAGACCAGCTAGCACTGAATATTAGATCATGATCTAATATTTAATAATAAACTTTAATAATAAACTTTTTTTTAATATATTATCTCTAACAAATTAACACCAATGCAATTGTGATAAAAAAAAAATGGCAAGAAAAAATAAAAATAGATGCAGCTTACTGGTAAGTTGTTATGGTGAGCTATTTTTAGAACAGGCCCGCGGGCGACTCATGTGGTCCTTGCGGGCGACCTGGTGCCCGCGGGCACCGTGTTGGTGACCCCTGCTCTATAGCAACCAGGCTGACACCTGCCTGCCTAACGAGCTCTCTCTCACTCTGCCAAGATTCATCTTAAACACTTCTCTTTCAACTGCTGCTGTGTCCACAGTGTTACAGCCATCATTTTACCCTCAAAATGTCGCCATTATTGTTCTCTTTCCAACACTGTGTCTTTCAAAGCTCAGAGATGTAAACTTTTTAAATTGTGTTGATCCAAGTGGAGGGATCACATTTTAGTCATTCAGTGATTCAAAGAATATGAACTTTTAATATTCATTCAGATGTTTTCTGACTCTAAATTTTCTTTTCTCATTACTTAGGTTTTTCTAATTTACCTTTAAAACATTTTCAGCTATTTTCCAACTTCTTCTTCTGTGTAAACGTCAGCTTTTAGCACTTCAGCACTTGTGTTTTCAGGTGCAAATTTCTGTATTTTTCATCTCATTCAACATTTTTAACTTAGAATTCAGCAATTAATTCGTTTCAGTGCATACATTCAGATTCAAGCATTCACACTGCAGTTTCTTCAGAAAATGCACATTCTAGTTTTGTTTTTTTTAGAGCTACAAATTCCAGAGTTCCATTTAATTCATCACATGAAGGTGGTCATATAAAGGCAGCTCTTTGAAATGAGCATCTCTGAAAGGATCATAGACTGGTTTTATATATGGATGTGGATCAACCAGTGGCCTTTTTTTTTTTTTTTTTTTGTTAGCCGCTGCCTTGTATGGTTTCTGGAGCCCAAAGTAACCATATTTGGATAAGAGGGTGGTGTGCTAAGTTGGATGCTGTATGACAAAACAAGCCTTATTATATGTCCGATAATTCCATTAAAAATGGCCCAAAAACCAAGACTAGGGATTTCGGTGATTTTAATTAGAGGAGGTGAGGCCTACAGCTCTCTGTGCCTCTACTCCTGTTAATCAAATCAACCCCCAAATTCTAAGCCTTTACAAAATCTAAGTAAGTGACCGATTATTTAGAAAATTCCCCTGAAAATTTTCTCTAAAGCAGGAAACTAATCATAGAGACCAACTTATTTTTCATAGCAGGTTTTAATCCTTTTTATTTCTAATGTAGAGTTGAACACTTTAGCATTGGAGTCTGTGAAGGCTGCCTCACTTTTTGAGCCAGCCTCAAGTGGCCATTAGAAGAACTGCAGTTCCGTATTGGCTTCCTTGTTCAGCTGCAGATGGATGAAACAAAAATTTTGTTTAACTTTAATTTTCTGTCTATGTTTTTCCTCAGGGAGCTGGATCCGGGATACATCGAAGAGTTTATGCCTTCAACGGTTTCTCTTTCTGCTCTTCCTGCTCCTCCTCCTCCTTCTTCCTTTCCATCGCCGCCACCACCACAAGAACAACAGGAACAAAAGACGCACCGGTCATTACATCACAGCCCACCATGTTCGGCAGTCCAACTACGCATCAGAAACCGGTAGGAGGTGGCTGAAAGCCTGTATCACCTTCCAATCAGTTGTGTCCTCAAATGGCAGTTATCCAATCATTTCTTGCCACCTGTCTGTCTTTGGAGTTCTCCACATGCGGCTGTAGTATACAAGGGTTTTAGATCGTGGTTTCTTTTTTCTGCCTTTCTAGGCAAGAAATATAACCATGGAGAAGAGTTTGTGTTCATGTGGTTATGATATAATTGGCTAAAATTAGCGTGCCATCGATTACATTTTAGGATTTTTTGCTCAAGCTCTTAGGATCAGGAGCTGTTTGAGAGACAAAAAAGGTACTTTAACACAAGCTCTCACTTTTTAAAATCAGTTGCATTAAAATTACTAAGAAACTTAATTTATAAGATATATTTAAAGGTACTTTTTGTAATTACCTACTGCAGGAAAAGATCAAATTTTCACCACTAGGGGCAACGTTTTACCACTGGGTGTGTTGTGTTGCCTTAGATATGTGCTGGTGTTTGTTTGTCATTAGGGGTCCAAATCCAGAGGCTGCATCCTCCTGAGGACCCAGCCTTCGTGGTCTACGTGGGCCAGGTCCTCCGAAGGCCGGGTAGGCCAGAAGTGAGGGGCTGTGAACCTGGACGGTCTAACTTTCAGTTTTGCGTCACCAGCTGTCTCGGTGGAGTTTAATAAACTAGGCCGCCTGCTCCTTGCTATCGAAAATATAACAGGACACTGGAGTAAATTCTCGATCATCTAACGCTTCTGTTTAATCGATTTTTCAGTTGACGTTTATTCAGCTGTAATCTCAGCCAAATCGATTTACTCATGAACAAATAAAACACTAAAAAACAAAAAAACAATCAATTTTTATTTTATCTAAGTAACTTATATACCATGTTTAACCATGTTTAAAAGACTGCGGGGCGTTTGAAAACACTGTGCTGGGAGTTCGCTGTTTTTGCTTCGGCTAGCTATTGAGCTGGTGGGTAACAGACCCAGAAAGAGTAATAAGAGTAATATTAAACCTAAGTAGCTGCCGCCATTGTTGGAAACTAGAACTGGCTGGGCCGTGCTATGAACTTTGGGATATAGTGGGTCATGAAGGATACACCCGACCCATCCTTCGAATCTGGGGAAAAGGAGGATGCATTTGTCGGCTGCATTTGTCGGAGTCTACGAATTTGGACAGCCTTCATCGCGCTGCTGTGATGTAATTGGTCTATAAATCCGGCCTCAGGAGGATGCAGCCTATGAATTTGGACACCTCCATTGTAAGCAAGAATGTTTTCTTTTGCCTGGTTAAATAAAGGTTAACTTGACTCAGTGCTGCATCTTGCGGCAGAAATTGGTACTATATTGTAGTACAGTCTGGACGAAGTTTAACTTCTGTTGATATCTCTTCAACATAATACAAGGACATGTTAGAGCTGATGGCTTTGGTTAACTTTGGAAACTATTTTTAAATGCAGAAATTTAGAATAAGAAGCTTTTTAATGTCAGTATGTAAATGACATCATACACATTTAAACAAAGAGGGCCATAAAAAGAGAGGATGACAGTGTGCATGTAATTATGGTTACAGCCATTGTGTTGCTCACTGGGATTTCCTGCCAACTATTCATTAACAATTCCTTCCAGAGTCAATAATTCTCCCTTTATTTTCCTAAATGTCAGTTGGGTTTATGCCATGCAGGTTAAAACAGGAAGTGATGTTGGCGGTCAGCTGAGGATGTCTTCGGCACCGGTGTTAGGATGTCCTGCATGTGTTTCCTTTGGGTGTGATATTTATTGCGATGTCCTGTTGTGTGTTTGTGACCTTAAAAATCAAGTTCAGCTCAACAGGAAATAAAACTGTGTTGTTATGGTAACCACCAACCAGTGACTTCATCAGCAGCATCATCTTTATAGCTTCCTGTAATTTGCGTAAACTCTGTGATGTCATCAGCTTTGACCGTTTGTTTTTTTTTTTTCACAAAATTCAGACAGTGTTGAAGAGCTCATTTACAATAAACACTTGAAACGATGTTCCTGATTCTTACAGGATTTTAATTTCTTTGGAACTTGAATTCAATCTGCAGGAACAACTTCTAAGATAAGCTGAACTTAATATCATCCATCTATTTACTTCCGCGTATCCAATTCAGGATTGCGTGAAGCCTATCCCAGCTGTTATAGAGTAAAAGTCGGGGTAGACATTGGGCAGGATGCCAGTCTGTCACAGGGATAACACACACAGATATTCCAATATTCACACCTATATGGGCAATTTAGATTCCCTAACTACATGTGTTTGGACTGTTGGAGGAAGCGGAGTACCAGGAAAGAACACAAACACAGAGAGAACATGCAGAAAGTCCTGGTCTGAGTGTTGGATTTGAACCCATGACCATCTTGCTGTGAAGCAACAGTGCTAACCTCCTGCCCATTTATATATCACTTATGAATCAAATAATAATCATTTGGTTTATTTCTATATGATAAAAAAATAATTGGGGATTGATTTCACAATCCGATACAAAAATAGATTTATCTCTTAAATTTTTCATTTGCAGACCTCAAGGACCTTTGACGCTGAAACTGCCTCATTGTTTTAGTGTTATTTAGCTCTGCAGTCAAAGGTGTTTAGTTTAGTCTGAGGTAAACTAAAGAAATGATGAATTATCTGCGGTGTGGACATCCATCAGTCTCTCGCGACAAAGTCTATAAATGCTAACACCACTGCACCAGGGGTTCATCCTAATACGGAGCTCAGCTCATGTTCTGGAAGGGTTTGTGTGTCTGTAATTAACGTCACAGACTCAAGGGGGTGCTAGTGTGACTAAGCACAAGCCTGCGCACCAAACTGCTTTTTCCCTCTCTCTCTCTTTTTGCCTTGCAACGTGTGAAACTCATAACTTCACGACATATCCAAGACTTTCATTGGGAAAGGGTGGCTGGGGCTCCACAGCGAACTTCCTGCACATGCTTTTGAGCATGGTGCCTGCAACAACACGGTCATTAAAATGTACTCCAGCAGTAGTCTCAAGGAGCCAAATAAACAAGCAGAGTGACTCCATTCTTCCACAATTCCCTGGGCCCTGGGTGGTTATCAGATGCCACTGAGTGGTGCTCGTGTCTTATTGGTCATCCAGAAACAGGAAGTGGGCCATCAGAGTCCCATGAGGCTGGGTGTTAATCTGGAGAGGACAGTCAGAATGATTTATAAACACACAGGCTCTTCTATGCCTTCTTCATCCCTCTTTCCCTCATCTCTCCTACAATCTTTCCCTTTCTCTTCACTCCTTTTTCCTCCTCAGAATGTTTCTTTAGTTGAATCACCACATTTTTCTGAAGCAACATCATCACATAGTTACTCACATACACTACTCTTAACACAAACAACTCCCTCTCAGGAACAGCTCAAACACAAACCGAGCAGGCCAGTCAGTGCATGCGTTCACCTCGATCAATCGATTTGAGGATTAATCATACCTCCTAATCTCCATTTGGCTTCACTCTGGTTTACTTTACTTAGGTTAACTGCTGGGGATTACAATAAGGCATTATAAGGAAGAGACACAGCACTCAAAGCATCCTGAATAGAAATCTTTGGTTGGTCTACCATGATGTCATGCAGTCTTATTCTGAAGCCTCGTGATGAGTGTTTATGACGATTGGATGAACCAGGGGGCGAGCTGACTGTGTAGTCTATCTTCCTTTCGATAAGCTTAATAAGCTAAAATTTACAAAATGGACTTCACATCTGACACAAAGATAGCGACTAAGCTCATTAATTCATCAGAGAAGTGTTTACTGAGGTCCCATAGAAGGTTTAAATGTGGGCTTCAGTCTTCAGGCCTGAGAACTACACCTGTCTTTGACTCTGTCTATTGCTGTGGTTGAATAAAAAAAATAAAAGCAAACCCTCATAACTCGTTTTCCTCATCACTTTACCTTAGCTTCAATGGAAAGCACCAAGGGAGTAAAGAAAAGGTGTGAAGAAGGTATAAGGCATCTTTGGGATACAGCAGACTTGTGTAAATAGCATCCACCATCACATTACTAACCTGTGAGGACTTTATTGGTGATGACCCGTATCCTCTCTAACCCTGTTTTTGCCTTTCTCTGAAATATAGGATTAGGACTGGTATCATCACTGATTGATAATGACTTACACCTCAAGGGGTTAAACTGAAAATGCAACTTAAGCAAACTGAACTTTTTTTAAACCTAGGGCAGATTTTCCTTATCCATAACTTGAACTGGCATGGCGTTAATTCAGAGGCATCAAACCAATCTCTGAGTAGGTTTCAGGTGTTCTAATAGGCTCAAACGCACCTCAGCTGAGTGGAAACTATTGTTTTTCTTGCATAGTGTGTTCAGTTATACAGTTTAAACAGACACTGGAATAGTTTTTAGGGGTCTAATAGTCTATAGGGACATACCCAAAACAATGGAAGGAGCTCCAGTGGTCCCTGAGTGAGCACATTAACTGGTGAGATATTGTGTACTGCTATTCTTACTCTGTGGTTTGCAGTATTTTGATTAAATAACAGTGATTAAATTGTTGATTTTAAAGATGAATAAAGAAGATATATATTTAACACACACATATGTTTAAGGTGTGTGTGTGTGTGTGTGTGTGTGTGTGTGTGTGTGTGTGTGTGT
>NW_005187417.1:799943-885543 GCF_000239375.1 Pundamilia nyererei
CAAACACACTAGTAACACAAACCAATTTTGGGCAAGGGAGACAGATAATTATGGGCTGGAACAGTTTCCCACGACAACAGAAAAGCACAAGAGAAAATTAAACATTTATTTGTTCTACACCAAACAGATGCTTTTCTAGTAGTTTTAAGTGAACAGATCTAATATATACTGCAAATTGATTGAACTTTTCAGTCTTTTATAAGACTGGACTTTTAAAAATGTACCTGCCTGTAGTCTATCCTTCAAGCTATGGTTGGCGAACATATTAGTATTTACTTAATCACATAGTATTATAATTATTTCAGAGTGGGGAATGGGGGGATGGTACCAACTAACAGTTTTCCCTCCATTTCTATATTTGAGCTAAGCTAAACTTAGCTAAGTAAATAAATTGTGGAATCAGAGCACTTGCTAAATTATCTGTTTCATTTTTCCTTCCTCAAACACACAGTTTAGTTATAAACGGTCTTATAACCACGGCTTCTTTTTAACCATCACTGTGATAGGGAAGTGGACAAAAGATAAAAAAGCTCAGAGGAAGACTAGGTAAAGAAGTGCAGTAAATGGCCTCTGGGATGGATTAAATCCGGGCCTCTGCTTTAGCTTAATGACATATAGATTGCCTAAACCAGTGTTACTATGGCCTCTTGAATATGCTACATTTGAGTCTTTGGGCCCATAACCTTAGAATTAGCTTGCACATCCCGTTAGCTTGGATCCTCACAGTTTTAAATTGGTTTATTTGTCATAGTAGCTTAGATTTAGCTTCTTTCTTTTTTTCTTTTTAATTACCGTATGGTTAGCTTTTAGGTCTTATTAAAGTTAGCTTAGCTTATCTTAATAGCTTAGAATTAGCTTC
This sequence comes from Pundamilia nyererei, assembly GCF_000239375.1. Classification (NCBI taxonomy): domain Eukaryota; kingdom Metazoa; phylum Chordata; class Actinopteri; order Cichliformes; family Cichlidae; genus Pundamilia; species Pundamilia nyererei. The sequence goes on from NW_005187417.1 coordinate 800,803, forward strand.
TTGGTTCCATTTGGTTAAAATTATAGAGTGCTTGTTAGATAAAAGTTGACATCTTTTTTTTATTAGATTTTTCTCTAAATCTTAAAGTTGCTTTTATATAAGTTAGCTTGATTCAGTTTTTATTTTTATTTAGCTTATAATTTAAACCGTTAGTTTAGCACCTAGATCCTGATGCACACAAGACATTTATATTTAGGTACGCAGCCCCCACAGGTTCTAGTGAGGCAATAGCCATGTAGTGTGTGGTACAGTCAGTTTTGCTATCTTAATAAAACTATATGCTGTATTACTGATCCAAACTATATTTAAAATACGATTTTAAATATGATTTCAAGCTCATGTCCGCTTTATATTCTATCTTTGTATGAATAACTACTCGTGAGGAGCTGAATTCCACTACTTTCTGATTGACTGACCTTTTTATACGTATGGAATGGCTTATTACTGAACATATGAATCTGAAGCACTGGTGAAATATACAGATATCACTGAAGATTTCCATAATACAAGTAGTTTCTCTCATGCACACAGCTCTGCAGCATTAGGACAGAAAGGTGAGTTAATTTTTCTAGAACAGAGCTGCAGGTCAGACCATCCTCGGCACCTGATTCAGACAAAGAGAGAGGATTTCCTCGCCGCCTCATCGTCCCTTTCTCTCTGTGATCTCAGATACATTTAATGACATTCCGATGACACATGACTCCCAGGAAACCCAGCTGTAGGCATCTGCTACTGAAGTGGGAGGAGCTACACTTTCACCTTTTGGTTAAACCTGCAGCAGCTTATACTCATCTTTTAGATATGAAAGCTAAATCAAGAATATACAGAATGACATCAGGGATCCGAAACAAACACGTATTTGCAATAGTGCAGGGAAGGTCACCTTCCTAGGTCATCAATAATCCGTCAAATGTCTATAAAGAAGTCTCACTGGTCTTAAAAGAAATTACTGCTACAACTACTGTTAACACTTGTTATTTAGCATTTAAATCCCAAGGATAAAACAAAATGCCAGGTTTTTGTACGGTAATTATATTATCCTTGAAATATTATCCTCCTGAGAAAATTAACAAACTCAGCATAATTCCCCAGAAGGGAGACAGAAACTGGCAACCTCCATTTTTATCCTCGTGAAGTAACTCACCAAGCTCCATCACCATCAGGAGCAAAGAGTTAGTGGATGTGACAGTGTAACAATGCAAGAAATGCATAAATATAGCATTACAAAAACAAATATGTGCATTTTCTTTTACTGCAGTAACATTATGAATATTTCATTCCTTTTAAGAGATTATGACTGGACCGGAAACGCCAACATATGTCTGCGTACGTCAGAGTTCTTACTGTTTTACCTCACCCAGTTTGGATTGGTGAAGTATTTGTTAATGTTTCAGCTTGCAAGGCTGAAACATTAACAAACCTGTTGTGTGATAACATGCTTAACGGGGGGGGGAAAAAAGCCTTTTACGTTTTTAACTTTCCCTAACCTCCGATTGGTGATCCTTAACCTTTTTCAGTACGTCACCAGTCCTTCTGAAAGTGGTCCCCCGAGCAGTCAACAATAATCGGTTTATTGTTCACATTAGGACCACATGCAGCATCATGAGACATCTTTCTCCCTGCGGCTTCAAAATCCGTTTCTCAGCAATTGACTGTTTTCAATAATTCTCTCTTTTTCTGTTTATGTCTCCTCGCCTTTCTTTATCCTCTTCCTCACTGTTCTGCTCCTCTTCCCTTCCTCTCTCACCTTTGGACTTGTTATTGTTTATTTCTCAGTCCCAGACTTGCTCCTAATTTTATTATCCTTTATTTCCTGCCTTTGACTCTGCCAAAACTCCCTACTTATCTGGCTCACTAGCCCTCTTTCTCCTATCAGTTCGTTTTCATACCTACTGCCTCCACCCTGATGGTCTAACCAAACTTTATCTCTCTCCATCCTCCCTCCCATTTTGCTACTCGTTCCATCTCGCCATTTCTCAGCCTTCCTCTCCCTTTTCCTCCCTCCCTTCTCTCTCTTTCTCTGTCTCTTCTCAGATTCTCAGTGTCTCTCTATTCACACCACATCAACAGCTACTGTCCAGACCGAGCTTTGCCAGGGATGTTTATTTCATGCTTTTATCATACGGCAGCCTAATGACGCATAATTGCTTCATTTGCTTAACGAGCTGGGAATCGGGGGCCGACACAGCCGGACTCGACCTGATCTGCCATCATCAAACTGAAAGTTGAGCGAAGAGGCAGATCTGAGAGTGGGACAGACAGGCAATAGAGACAGTAGACGCAAGACTTTTTGCAGGAGTTTAGATGGAAAACAGGAGCAAAAAACCCTCCAAAACAGGATAGATTTATGTTGCAGCTTTTTTAAACACACAGATTACACTGAAAAAAATTATTTTTGTTAGTTATGAATAGAAGCAAGGTAGAATGGAGGTAAAAGGTGGAAAAAGCTAAAAAGTACTTTAGAAGTTAAAGAAAAGTATGTCAGGAGAGGACAACCAATAGTTGGAGTAATGAATTAAAGTTCAGTAAAGTAGATTTTAGTTGAGAGTAGATTTCTGTACGGAATATGGCATTTTGCCAGTCTTGCAAAGCATGTAGTTGAAGTTGAGTGGAGTTCAGTAGAAATTGGTTTTTAGAAAGACGCTTTTTAGAAGGGAACACATCAAAGAGTTCCAAGGAGCAAAGGATAAACTGTCTGGAAATGGATCTTCTCGGGACTTTCTAAAAGAAAAAGAAGAACCTCGGGAAGTTTTAAGGAGAAAGCAATAGAGAAGAAACTAGAATAACCTGGACTGTAAGTCGAAGCCATGGAGCTGCTGGAGGCATTCTATCGAAGGAAGCTCAGGAAGAAGCAGAAGAAAACGGAGCTGGGCCGGTCAGACGGGGCCCTGTGTCGGTCACCGTCGGAGGCCAGCGTCAACAGCCTGGCGACCGGCCTCATCTCCAAAGTCCTCAGATTCACCTCCAGGTAAAACAGGGACATGAGTAATTTGTGTCCTCAAAGACGAAAGACAGGTTAATGAAAACAGGCCAGAATTTGGTTTGTTTGAGGTTAGGAATGGTTGCGGTTTGCTAAAAGACTTGTGTTAAAAGTTTGTATAGTTTAAACAAAATTCAAGCTTTGCACGTACACAGTACTTGCAAACCACAATCAATAGTCAAAGAGGATGAATGGATATTTTTAAAGATTGTTTTCTGGAATTTTTTGGCTTTATTGGATTGCGTGGCAGTGAAAACAGACAGGAAACTGAGGAGAAAGAACAGGAAGTGCATCTGAGAGATTGTGATAAACTTAGGTTCATATTGCTGTGCTGCTTATTCAAAAATATTGAAGTTGACAACTGTAAAATAAAACCTTAACTAATATTAGAACATCTTAATCCATCTATAAAAATTCTTAAAAACGCAGTGACTTAGAAGACAAGAGAAAAGTCATTAATCTAACTTGTGTTAAGTTGCAGGAAGCCTGAATTGTTAATTGCTGATAAATCTAAGAAAACTGTAGCCACCTTTAGCCACAGCCCAGAGAATCTCAGAAATCAAACAAACAATCAGGGCTACGCATCGATAATTTGGATAAAGGTTGCAGCCAGATTTTCAAATTTTAGACCCTCTGTCGAAATGTTTATGACTTGCAGTAACATTGACGACCTCACCAGTGACCTTTTTAGGGTCTCAGAATCTTCCTTTTGGAGATTTTCCATCTGAATTCCTGCATACAGAAATTGTTGGTGGAACCCACCCGAAAAAGAAAACCTCCCTGTTCAGTAACATAGTAATGGAGTTATTTTATCTGGTCTCTTATTGGAGTTTAATTTAATTAATGATGGTCATCATTTCTGGTTAAAAATGGTCACAAATATGAGGAAAATAGGTAACTGTATCAATGCTTTTATTTTGTGGAGCATTCATGCTTAGTGTCACAGTCACATCCCAAAGGAAGCCCCCACCAACAAGTCAAATCTATCAAGACCAACTAAAGTGAGAACCATAAGTCAAAACCAGCAGGACCTTCTCTAAGCTACGACTAAACTAGAACGTCTTTCCTGAGGTTTTAAACCTAATATTGGGATTTGTTAAATAATGTTTGGTGTGTGAGCTTTGAATCTTCCAATTAACTGCAACTGACTTTGTAAATTGTATGGGACAAGGATGATACTGTCTTACTGTGAACACAGGGCCAAAATGAAGATAAAAATACACTTTGTTATACTTTAGAATCAGAGTGAACAGTAGTCAAAGGAGCTTGCAAAGAAAAGCGTCTGGACTTCTTTAAGTTACTTGAAGACGTTTCACCTCTCATCCGAGAAGCTTCTTCAGTTCTAAGGTCAAATGGTGGGGGGGATACTCCCAAAACCTAGAGAGAGGAGACCCCCCACCATTTGACCTTAGAACTGAAGAAGCTTCTCTGATGAGAGGTGAAACGTCTTCAAGTAACTTAAAGAAGTCCAGACGCTTTTCTTTGCAAGCTCCTTTGACTACGATGACCTGGATGACTGAGAACCTTCACAGAAAGAGTAAACAGTACATTCTCTGCAGAGCTAATAGAAAGGGTGTAAATGTGTATATGTACATCGGTGATGATAAAGTGTTGAGGTATTCCAGTCATGTCCTGTCATTATCCAGGTTCCTGTGGTTCAGAGACATACAGGCTTTCATGTCTCTGTCTCCTACTTAGTCAGATAAAATCATTTCCTGTTTATCTGTGAGCATAAATACAGAGCAGGAGGATATGTCAAATATGAGTATCGGTGGAAATTATTTTAACGTCAGTATCCCTGTAATCATAACTCGTCTGCCAACACGATCAGAGTATGATGATGGTGATGTGATAACGTTTAGCCCTGCAAACAAAAATATGATAATTATCCCTGAAACAATATCTGTGTTTTTTCTAACCAGCTTCAATATTTACCCCGATTTAGTGTGTTTGCATGTGAGATTCAAAAATAAGTTGTGGGAAATCACAACAGTAAAGACACCGGTTTATAATTTTTACATTCTGGCTTGTGATGGAGTCCATTATAGCATTTTTCAACCTTAACTACTTTATGTGCTACTGAGGAGCTAAACTTTGATTTTGACTCTGTGGCTGTTTTAACTGCTCTCATTTCAAACTTAACTATTAATATTGTAACCTCCAGGTAACAGGTATGCAAAGCTTTAAAATAAATGTAGATGGAGAAAAGATTACTTTGCTAACGAAATCTACTAAAATGAAAGATTGTGCCATCATGAAACATCCACATAACTTTAGTTTTCACTTGTTCTTAATTCAGTTTGACTCTGTCTAAAATAGAACAAGTCATCATAGGTACTGCCACTGATCTGAGCCCAGAGCGTTAACCTCTAAACAACCACCCAAGGTATTGTTAAGCTTGCATTTAGCCACATGTTAGAAAGGTGCTGCCTGTCAAATAAAGTCCTGTGTTATTTGATCTAACAGTTCTTCCAAGCTTTTCCTTTCGGTTTGAAATATACTTAAAATATCATAGGAGGACAGAAATTATCCCAAACTTAATCCTAAAAAGGAATGCTAAATTGAATATCTTATCTAGAAGGTATAATAATGTGACTACACATATTAGAGAGCTAGTCACCTACAGGATTGTTAAACATTAAAACACTGTAATGAATGACCACTTGGAAGCTGTGTCTTAAAGCATTTCATTGTGATTATTACTTTTTATGTGTATTATTAAATTTCCTGGTGTTGTCGTCCATTCATTGAAACACTTCAGTAACTTTTTTCCTTCCTTGGAAATGGAAGAAAGAGGCAGAGATAGGCAGAAGGTGAGTCAGATCGGGGGGGGGGGGGTTCCATCTCTGATAATAATCTCTTTTCAATCCCTGCAGTGAGTTGAAGCATCTAATGGCTCTATGAATGAAGATATGTGCAGAGTGAAAGGGGACAGATATGGTTAAATTATAAACTGGGAATGTGGTTTAATGTTGTATGTGGTGCAGCTTTTTGTAAAAATCCTCACTACTACCTAATACACAGCATGTATATGAGAATTACATAAGAACTGTCACTGTGCTACATTAAAATTAAAGTTTTAGAAAAAAAAAATTGCAGTTAGTGTGAGTACACCAGCATCTATTTAGCTCAAAGTACAGATGAATTTGTCAACTTTGTCTGAGGTCAGCCTAACAGTGTCGCATGAAGTGAAACCGCTACAGAAGAACCAAAATTCAGATTCACTCAACAGAACCAAGAAATGTTTAACAGGCCCCCCAAGCAACAAAAAAAAAAGAAAAAGAAATATTCTGGTTTTATCCATCAGTTTATCCATAGCTGATTCAACTTTCTCAGAGGAAATTGGGCAAAAAATGTGCTGTTTTGGATCATTGTTAACCTTCCAGTGATTCATGATCCTCAAGAATATCCAGAAACCAACTGAACTGCTGAAATATTTAGTTGATTGGTTAAATATGATGCCACAAATCAAATTATGATATCATATAAACAAGAGCCCCGAGGGAGTTGCCTGTTTGGCCTATCTGTCATGACTTTTTGGAAGAATTTCTCAATCATATGATGTTTATTTTTTTTCTTTTTTTGAAAAAGAACATTTAATCCTCCATACAGCAAGACGATTGTTGTGCAAGAACGTATGAAAAGAAAGCTTTTTGTTCTGTCCATTTTGCAGACGCTTGAAAAACGTGTGTAACACATGTGTAACAAGCAGCTGAGCAGCTGATTCATTGTTTGATTAGAGTGAAATGTAATGTGATTCCTGTATTGTGTTGCTTTTAAATGCATTACCCACAGGGAGGTTGGGCTCAGGTTATGGTTGGTTAAGATTGGTCTGAGTTAGATTTAGATTAGGGTTGGGCTGGATTTTGATAATGGTGTCTTACCTGAATTCGTACATTAGGCTTGGATTGGACTGGAGTTTGGTTAAGATTTGAGGGGTTTTGGGTAACAGCTGGGTTGGATTTTTGATGATAGTGGTTGACCTGGAACTGGGTTAAATTAGGCTTTGTGCTTAGCTTTATCTTGGACTGGGGGTTAGATTAGGATTGGGTTTATATTGAATTTGAGGGCTTTGCTTGGATTGGATTGGAATTTAGGTCACAATCGGGTCTGAGGTTGAATGTTGAGGTGGGTTGGGTTTTAAGTTAGAATAGTTTTTGGTTTGGTTGATAGCGGCTGAGCTGGAACTTTGGTTAGGTTTTATCTTTAGCTTTATCTTACATTTGGACCCTGGATTAGGATCGGCTTGGATTACAGATGGGTTTGGGTTGGGGTGAGTGTAGATGATAATGGCCAATCTGGATTTGCGGATAAGTCTTGGAGTCTGGCTTGGATTGGGATACCTGGGTTTGGGTTGGAATGGGTTTGGATGATAGTGGCTGATGATGTTAAAGTCTGGTCAGAAATAGAGGTGAGGCTGGCTTACCCTGCACTATCCTTCACAGCTAACTAAACCCTGAAAACACACTCTTAATCACAGCATTTAGAAATGGAGGTCACACTGTCCAGTACTTCACATACTCTAAATCCCTCTCTCTGTTTTCACCCTACAGACGCACTGAGCCGGCATCTCGTCCTCATTCATGGCATTCATCGAAGCTCGATGAAGGCCAGCAGGAGCTGGACCCGGGAGCAATGGACAGCATGAGCAGCACGTGGCACCACAACTACCACGCCAGGTTAGTGTTTCTTATATATATCTAATGATTATCTAAGCCCCTGATGTTCAGTATATTATCATTTTCACCATTTCCTGAGTGAGATTTTGCTCAAGTTTTGATTTTTAATTGAATATTGTCAGTTCATGCTGGGATATGTCATTAAACCAAACATCCTCCTGTTTCAAACAAATGCATCTTCATTACTGGCCTCAGATATCTGGTCATCACTACATATGAAAAAAGTAAATCTCCTTTCTTTTAACATTTCAAACATCCAGACATTAAAGAAGTTAATAACTGGAGAAGTCAGTAGAGTCAAAGATAACTTGACTTGTAGATTCAGTGGATGCTTGTTCTTGGAGGTAGGAAGGCAATAATATTGTGGTAATTAACACATATACACATTTATGCTCATTCCAGTAAATGCGATAACAGCACTTGAGCTGCTGATCATCAGCTTTAGAACTGCGTTTACAACCAGCAGCTGTGGCAAATAACCCTCCTTACAGGCACACCCTGCAGGTAATAGCACTTATCGATCTGCTGTCAAAATAAGAGCCTGAGACCTGCCTGACCTCAAACATTTCCAGCACAGTCTGAGGACATGTTTAGAAGTCTGGATTGTAGGTTTACTCAACACCACTATCTGTAAGTCACTCAGAAGGTCAAAGTTCATGGTTGCAGACACTCACGTGATGTCTTGTGTCTCATCTCAGGCCAATATACATGCATAGTCTAGTCTAAAGACCCCGTGTGATACAGCCACGCTTCCTTCATTTTTGTGTTATTTAAAAGCTAATCTTATTTTACAAAATGTTATTTATAAATTTTGCCTTAGAATGTTGGTGTTTCTTTTTTGTCATGACCAACTTAATGTTTAAGACCCTGTGGTGCATAACAGAACAGACAAGAGACACAGCTGCTTATTGCTGTCTCACAAAGGATGTGAACTTTGACCCCCTGAATCCTGGAGTGTCTAAAAGCCAGTTTGTCTGCACCACTAGCGGCCTCTGAAGTTCCTTTTATATTCATGCTTAGTGATCTACTACACTCTGAAATGTGTAGTAGAAACCTATGCAACATTTGGACTTGAGCTCAGCCGACACTTTCCTAATGAGTTCATGGGCTCAGTCACTCATTTCGGGTCATAGTGAATAAAGCATTGCGTATTTGGTGAATTTTGGTTAACCTGAGGTTTCTAAAGGAGAATTATATGAGGTGTGTTCAGTGATGAATGACTTGCCATTGACAAGCAGATGGAGAAAAAAGACATTTTGAAGCTTGAGGCTTCAAAACAGAACGTTGTCCTTCAGTTCTTGTTTTATTTTGAAAGTTAGAGCCTCACGTGGCTTTCTGTATTTTTACTTCTTCCTTTGTTTGTTTTATTTGGGGTTTTTTTTTCCTATCCTGAGTTCACCTGTTTCTTGTTATCCTTCTTTCACTGCTGTGTATTTAATTATTATGTTTCCCCTCAGTCTTTACCAAGTGGTGGTCTCTACTAACCCTGATTCCCTTCTTTTGCATTTTTGTTGTTTTATATCATTTACTGTATTAGCAACAGCCTGCCTCATCATGCAGGGTGTTTATGAGTAATAAAGTTCCTTCTTTTTCATCCACCTTTCTCCATCTGTCTGCATACTTGGATCCACTTTAGTCCTTTCTGAAGAATGGTGATAGTAGCTGACATGGCTGAACTTGGACATTTTAACATGAGACTCACATTTGGAGCCAGCACTGCCACTTTCACATTGGCTGAATTTTTCATCCCCCAGAGGTTGCCCTTTGGCTGGAGCCTATCACAGTTGACACTGGAGGTCACAGGCACCATGGCCAGTTAACTTTACATGTTTTATGTGAAGTGGACCTGCTGGTCAAAGGAAGTTACATCACTGATTCTTTGAAGCACCAGTGAGAGGGAAAATAAAAGCCTCTGATGTGGCTGTGAGGGAGAACGGAGCATTGGCGTTCCTTAAGCCCACCTCCCCCCTCTTTTAGGTCCCATGGAAACCCCTACTCATCCACCCACACAAACACAAACCCACATACACTCACACACTTGGTTGTCCTGATGTAGCATAATATTTTTTGCATTCCTTAATCCCCTGAGTAGAGGTGGGATTAAAACACAGAGAATGAGACATCCAGCTGACGAAGAGATGGATGCTGAAAGTGAAGTTAGACTCACAGAAGTCCGTGAACACAAGCAGACGCTGTCCTCTTTTTCCACAGTCGTAATCGCATTGTGTTCGGTTGAAGGACTTGGTGGGTCAAACTGTGACGTCAATGCACATTTACATTCCAGTCAGTCATTCAGAGTGAGGTAGCGGTGCATTCGGCTGCGGATCACCAGCTTTACAACTGCTGGTTGTAAAGAACGCACACCTCATCATGTCGGCGTTCTGGCCCTTTTTTTCTCTAAGAGCCTGAGTCACTTTCAAAGAGATGCTACAATGCCAGTCTGAGCAGTGTGTCAGCTCTCCACTCGAGCATAAGACCGAACATTTGTGCTGTGCAACAGGGGCTTCTTCAGGATGCTTTTTTTTATGTGGGGTGGCACGAACAAAGTAAGGGGAGCACGAGAAATCAGAATATTTGATCCTAAATAAATTCAGGGTAGAAAACTGGTGTAGAAAACACAGGCCAGCGTTTTCAGGCTTGTGCAGCTGGGTGCACTCATACAGTGAATGTTTTGCAGTGCCACTTTTGGAAAGTTTGCAAGATCTGCAGAGTAGAGTTTATGTTACTGGAAAGTTTTTTCAAGTATTTTGCCAAGTGGTGAAACAAACCTTTCTGCTTCAAAATATACTTAAAGTAAAAGTGCTCATTACACAGAATCATTAACATAGATCACAGTTATTGATTTATTAATGTTTATGTCACTCTAATGTAGCATTTGGAGTTGATTTAATCACGTATGTACAACTGGGTAACTTTATCTATAATATAAGCAGTAACTAAAGCTCTAGAATGGATGATATGGGGGAGGGGAGAAAAAAAGCTTTCATCTCACCTTCAACAACAATCCAACCATCACAGAAATGTATCGTTACCAAGAGCCATTCAATGAGATTTCCAACGTTATCAACACCATCTTCTCTTTCTATATGTTTCTAAAAAAATAAATGATGATCCACGCCACTGTGAGGGGGGACAGTCTCTTATACTTGAAGAGATTCATGCATTCTGTGAGAAAACATTTGTTCTTGTTGGGATAATTTCCTTTAAACTCACTCTTTATCTCATTAGTAGTAGTTACATGCATCAGTATATTACTACAGCACTATACAGTATATCTCCCCTTACTATATGATTTCTCCCAGAAAGTCCTTTAAGAAAAAGTCTAATTCTGCAGTAGGCAGATGGTGCGAATCATACAACTGTGGCACATCAAGCCACAGCTAACCACCAGCGCAGCTGATCCAGTTAATCCACAGCTGCACTGGTGGTTAGGAAAGACAAAACTGTCAGGAGACCATGTCATGAAAGCGTGAGCCCGAGTGAGTCATCTTTCCACAGTTGTTTAAGGCAAACATGACACCAAGAAAGCTAAAAAGACACTTGGAAATCAAACATCTCTTCAAAGAGAGGCTTGGCTTCACTACAAACAGTGCTGAATCAGAGGCAGCAAGCCCATTTGTTGGACTGTGTGAAAGTGTCTCATAAGGAGATGGAAGCATGTTATTGACCACTGGAGTGGTGACTCTTGTGCATAAAAAAGAAATTGAGATGTAATGCGGTGTCCAGATGTTGAGGCTGGGATGTCTAAAATGCCCTTCATGGTTCAAAGTCATCGTCATTGTCCCACTAAGGGAAATTTTGACAAAATAGCTACAAACTAGCAACATCTCCCCAGCCTCAGCTGTCCTTTGTGATTGGTTCTAATTCGATTTTACTGAAATGAAGCACTAAATGTAAGAGTTGTTGTCTCTCAGTGTCTCGACCAACGATCTCTCCGGCGGATTCGACTCTGGCTACCTGAGGAAGAGTCCGGACCAGTACAGCTCCAGGGGCAGCATGGACAGTCTGGACCATACCCAGTCCTCCCAGCTTCACTCTGGAGCTCAGCACCAGCACTCACTGGCCCACCACAGACTCAGTGGACCCCACCCGGCCTACTCCTCCTGCCACCAGCTGTCCTCAGCCAGGTGCATAAACCAAACACTCCTCAGCAATTGTTAGGTATAAGCTGAAAAGTCAGTCTAACAGCAACTCCAATACTAATTTGTATATAAATCATTTGTCAGTTTTACCTTCAGAATGTAAAACTGACGTTACATTGAAGGCACAAAGAGAGGCATCCAGCCCTTTTTATATATTTTTACTTATTTGAAACATCCAAATGTGAGACTAATGCCAAAGTAAATTACGCTACGTTCACACTGCAGGTCTTAATGCTCAATTCGGATTTTTTGATCAAATCCGATTTTTTTTTGTCTGCTTGTTCACACTACAAATAAAATGTGACAGCAAACACGCTCTAGTGTGAACCCTCAAAGTGGCCCACATACGCAAAAGAAGACGTCACACACGTGCTCTGTTTAGACCCAGACCAAACAGTATTGTTTGACTGATGTCCCTTACTATAAAGACTTGTTTCGGACTTTACGTTTCCCAATTTTGCTTTAAGTTGTAAAGTTATTTTGTTATTTACATATGGCCTAATAATTATCCGTATTGCTGTTTCAGAGAGGAGCGGTGCTTCAAAGGATAGTTGCAGATTTCTGTCAGAATCTGCAGATTATACAGTACAAATAAAATGTTCACGTTTCTCCAACATTGTCTTCCAAACAGTTTCACTAACATCTACACTGGATGCCCAGGAAGTGTTCACGATGTCTTCTCGGGCGCTTCTCCGGCGCTGATAATTGGCGTCTGTCTTGTGTCAGTGACGCAAAAGACGGATTTAATGCGTCCTGACCGTTCAAACAGCAGTCGCTTTCTAAAACATCAGATATGTATCAGATTCAGTACCACATACAAAAGTGACCCAGATCGGATTTGAAAATATCGGATTTGTGCTGTTCACACTGTCATACCATGATCGGATATGGGTCGCATATCGTCAAAAAAGTTGGATTGATGCGCTTTCACCTGCAGTGTGAACGTAGCCTTAGAGGTCTTTTGAAACTGAATAGCTAGGTCTTCAAAATTTACCTGCTTAGTATGTTGCCCAAATAGAACTTAACCCTAAACCTGGACCTGTCCCTGGTTCAGTCACTGATGGCCTGGTGGTTTTAAAGAGGTTGTCTTTGAACCAATTAAACTTAGGTTACATTTAAGCCACTTGGTAAACCAGCCTAGTTCCAGAAAGTAGAAGATAATGCCTTTCAAATCAAGTTACAGGGATTTGGTGTGCAGTTGGGTTAAAAGCTCTGTCTGGGTATATTAAATGGGGAAAAAAAAGTTCCAGAAATATTCCCTAACTCTAAACATGTTACTGACAACCTGATGGATATTACATTAAATCTCTGTATGCTTATCCTTTGAACTAAACCTTAATCAGTGAGATCGGGACTAGTGTCACAGTCTTGAACTACTTGTTTTCCAGGTCGTCCAACAGCATTGAACACTTGCACAGCAAGAGAGACTCTGCCTATTACTCTTTCTCCACTAGCTCCAGCATCCAAGAATACCACGCCTCCACCCCCTCAATCAGCACAGAGCGCTCCAGTTCACTGGACACCGTCCCTCAGAGAGCAGGAGGAAGTGGCGAGACGCACCAGGCTGACATGCGTTACGCCCCGTCAGTTTACGACACCCAGCAGGGCATCTTTCAGGAGCGCGAGCTGAGCTCCAACTCTGCCGTGTTCTTACGTAACAGCGACTCCAGAAGCGGGGGCGGAGCCAGGTCAGGGACAGTTCGAGATCTGGAAGGTAAAGTTTCTGTTACTGGAATGTTTTTCATGTTTTCAGGTATGGTAACTTTGATTCAGTAACGTCATTGTTTGTCCATGGTACTCTTGGTTTCAGGTTCAGTTAGCGGGGTCTGTTACCGTGGCAGCAGCAGCAGCAGCGGTGGTGCACCGGCATCAAACAGACACAGTGTAGGACCAATATGGGCCCCGGCAGCCAACCGCAGCTCCTATGAAAACCTGAAGGGGGCGCCTGCTCCACCAAGGCGCAGTGATAGCTATGCCGTTATCAGGAGCCACGAGAGACCAAACTCCTGGTCCAGTCTGGAGCACGCCAGATCACTACGGTAACCAGGTTCCATGAAGTTAGAGTGAACATTGATTCGCATTCAGTGCTTCACAAATTTATTTGAGCGACACCCAATGTATGGTTTATGACACAGCAACCCTAAATTAACCGTATTGGTCATTTTAATGGTTAATCCAGCAGCATGAGAAGGCTCTTTAATGAAAATGTTGTTTTTAATGTTAGAATACAGTTATTGTTCTTAATAATGCATGTTCAAATGTATTGCTTTAGCAAATAAATAAAAAAAATCACATTTTTTGATTAAAATGTCAAATTACAGTTACTTACTTGCATTCCTGAACAGAAAAAATAGTTTTAGTGGCTTAGTGGTGTGCTTGATTAATTTCTGACTTCTCAGAGAAATCCAGTGTCATCATCTTTTATTTCAGTATAATAATTTACTATATTGCACAATATTTCTATTTAATACAATATTGTATCAAGCCATGTGGCTTACTGGATAGAATAAGTCCATTTCACTTTCACTTTTTTTTTCCTTTGAACTTGGGGCACCAAGTTATTGAGAAGTGTTTTTCTTTGAAGCTTTGCCAAGTAAGAATTTAATTATTTTGATTTTACAATGCTTTACAATAACTTTCAGTTTGCAGTGGGAAAAGATGAACTAAACATGTGTCACAATATGATATGTTATGTTATGACACAACATTATAAAATCCAACTTGCCACACTACAGTACTGTGTTCATACATTGTGATTACAATGTGATATCATATGCTACGTAATGGTAATATGGTGTGCTTTGTTATGATACAACAATGTGTAATGCAATGTGATATAATTTATCTAAATCTAGAATAATCTAAAATAACTGACATGGAGTGATACAATGCAATATGATACCATGCTTTATGATATTCAGTACAACATATTAAAATATACAACTCTACAATTCAACATGCTGTACCCAAGAACCATCTGCTTTTTATATAGCACATCCTGGTACAACACAATAGATTGGTGGTGCACTATAAGCTGCAGTATGAGTCAATATAATGCAGAGTGTTATTATGTTATACTGCATAATACAGACAGTGTGCAGAATGGCGCCATGTGTTTGTAAAGCAGCCATATCCGATGCAGTAGTGTACTTTAGTTGTGAAATATTTTCTACTTGTGTAAATTGGTAAGTCAGTTAAACTATTTTATCTAATCAAAAGTTTTTCAATCTCTCTTAGTTCTCTGCAGAAAGGCTCCTGGCATCACTCCAGTGGTAACGTTGCCTTAGGTAATGACTGCATTTACGTGCTCCGTGAATTAAACATGTAGAAACAGGTTCAAACGAAGACAATGATATATGACATGACTTTTTAGTAGCTTTATACTGTATAGATGAGAAAACTGACTAACTCTGACTGTTGATTCAGCTAAAGGCTCGTATGGTGCTGAGGGTCAGCTCCACACGGTGATGGAGAAGAGTCCAGAGAGCAGCCCCACCACAAGGCCCCGTCAGGGTGGAGGCTTTCCTCAACCCCCGTCCCCTACCGGGCCTTCCTCTGGATCTGCAGGCCCCACGCCACAGGCCAGCCGGTTTATCCTTCCTACCAGCATTTACCCTGTTCCCCAGCCTGAGCCACACTATGCACAGATGCCCAACTCTCCCAGCCCAGGCCCCTGTGGAGTCTACCCAGCCTTGGCCAAGGAGAGCAACCGGCAAACGCAACATGAAGGAGCAACAGAGGGGCAGAGAGATGGAAGGATGTCAGCCACAGAAAATGGATACCAAACTAACACTTCATCCTACCCCCACAGCTCTTACCCAACAGACAGGTGATGGTTTGTTTAGGCTTCTGTGTTTCTTTTTCTTTCTATTTAGCTAACATCTAAAAAATGTTAGCAAAACTGTTCTTGCTTCTCAGAGAAATAACCCCCTCTTTTAATCGTTTTGTTTTTCCCAATACATCCACAACAGTCATGTTTTGCCAAAGTCATAGACATCATGCATTTCTTTCTGGTAGTTTTGAAGCAACATTAGCATTTATTGCATTAAGTCAGAAGTAACCATATTTAGCTCGAGGCGGGGGCCTTAATGTTCAGCTTGGTTATCAAACTGCATCCATCATGATCCAGCTCAGTGGATGCAGTAGTGGAGGTGCACTCTACAGCACCCACGCCCCTAACTTTAAACCTTACTGAAATCCAAACAGGTGGCCCTTCTGTACAGGAATGAAGGGGGAAATTAGCTGATCTTTGTACCAGGCTATGAACATCTAATTTGGACCTTTTTGTGAGTCTTTTGGAGCCAGATTTTGGTGCTCAGAAGAACTAGAGTTTTTGGATAGAACCAGCATTAAAATGCTTTTGGTGGTAATTCAGTCTCATGCTTTTGATAGGCATCAACAGGAAGAGTCCAGCTTTGGACCCTACAACCCACGCATCAAAACTACTGGAGGGGGAACAGAGAGCGAGACAGTGGTCCAAAGAGCCCAGAATCATCAGAGCATCCAAGAGCAGAAACAGGATTTCCATATTCCCCAAAATTACTCAGCCCCTGAAGTCAGGCGTGCATCATCACAGGAGAGGAGCAACTCCTACGCAGCTGTCCAGTCCTTGGGAGACCAAAACAGGTACAGTTAGAGTGGGTGGGGTCTTCGAAAGTTCATGATTGTTCAAGAGATCAGAGTCTGATTTCAAATCAATGGCCGCTTCACGTCTGTGATGTCTTTTGATCTCTTTTCAGATCAGTAGACCAGTCCAGCATTCATTCAGAGCCTGTAGCATCTTCCAGGCTCACCCTTGGACAGGTTCCACCTGACCACTCACCTGGTCAGGCCCAGCCTCAGGCTCCACCCTCTTCTGCCTCACACCATTCTCCCCAGCACCTCAGCGACTCATCTGCTCTGCACTACCAGAACTGGGACCACAGAGAGCAGGACAAAGACAAAGAGCACCCACTGACCCGCCTGGAGCTCGCCCTTGCCGAGGTCCAGCGGTGCGGCAGCCCTGAAAGCAATGCCCCCCAAGGGCCCGCTCGCAGCCTCTCTGTTTTGGAGAAAGTCAGTCGCTTCGAACGTCAACAACGCAACGGAAAGCAGCGCAGTCACAGCACCTCACACAACAAGGCCCATCTACGGGTAACTGCAAACAAGATTAAAATATTTCTTCTGATGATCTCAGAAGTGAAAAGGCTTCCTTATGCTTAGCTTCTTTCAATACTTTATGCTTCCTTATTCAGAATCAGATCACAGACAAAGGCCGCAGCGCTCCTTGTGGAACAGAGGACCTCAGAAACATGCTGGAGAGAAGCACCAAGGGCATCAAAGTCCAAAGGACTCCAAGCTACAGAGGAGGCAGCAGTGAGCATATGAAACACAGGTAGAGTGATTCTGAAAATACAGATGAGTATATAACTAACTACTGGTCTAAAAAGTGTTGGTTAAATTTCTGTGTGATGTTCAGAACTCCAACAGATCCAGTTTCAGCCCTGCAGAGGAGTCGCAGCAGCTTCCATCTAGATGGATCCAAGGAGGAGGACAGCAGCAAGAACTTGCCCTGGAGACAGGAAATCCAAGAGATCATGGCCCCAATGCAGGACACATCCACAAACAGGTCCTTTAACAAGTCATCACAATGGCACATCCAACATCCAACAGCTCAGTGTGATGATCCTGATCCAAGAAATGTCTCTCCAAACAGATCTTACAGGGACTCCTTGAAAGACGCCCAGTCTAAGGTCCTACGATCCACCTCCTTCAGACGGAGGGACCTCACCTCATCGGGCAGTGCCCAGCCTGCTCCAGCTCCTCCTTCTGGCTCCTCCTCTGGCAGCCAGCAGCCTCCACCCGTCCCTCCCAAATACCACTCACTGGAGAAAAAAGGCCCCACGACCATGCCAAAGCCACGGGGCATTGTCATCACGCCACAGTCACAACCTCTGGTCACTTCCGCTCACACACCCAAGGAGAGGCACTTGGTTACTCCCGATGTTCGAGGCTCTAGCCCACCACCCCTCCCCAGCGTCCCACCCGTTGGACAGCCTCCTTCACGGCGGATTTGTGGCCGCAAGCGTTTGACGGCAGACCAGAAGAAGCGCTCATACTCAGAACCAGAGAACATGAATGAGGTTGGGATTTCTGACCCAGAGACCATGTCCTTATTCCGGCGTGGAGGAGGTAAGATTTCCAATTTTTAAAAGCAAACTCCTTTTGCCTTTGTGTGGTAAACAAATTATTCAAATGATTCCAGTTTAGTTACTTTGCTGGAAATGCTGAAATCCATTTTTTTCTTTCTCTTCCAGAAACCAGTGTGGCAGACCGTCGGAAGGTGTTTGAACCTGCTGCAGGTTCTGTTGGGAGTGGAGCTTCTCAGAATGCCATATCAAGGCCCGACCTGCGACAAGTGCAGCAAGAAGCTCTCGCTAAGTACATAGAGAGGAAGAGAGGCGTGAGGAAAGATGAGGGAGGACAGAGGAGCATCTCGAGGCCTCGCAGTGCTTATTTTCAGCCTGAAAATGTTAACCATGCAGGTGGGTGCAGGTGCCTGGTAAAGTATCCAGGCAGAAAGGTGGAGCAGTGAGGTTTGATACATGGATAAATGAAAGGTTTAAGTGAGAGGTATAAGGCAAATCACTTTTCCTCCTTTCCTTTGTCTTCAGCCTCCTCCTGTTACTCAGACTCCCTCAGCCTCTCCTCCGCTTCCAGCCTGCTCTCCCTCCAAGACCCATGTCCAGCTTCTCCTCAGGGGGAGAAGCACCCCAACTCAACTCTTCTTCCTGACCTGCGGAGCCACCAGTCTAACTTTTTCTACCCAGGCAGGGTCACCACACCGAAGCCACCAGCTCACCCACCATCAAGGTATGCAAGAACAGGCCCCAGCTGAATCTAATTCTCTTAGTAGCATTGTTTAGGACACTTTGGTGGCTCCCGATTTTATAAAACGTTAAATCTTCTCCTGCTTTCTTCTCTTAGCACGCCTTCTGGCTCAACTCTTGATCAGATCTACCAGGATCTTGTTCCTGAAGCAGAGCTCAGGAGACACAGCCAGTCATCCATCAGAGAGCCGAGCCTGGGCCGTGAACAGCAAGTTGCAGAGCCTCAAGTCAACCGGGGACTGTCTAAGCAGCTCAATGTTGCTCTGCAGAAGGCTGGGTCAGTTCACAAAACAGGGAAGTCAGCCTCAGCTGAGAATCTCCTGGAGCGATCCGAGGACACGCGAGCCCCCCCTCAGCACTTTCGCTCTCGTTCATCCCCCATCATGGAGAGACTAAATGAGGTAACGCTCTGCTCCGCTGCGGTGCTCACAGCGGTTATTGTCGTGAATGTAGAGGCAAGAAATCATTCTTTCAGGCAGACAAGGAAAAAGCAGCCAATCTCGTGCCAGCACACCAGCTTCTAGTTCAGATAGCCTTCTACTCATCCATTTGCCAAATCTCACATAGGAAGCTGCAGCGCATCTACAAGCCACCTCCACCCTACCTCCTCCTCTTCATGAGCTATCTGTCGTATCTGCTTCCTGCTCGGTTCTGTATGGGAGGTCTTCCTTTCCTTTCTTTATGCCTTCCCTGTTTATTTATATGGTGGTCCTTAATTAACTATAATGAACATATAATAAATAAAATTACAGTAATAAGTACATCTAAAAAAATTATCATTTTAGAGATTGATTGTCATTTCTGTAATAGGAAGGATCTTGCAGTTATATGCTAATAACATTGGGACTTTAGAAATAACAAATAACACAGCATCTCACCTTTTCCAGCTTTTTCCCATCACTCTGTCGATCATGCCGACCATCAAGCGTCAGGTTAAAAAGATCAGAAGATGCACATCAAGCGCCCTGCATGCAGCCACCAGCTGTGACATCACAATAAAACAAAGTTTTATTTTCAAACTTCAAGATTCAAAAGGCAGCAGCTGCCAACTTAACCCATTGTGAGATAGTGATTTGAAAATGTAGTGGAAGGATAATTAAACTGTAAGTGAAGTGTTGAAGGTCCATATGTCAAACATTATATTAATCCAATATGTCAAAATAGAAATAATAATATTTCCCAAACAGGAGTGAAACTGTCTGTTAATTTTGGTTACATAACTATTAGGAAACAGAGAAACAAAGCCATTTTTACTTAGAATTGTTTAAGTCAATGTTTGCAGATGATACAAATAATATAGCTATAATCAGCGTCTGTCCTAGAGAGGTTTTTGTGTTCCAGCGACTCAGAGAGCACGCTATAATCCAAATATAAAAAAGGGTTTGGGAAAACAAGCAGCTCAGCCTTTGCCAACAGAGACTTCAGCGTCATGTGACCCAGCCCGGTGCTGCAGAAGCCAATGAAACAGGAATGCATTACTTTGTAATGTAAACTGAGTATTTCTGCAGCTTACTTTTAGATTGTCACAGTGAAAGATAAGATAATTCACGCCGCGATAATAAAACACTGCAGTGTTTTGGTGTCTGATAAACCTTCATGAGTCTGTCACTTCGTTCCCTTCCTCCACTTTGGCCTAAAGAGGCATTCATGGACCTGTTTGTATTTCCACTTATTTGATCACATTTGCACCAGAGTCACACAGGAAATAGCCCAAATCCTCAGGGTTTCCTGTGAGGTGCCAGTGAGCCGGGATGGTGACTGGGCGCTGTCTGATGCAGATGATAAGAAACACAAACACACACACACGTGCTTACATGCATCTTAAAGGAATGCTGTAACGGATAAATTCATCCTTTATCTCCTTCAGTAATCAGACCTGCCCGTGTCACATAAACATCATTACAGCTCAGTCCAAGTTGAGGGTTTGAGTTAAATTTACCTCTTTTTTTCCAGAAATCTTTTAATGACAGCCAAAGGCTGGATCTGAAATGTAACATCTTCTAATTACTGAAGCTAGAGGCTAAAATGCAACCTAACCCTAAATCCTGCCTTTAAGTGGTGGATGTTAAGGGGTTAAATTTAAGAACTTTATGTTCCCGGATCGTTGCCGAAACATGCCAAAGGAGAGTTTACAGGTCAAACTCGGCTTGCTGGAGAGACATCAGTGCATGTGGTCTTAATGTGTGATAAGGTCTGTGGTCAGACTTGTGATCGCTGATGGCGCTGTCTGGGTTTTTCAAACAGCTCAGAGACACAGGAACAGGAGTATTTAGTGTTTCTTGCTAGTCTTGATTTATAAAGCCCAAGAGCTCAAAGAATGGCGTTAAACATGAGAGAAACCCCTTGATTCAGATAAGGATAATTCTACTGTACACACACTGTGATTTATAAGAACAGAATGATTTCATTAAAGTAAATAAAGTGATTACACATTACACCTGGTTACTGCGACTGCAGTAATCAGTTTTGTAACTAAACCATGGCAGACTCGATGACATTTCCATGCTTTTCAGAATTCTTTATTACACACGTTTGCTGTTCACAGCAGCTTCCAGCCACCAGCCGAACACACATCACCAACAACAACACCTGACAGGACTCTTTCTGCCAGTGATGCGTGATTGCAGATGCCGCTCGGGTGCCTCCGCCTCTCCTGCAGTGGCACCGCAGACCATGCCACAAGTTTATTATTATTATTATTATTATTCAGCAACCAGATCAAGGCAGAACCCTTTAATTTATCATCTCCATCTGCATCTAAACCTGGATAATCATAGAAAGAAATTGCAGAAAGCATCTTCTGGAATTTTAATGTCTTAAGTTCCACCAGGTCACCAGGGGCCTGCTTTAAGGTTAGGTTTTACCCACGTAGAAACTAGAAAATTTCATTTTTGCTTTTTTGCTTTTGCATTCTCTGTTTTCAAATATTTCCATTTGGGTGACCCTAAAAGTGGAAAAATCTATAATATATAAAAGGTTGTTTTGACATTAAGGTGCCAGTGACTCCTTGGATATCAAGAAGTAAAACTGACTTCTTGTACTTGACCTTAATGTGCCAAGGGTTTTTAGAGGTTATAAGCTTTGATTTGGCTAAACATACATACATTAATATGTATGAAACTACAAGAAATTGATTATTCCACTTTCTCTCTTTGTGTTTCAGGACTTCCTTCCAGACGATGTCCGGATGTTTGGCGTCTTCATCTCAGAACATGAACGCTGTGCTCTGGCTGCCGACAGGTACGCCGCGTTTCTATGACCACCATGTCTGGGTTTCACCTGGTGGGTTCTTCTGGTCCTTCATTACTATCTTCCTGTCATATGACCATCAAGGATCCATAACTTTATTTACAAGTACAGCACCGTGCAAGTGATTTCTTGGTCCTCATACAGCCCAGTGTGAGCTCAAGTGGGTCAGACAATCAGTAAAACAAAAGCATAATAACCTAACTTTGCTTGTAAATGAGTAAAAAGAATTCTGCTATTTGAAGTGTCTGAAAGTTTAATCAGTCTTCATTGATGCATAATCAACAAAAGTTAAGATCCTGAACGTCTCTCTGCAGAGCCTTTTCTCTGGCGATTCGTTCAGTTTAGTAGATAAGGTTTAAAATGTGACTAAGGACTGGGGGATCGTGGGAATTCAGGTTCATTGCTGAATGCGGTATTTTAGCTCTCTTCCATAAAAGGCTGTGGACTCTCAGACTGTGCTTGCTTTAGGCTCTTTGCTATTTTAAAATCATCTTGTGCCCAGCTGTTGGCATCACGGAGAGAAGGACACATTTAGGGGGAGAAAGAAGGAAAGGAGGACTGGATATAAAGGATATAAGGGATTGGGGGTGATGGAGGCACAGGGGCAACAGCTAAACGAGACACAGAGCTAAAGGAGAAGGTGAAAGGAGATATGGGTGAAAGGAGGAACAGATGACATGCAAGAGTTGAAAAGGATGAATACGGAAGGTGGTGGTAAGAAGGAAAGAAGAGGAGCAACTGAGAACCAGTAAAAGTAAAAAAAAAAAGAGGAAGGAGGGTATAAGAAGGTTTTACAGCTTTACTTCTTCTGTTCTTTAGAAATGAAACTCCAGGCAGCTTTCTGAAAAGCTTTTAGAGAAAAAGAAGGGAGTATCTGTTGTATGAAATGAGAACAGGCAAGGGGAGGTATAGTATTTAAAGTTGAGAGGAGGGAAGAAAGGGTATAAAGTTACAAAATGAGGCAGAAGATTGGCCTTCTCGGAGTTCAGGGTGGAGAAAGAAAGAGAAGAAGGAGTTAAATAAGGGAGGAATGAGGAGTTTTTAAGAAGCAGGAAAAACTCCCTGGCACTGAGAGGGAAAAATAAACAGAATACCAACTCTTGTCTGCAGGGATTTATTAGTTACAGACATTTAAATATGTTTGTCCTTAAAATGTGAAGGTGAAAAGTCAATCTGAGGAATTCTGAGTGTGTGTTTACACAGATCAGTCTGGTGTCTGGATATAACCAGGAACATGAGGGCAGTAATCCAGATAACTGAGCACAAACAGCTGATAAGATCAAAAGTAGTTTAGATCACAGTTAGGACACTGGATGTTAGGAACAACTAAAGGTCAAGAGCACTTTATTTAAACCTGAAAACAACACTTTGCATATATTTTATATTACTTTATGGATTGACAGCCAGTAACATCTCCTAAAGCAGCAGTACTAGTTTCCATCCATTTGTCTTGTGGTTATCTGGGGTCACAGTTCCAGCCAGCTAAGCGAGTTATTTCAGGTCAACTCGAGGCGTTTTTAGGCCAGTGTGATATATAGTCTCTCCAGCATGTTCTCAGTCTAAGCCAGGACTCTCCTACCAGTTAAAAGTGCCTGGAAAACCTCCAATTGAAGACGCCCAAGAGGCATCCTGATCACATACCCACATACATGCTTTAAGAAAACATGAAACACACACAAGTCAATACTCTGACCAGCTGCCAGAAACAATGTTGCAGCTATAAACCACTGCAGACCGAGAAGAATTTTCTCTAATGATCTTCAGTCGACCTGGAACTTTAATTAAAGTCGATTACTTTATGTCTGCACGAAGTTTTGTCAAATTAAAAAACCCACTAATGCAAATTCCGTGAATCCAACATCAGTGAGTTTGGCATCCAGTTTTCATAATAATCTATGGTTTACTCTCTGGGGAATAGGAATGACATAAAATGATAAAATAATAATTAAATCATGAGATCATCCATGCAATGCTTTTCTACCACTTACCTGTGTCTGGGTCGCAGAGTCTGCCTCTGCGACCCAGACTTCTGCAGTCAGAGTTACTTAGACCTCCCTCTCCTGACCCACCTCCTCCAGTTCAACACCAAGGCATTCCCCACCCAGGCAAGAAACATAGTCTCTCACGTTTGCCTCGCTCTTCTGTAGGGTCCTCAATCCCATGTAGGAGGAGTCAAGAAAGCATTGTAGTGAGATGCTGAACCACATCACCAATTCCTTTTGATGTGAAGTAGAAGCATCTTTAGTTGGAATCCCTCCCAAATGACTGCGCTTCTCTTCCTATCTAACAGTGGTCCGAAACACCCTTCAGATGAATCTCATTTCTGCCTTCTGTATCCGCGCTCAACATCCGCAGGTTCCAATATATACACGAAAAGCAAATATATTATCCTGAGGCCACTGAACCGGAAGCTCCGGGCTATACCTAGAAATTCTTTCTATAATGAACAGAATCGATGACGGTCAGTTGACCTACTAGAGCTGAACGCTAACCAGGAGCCACTTATTGTCAGATAATAAGATATCCTATTGCTGTCCAAATTTTAAACCAACAAAATGTGCTTAGTTGTAGATATATTTTCAGTACCACTGTTTTCCTCACTTTCTTTATTCTTTTCTTCATGTTTTCCTTTAAGACCTGCAAACGTCCATGTACCAGAAGGCTTCATCTCTCCATCCCAGAACAGCATGAACACCTCCCAGCCCATAGGACCCTCTACAGGTGAGTGAAATTTAAAAAAAAACCCATTAAAAAGTGTGAAATTTGCAGCCTTTTTAATTATTATTCAATTATGACACACTCCAGGATTCACTGAATTTAACTCACTAGCCTCCTTGTTTTTAAATCCCAGGCTTCTCCCAAACACCGGTCATTCGTAAGGAACGGCAGAGGAACAGCGAGCGCCAGCGTGCCCAAAGCACCTCCACCTTGGCAGCCTCTGTTGGCCTGCCCTACCCATTGTCAACACCCAGGACTCAGGAAAGAGGCAGCGATGAGTGGCAATCAAGCGAGAGGTTGAGCCAGGCCAATCTGGATGGCATCACTTTCCCTGGCATCCAGCAAGTGAGCGTAGGCAGTGGTGAAGAAAGTAACATTTCTGGTGTTGAACGTGAAAAACAGAGTAGACACAGTTTGAGTGACGCCACCCTGTTACAGGACACCGCAAAGCACACTTACAGAGGCAGAGCCTCCAGTTTAGAGATAAGAGGCGGACTTTCTGAAGAAAATGTAAAACCAGGTTCCCCAGTGACACCAACCTCACCTAAAAGGAAGGGTAGCGGAAGCAGCACATCCTCTCCTCTGCCGTTCTCCCATCCGACTGTCCACCTGTCCTCACTGCGAATCTCAGAGACCAGCCTCTTTGGCTCCGTCAGCCAACAGCAACCTCCCAAAACTTCCACAGGCACACCACTGGAGGACTATGATGAGGTCTTCCTCCAAAATCCTGCACCACCTCCTTCTCCACCTTTTTCTCCTCCAATCAGGGAGACAAACATCACTGAGGATTTCCCTCCTCCACCTCCTCCTGTGGAGCTGGAGCTGGAGGCTAAGGAGGAGACAGTGGGAAGGTTTGTTTTACAATATCTGCGTGTTTTATTTGAAATGTCATTACTGTTGTTTTGATTTTTAAAAATTATTTTCTTCTTCCGTTAATTTTCCCATTTCTCCAACTTTAGTTCCACTTCGGAGTTCTCCACCATTTCCACAAGAAAGTCTTCCCCCCAGTTTTTACCAGTCAGCTCTTCTTCTGTGCCCAGTCAACTTCCTTCAATGCAACCCTCCACCATCACTCCAACCACCACATCTGCCACCACAGAGGACAACCTAAGCCTTGAGTACCAGCCGCTGCCCAAAAGGGAGAAGACATCTGAAGAGCTGAGAGTGGAGGCTCTGGCTCAGCAGTTGGTGAGTGTCTGAAGTCAATTTGTATCTTGCTGGAGAGTCTCTGGACTTTGTGTGTGGAGGAATCATCAAATATTTGGGGCTTAGCAGACAGAGAACAGGGGAAATCTACTTCAAGAGTTCCCATTTTTTAATAGGGATGAGATTTCAAGTAAATATACAATTGGACATTTACTAGGAACTGTTTGACTTTTCTTCAAAGATACCAACCTAGACTCCCAAATGACATGGAATAGTTTTGGCAGGCTTGTGATGTGGTAGCTTTACCTGATAAAAAGGGTTTTACAAATGTAAAAAGTTGCATAACTTAATAGCATCAGTGACAACCTCAAACCTAACCCTAGGCAAGCGGAATATGACTCTGTTTTTAAATTGTTCTACAATGGCAATCACAAGACAAAGAAAATAATCTTTCTAACCAACACACACACAAGTCCTCTTCACTTTTCCCTAAAGGGTTAGAGCGGGGATGTCCAACTCATTTCACATTATGGCCCACATAGAGTGCACTTTGATCTTAAGTGGGCCAGAGCAGTTTAACTCCCCTTTTTGTCAGTGTAAAGAAATTTAACTACACTTTTAATCTCTGAGATTTTTTATATAAGAAATACAAGTGCAAAAATTCAACAATGCATCTAAATTTGTCTTTGTCAGAAAATGTTTCTCTTCAGTGTAAAAAGGTACAGCCAGTATTTATTCCTGGGTCTGGAGTTCACTGCACTGTTTATGGTCTTCAACTGCAACTCCTTTCCCCTCTTTTCCAGTGCAATGCTATGACTGATTTTGAACTACAAGAAATTGTTTAATTTTGACTACCTTTCTTTTTGTGCTTAGTTTTTATTCTTTTCTTTTTTCCAGGTGTTGCAGGACCCCTCTCTAGCGCCCCTCTTGGACACGTGGGGAGGTAAATCCACTATAGAGCTATTGGAGGAGATCTTTCCAAACAGCAAACTGATTGGGAAATCACAATGGACCCACAGAGGCAGCAGCCAAGAGGATGACAGGTAAGCAAACCCTTTTATTTCTGGCTGCATTTTCTAATTTGTTCTTCTGGGGAGTGAGTTTGTACAGAATCAGGGTTGAGGGCGGTCGCGCCCTAAAGCAAAGCCTGCTTTATCATCTATTTGACTCTAAATTGGACCCAAGTGTACAAAAAGAAAACCAAACTCTATTAAATTAGACTTGAAACTACCTATCAAGGCCATAAACTCATCAGGAAAGTGTTTACTGAGGTCATAGATCAAAGGAGAAGGAGGCTCAATTTCTAAGAGATGTCTATATAATCTGACAGGCAGAGTAGCTGCCCCCTGCTGGTCATCTAAAAGAATGCAGGTTTAAGGCACTTTCCAGACACAACAGCTGCCTCCCTCTTTGATACAAAGGTCACACTTCTCAGCTAACATGACTCAAGACTCGTCCTTGAGGTCATTCAACTGAGTTTTATCATAAACCAACAATGGATTTCTTATTTCTGAATACTGAGAGGGTCCCACATATGTAAGCTTTTGTTGCATTAGCTGGTTTGACAAAACCTAAAAATCTGATTCATAATGGATCTCACAATGTTGCTTGTTCTCTTTATTTATTTTATTTACTCAGGCTTTCTACTTCAGGATCTGTGCACATCTGCGTAATGACAGCACACTCTAAGTGCTTTGAGTTTTTATAATGTCTTTAATAACCATGTCTTTGATTGGTCACATGCTGTCAAATCATCTATTCACGTGAATGGGCTCCTAGCTAGATTAAGAAAGACTGGGTTGGCATATAAAGTTGATAACCAACTTCATGTGACCACTTAGCCCAATATCGGTGTATGTTAAGCCAATTATGAAAATGGGTATGTAGAACTTGCTTCATAGTACAGCGCGCTGGTGTAACCTTTCTAGTTTGTTTATTGTGTCGGCAGATTCACTCAGAATCATTCCCACTCTGATACATCCACTTACACAGAACAAACAAAGGCTTACAATCAAAGATAGTTGGTTCCAAACAGTTGGATAATTACAAGACTGGAGTGCACTAAACAGTCTGGTGATGCTGTTTAAAGTGCTTTATGTAAGGCAAAACTAAAGGCCTCCACAATGACTCTGTTTATTTAGCCTCAAGAGCAAAATTGCACAGAGTGACTTTTATGGGACTGAAGCACGACACGAACATTTTTGGGGGTAATGGACTTCCTGTAAACCAGCATTTATCACCCTTGCTGTGTATGCTGACAGCCTCCTTCCTCTTATCTGCTGCTGTCAAAGCAAAGGAGGAACATTGGGAGCCTCAGCTGTCCCTGCAAGTCACAGCCTGTGATGTCAGTGACATCTCGAGTGTGTTTTAGTTCGCTGGCGAACGCATTGTTCACAGAAAGAATGAGAAGACAAACAGCCGTCATTGTAGAGGTTGTGCTTTTGAACCTCTTTGATTTTCTCTGCTGCCACACTCCTTGTGAAGTACTCTTAGGGGTCATGAGTGAACCCGGCATCAAATTTATTTCGATTTCTCGAGGTCTTTAACCCTGCTCGAGTGGATGAGGTAACCTGCGGGTTCAAAATCAGCTTCCTTTGCTGACTGAGTGTCAAAGTCAGACAGGTGAGACCAGACAAACCTGATTAACAGCAGCACAGTTTGGACAGCGTTGTCAACCTACATGAGAATTTCTTAAACATCATTACCTGAATGGGATGGTATGTATAGGGGCTAAAAATATATAATTTTAAAACGGACAGTGAGTTAAGTGCAAGGTTTAAAAGGGATTTCACAACTAAGAAAACCAAGCACCTGTTTTTTTTTACTTTTAGTGGACTTGAAAGGACGCCCAAAAAAACTCAAAATGAGTTGTATAGTGGTGTGCTATGACTTACAAATCGATAGTCACCCACTTACCCCCAACCACTTGGGGCAGGGCTGCCCCTCCCTAGCCTGATTTCATCAGAGGAAAAGGAACTTCTTCATTCCTGCTGTCTGGAATCTGGCATTTCCATATTGGTGCAGTTTTACCAAACTGAGGGACTGCATGTGCCTTTTAATGTTATTTAATAACCAGGATGGTCATACAGGTAGAAAAATGAACCTAATGCATGTGACTTTTTAAACTCTGTGAAACAAAGAGTGTGTTCATCGCTATTTACATTTAGAAAGTTCAGAAATCTGCAATATGAAAATACACTTTGACACAGTGCAAAAAATGTACCTAAAATGTGTCTTAATACTGGATTATTATTACTAATGAGTTCACCCAGAGGATGAACTGCTAGAGCTGATGAAGGTGGGGTTTCTTTTGCCTGTTTTATAAACTCTTGCATCTCTCTGATCCAAAAGAGCTCTTCATATTTTATCTGATTATATTGTTTTAATGGAAAGGCCACAAGTAGGAATAAAACAACTTTTTTACATTTTCCATCTAATCAGCCCTTCAGGCTTATTCCTGCAGCAACACTGACACCTAGTGGTACTGTGTTGCTGGCATAACAGACTGTATCTGGTCAGTAAAATAGCTTTTTCTTTAATGTGAGCCTCCACTGCATCAGCCTGGTTTTTAAATCGACCTTGAAAAAGTGTTTCTGTTCTTTCAAATGCTTTAAAATGGATAAAATACAGGGCTGTCACATCAAAAATATCTGTTTTTAAATAGTATTGTCATCTTTGTAGGACCCAGGCTGGCATCTGCGATCCTGCTCAGAGCACGGCGGCAGATCAAAAGAAGGAGCCCAATCTGGATGAAGAAGAGAAGGATCTCAACACCAGGAAGGTAAAATAAAAAATAAAAATAATAATTTCTCGTTAAAATGTGAATAATTAACAGTGTTAAGATATAATGTAGGTGCACAAATCAATAAATCTGTAAATGAGTCTTATTTTTAAATATTTGCCTAAAATCCCAGCAGCA
Organism: Pundamilia nyererei; assembly: GCF_000239375.1. Lineage (NCBI taxonomy): Eukaryota > Metazoa > Chordata > Actinopteri > Cichliformes > Cichlidae > Pundamilia > Pundamilia nyererei. The sequence continues at coordinate 830,505 of NW_005187417.1, forward strand.
GAAGGTAAAACTGCCAACTGTTTTCACATTTCTCCTGCTGTCCACCAGGTGGAGCTGTGTGAAGCTCTTAGGAGCAGCGTGGTGGCTCTGAAGCGGGAGAAAGAGGCGCTGTGTGAGGAGCAGAAGCATCACAAGGCGCTGGGGGATAGCATCGACACAATGGTGCAGGACCACCTCAAAACCAACGAGAAGGACAAGTACAGCGTGTTCATCGGTATGACATCAGAGTGACGCTGTGACAAAAAGCAGAAATATGTCATTTTCATTACACTTCCACAGCAGATAGGCTTTAAGGACCCCAAGTTTCAGACGTAAGTATTTCTATCTTTAGTGGAAAGAGGCTTAATGACCTTGGAGAATAAATAAACAAATATAAAAAAAATATAATAGGACCTAAAATCGAGCCTTGTGGAACACCGCAGGTAATATGAGCTGCAGACAAGGAAATAGGTTCTTTCTAAAAGGTAAGAAAAATGTCTTTGACCTGTTTGTTGTTTGCAGGTGATCTGGAGAGGATCGTGAACTTGCTGCTGTCTCTGTGCAGCCGGCTGTCAAGGATTGACAGATCTCTGCTCGCTCTGCAGAGAGACGGGCTGTCGCCAGAAGAAGCGGCTGAAGAGAGGGTGAGACATGCAGAGTCCACCTGCCTGCATCACACCTGCAGTTCTGTGATTCAGGCAGTAAAACAAATGGGACAGTAACTAAATTAAATTCATTTTAGGTTTAGTTTTGCCCTTCATACGGTGACAGTTTTCCTCCATATACCTTTAATGTCTTTGGCACATTGACACTTCAGTGTCTGAAGTGTCTTTATACTAAGTGCCTGATAACCAGATCAAGGTTCTTGGGGGTCAAACCATCTCAGACTGAGTTATGTGATTTATTAGAAGTATATGTAGGCATGTGTGAAAAGAATAATAGAGAATTAGATTTGGGGAAATAAATATGGATAAATTCCAGAAGAGGTGAAATGACTAAAATAAAACAGAAAATTAAGTAAGCAAATGGGAAAAGTAACACAAAGCTAAACTGAAACAAGATGGTAAATTTCTGCCAGATTTTATGAATTAATTTCTATATTTATTTACATTTTTGACTATTTTAAATACATATAAATATTTATCAGAATCCTGATATTGTCAGTTTTGGTCCTCTATAGGACCAAAACTGACAGTGAAAGGGACTTTAACTTTTGCACCACACTATCTGCCTCCCTGCTGTTTTCCTTATTATTTGTTTCCCTTTACCTGCATGCTTTCAAATTCAATAGAGTCAAAGGAAGACGGTCCAAATTATATATATAAAAAAAAAGTTTCTTCATTTTTTTGGAAGGTCTGTGAATAATTGTGTTTAATAACCCTGATCTCAATAGTGTGCAGTTCTGCTGTATGACTTAAGCCGTGTCTGTATCATCTCAGATATTAAAAATAGTCCCAACAAAGATTTCAGTCCCAAATATTTTGATATATGAGAGTTTATTTCAACCCCTTTTTCTGAACAAAGGAGCACACAGGAAAAAAATGAGCTTGAATCAGTGAAGACAATCGATGTTTGACTCTGTTAATGTTTGCTGTATCTTTATCTGCTCTCACCCGACGACATAATAAGTCTAAACTTTTGAGTCAACTCAAAGATGAAATATTAACTTTTACCTCGTGGTTATCTGCTGCCCTGGCCTCAAACTCAGACCAATTCTGGTAAATGTGTTATAAAAGCAGTCAGTTGTGCTCAGTGGTTGTTTTTTTAAGAAGATCAAACAGTTGATTTTATACATCTTATCGGTTGTTTATGAATACTTTAATGAGCTTTTTTTTTTTTTTTTGCAGTCACACGTTTAAGAACACTTTGTAAAAGAAAGAAGTTTTCCCATCTGTAGCCACAAGGGGGAGCTGAAGTACTATCCACTTGTTTACCCAGTGCCACTGTTATAAAGTACATGGTAGTGATTTAAAGAATTAAGTCGCAATGTCTTATTGCATTAAGTTCATTTCCCCAGGTAACACAAACACAGCAGTTATTAGAGACAATTTCTTTGTATAACAACAGTCCTCTCAAAGCATTTGGTAAAGATAAGGTAAAGACTGCGACACTGGAAAGAAAACCCCAATAATCAGGAGATCCACTGTGAGCAAGCACTTGGGGACTGTAGGGAGAAAGAACTCCCTTCCTTGTGGAGAGGCAACAAATAAACAGGAAAAAATGCAAGGAGAGCGAGGACGAGCATTATTGGCATGTGATTTTGAAATATATAAACAAAGAAGATATATAGATGTATGTGTTTGATATATGTGTTTGTTTTCCTCTTCCTCAGGACTCCCTTAATCACAAGCGCTCTCTCCTCCTTCGCCAAACCGAAGACGCTCGAGAGCTGAAGGAGAACCTGGACCGGCGGCAGCGCGTGGTCCACGCCATCCTGTCCAGTTACCTCAGCGAACCCCAACTCCAAGACTACCGGCGCTTCGTCAGCACCAAGCCCTCCCTTCTGATCCGCCAGCGACACCTGGACGACCTCATACGACGGGGAGAGGAGCAGCTGACGCGATTGGCCGAGAGCCTACCAGCAGAGCTGGCAGAGGCCAACGGCTGGCCCGCAGCAAGCCCCGTGCCCTGCTCTTCTTTGTTTCCACCACTGCTTCCACCCGCTGCAATTATAAGCCCTAGCCACGTGGTCAGATCTACCACTGTGACATCACTGTGACATCATGAACACGAAGGACAGGTAGCACCATAAAAACTGAAGGAGCTTTACACGAAGGATGCCCCAAAACAGGCTCCGCCCATTTTGAATTGACTATGCAGACTTCACACATGAAGAAAAGCCTTTAATGTGCCTCTTTCTGTTCACGCCTGACTGCACATTAGGCCTCTGTTCACCTCAACGCCAGCAACTAGACAATATTTCTAACCACACTCTGCTGGTTGAGTGATTTTAAGGTCAGAGGATTACCAGGAAAGTTTATCATCAAATCCTTCAAAGGACAATTCCAGCATGGTGGATGATTTTCTCCATTTTTTTAAACACTTAGACCTCTTCTGCTTTTTTTTTTTTGGGGGGGGGGGGTCTTGTTATATATATCCTGCTTCAGTGATGGATTAAACATGGCCAAAGTTTCACTTTCACATAGGTTTTTCTATTCTGGGATCTGTATGGTGTCATAAAGACGGGATACCCAGTGTTTCCCACACATATCCTTCTTACCCATTTCTCAGTTTGTACTTCCTCACCTCTTCTTCTTGCATTTTAGTTCCTTCCACCAGAGAACCGAAAAGAGAAAGTGAGGAAGAGACACAAAGAAAGGGGAAGAACAAAATGAGGCACTGCTGCTTTAAAGCGTTACACATGAAATGTGGCATATAGTTCCTACTGATGTATTTTACACAGCAAGCCTTCATTTTCTTATCAAAAAAAATCCACAAAAAAAGGAGTGCTGGAAGTGCAAGTAATGCGAGGTAGATGAAGAGACAAAACAGGACTATTTATACACACTCAAATGTATATAGTCCTGAGGCACAGGTGGGAACAGTCACACACAGGTGAAACTCATGAGTGCAGGGCCGGCAATCTCAAAAGTGGAAGTAAAACCACAACGAGACGCACAAAGACACACAAAAGACAGACGTAGCTTCCAGGTTTAAAAAGTAATGTCAACACACAAGTGCCTTAAAACTGCTGAGACCTGTGTAAACATTTTCCTGATGAGTTTATGGGCTCAGTCACAAAAAAAATCAAAGCTTCAAAACATGTGACACCACGGTGGCTACAGAAAACGGGTCATAGCCAATTACATAAAGAACACTGAAGCAGAAACACATAGAAAGAACAGGAAAATAACACGCTGGATTTATGAATGAATGCTTCAGTGTGGAGCTTTCAGGCATAAAACACTTGTGTATCCTCACTCTGCTCTGACCTCCAGATGTTTTTTAGAAACTGGGACATTCTTCAAGATGGTTCTGTTAGACTGATTTCCAGGTCAGGGCAGGAGGAGAATGCACAAAATAGAGCAATGAAAAACCCTGTAGACTACGTGTACTCAGGTTAGGGTTAGTATAGTTAATATACCATCCATGGTATAGTTACTAGTGGACAATCTCCTTGCTTTTCTATTCTGATTTCATTCAGCTGCTTCTCTGTAAAGGGTGTTATCCTTTGTTTAGATGGACTTAAACTCCACCACCTGCAGTTGTTGCAAGAGAAAGAGCTAAATCCACTTGTTACAGGCAGAGTTGCCCCAGTATAAGACAAATAAAGATTATTTTAAACTGTGAATTATGCAAAGCTACTCTAGTAGAGCCCAAGAATAAATCATATGGAGGTAAATTAAATATTACTACACTGGAATTGTCCTTTAACTGACTGGTGATACTTTCAGGAGCCTCAAACATTCAGACCTTCCTCCATGAGGTCTTTCTATCTGATAGCTGGTGCACGTGAGCAGTTATCTCCCAAAGAGAAAGCACCACCATCTTTAAAAGATCATCATCTTCTCCATCTTTCCACAGAGCCTGCCTCACTCTCACATCACCTTAACCTTAATGAACACCAAAATCAGAGGGACTATGATCTCGTTTCACTGGACAGAAAGCAAAAAAATCCTGAAGACGAACTGTAATCGTCACTGTCATGTTAAACTGTAACACAACTACTGCCACTGCTGTCTGCACATCTGCAGCTTGTAGCACTTTGTAGCAGTCCCACTGCTGTTTGCAGCAGAAATCACACTGACCCATAAACACTGTCGTATGCCTCTCATCAAGTCTGACGCTTCACGATTCCAAAGACTTTCACAGGCTGAGATTTCTTCCAGATTTCATCTTGGTTCAATTTTGGACTTTGGAGGGGGTTTTTATGTCAGAAATGTTGCCAGCTACAGTAGTCACCTTAAAATCCACTGATTTCCAACAGATATCAACTTAAAAAAGAATAATCGGAAAAATAACCCAAAGATATTTAACTTTGTGATGCTGAGAAGAAGCAAACCTTTACAGTTGAGAGGTTGTAATGTTCTAACTTTCGGATCATTTATAGAAACATTTTCAGTTCCAGGAAACCTTTAAATTAACAATATGTTTCCCACTATGTAACATGACATTTTATTTTAATTATCCTTCTTTCAGAACGACTTTCAGTTTCATAGAAAACTGAGAAACATATTTTTAAACTCCTTTCAGTCCAGCTCTCTCAGAGAAAAGAAAGACCCACACTGTAAAACCTTTAGATGCCAGATTTGCCTGTGCATCAGTTTCTTCTCTTATCCATCCATTCATTCATTTTCTGCCACTTATCTGAGTGCAGGCTGTGGGAGTAGCAGTCTGAGCTCTCCTCTCCCTGGCCCCCTCCTCCAGCTCTTCTATTAGCCAAGAAATCTAATCTCTCCAGTGCATCCCGGGTCTGAACCAGGCCTCCTCGCAGTTGGACATAACATAAAACACCTCATTTAGGTGGAGGAGGCATCGTAGTATGTCATTTAACCTCAGCTCTTTCTCCCTCTCTGCCTGATACTGAAAATACCCGTAGCCTTACTCTGTGTCGAATCCAACATCCCTGTGCTGACGTTTTGACACAAATTCAGCTGGTGGCTGTTTTTTTTAAAATTGTTAATCTAAAACTGTCAGGATGTAGGACCTGAACTTTTTTGGCCTTTGAAGCCAGGCGTCCCAGGAAAAATTAGAAATATGAGTTTGGTTACTCACTGAGATTATTTCTCAAGCTGTGTTTACACACGTACCTGAACAGAGATATTCAGATTTAAAACATTATGGTGATAAAACTGACTTAAAATTGGTGGTGTGTCCCTTTAATTCTGTTTCAGTTGACCCCACTGACTTCTTACTTAAATAAATTTAGGTAATTTTTTTTTAAACACAGAAAATGTGTTGTCAGGTGAGTAAAGTACAAAAGGAAACAAGTGCAAAATGGTGACCTTTTTATTTTTAATCCTTACATTTTTTCTTTGTTTGATACATTTTTGTCATATCTAGGCTTCCATAGGTCCTCTGTGACTCATTGGAGGATCAGGTTTATAAACTTTTCTCACCTTGCTGTATAACAGGCACCATTTGGCTTCCCGTCCCTTCATACAGACTCCGAATGGTTTCATTTCTGCAGTATATGATATTTATTTGCTTCTGATCAGTGGAGGGTTTTTGACTTTTATTCCACGCCTACGTGTTTAGTTTTGAGAGCACCTTTTAAATATTCTCCAAGCAGTACAACACACACACACTGCCGCATGCCCTCCTCTATAACCCCAGTTGTACTGTTGATTACTGTTTATTTTCAGAGGCACTAAAGAATATCTCGAAAAGATTCTGGTTTATTGTTGAATGAAATTCAATGTTTGTTTTCTGAAAGACTTAAGAACAATAAATAAAAAGTAACAGCTTTTTTTTTGCTAAATAAATGTTTTTTGTAAATACTATCAGACTCTTTCTTCTCATCCTGTTGACCTGCACACACGCACACACATATAGATGAATATCATCACTGCAGTGGAAATAAAGTTAGAAAGAATCGGGATATTTAAATGATGTAAAACAGCAGCAGGCGAGCTCTCGGACCTTTTACAGAAACCTGCTGAAGTTTTAGCGCTTCCCTGTCTGCAGTGCTATAAACACATGATTATTATCACGGCTTTACTGCACATTTGCTTCCTGAAATAGGAGCTCACATCTTCACTTCATTTAGATCCTCAACACACATCCGGGTTACCTGCGGGGATGCAGCAGGTGAGAATGTGGTTAAATACCTGGGGTGGGCGGAGTTTATTCTGGTCTGACAGAAACAGCTCCTGACCTTTGGGACTAACAGGGCGGGAGAGAAAGAGAGGAGCTGCATAAGGCACTAATCGGAGCGCAATGGCCTCGGAGTTCACTCAGGACGCGGTGCTGGTGTTCCTCCAGAGCCGCGGAGGCACAGTGAAAAACTCCGACCTGGTTCTGCACTTCAAAAACTTCATTCGGGATCATGCGGACCAGGACCGAAACCGAGAGCTCTTCAAGAAGTTCGTCAACTCCGTGGCCACCGTCACACAGCTGGACGGAGTGTCTCATGTGATCCTCAGGAAGAAGTTCAGAGGATATGTCCCAGGTAAGGGGGCTGAAGTGGGCTCCTCCGACCCTCCGTGCGTCCCGGTCGGGAAGAACGCCGAAACTGCCGCTCCTAACAAGCCGCGACAGAAACCGCAGCAGAAAGAAGCGACTGCACCCGCCCCGTCGGGAGAAACTGCAACGAAAACAATCCTACCTGTGGCTGGCCTCGTCCTGACCAACAACAACAGCGTGCAGGAGAATTTAAACCTGAGGCAGCAGCAGGTACACCAGTCTATACAACCAGTGACAGCACAGGTAGTGAGTCACAGCCCACAGACACCACAGCTGAAGACACCCAGTCTGCCCACGCCTCCTGCTCTCGATCAGGCTTCTAAAGTGGGGCAGGGGCAGCGGAGAGTGGGTTTTGGTCCACCTCCTGGTGTCACACCTGCACCTCCTCACAGAGCAACCAGCCCAGGGTCAGAGGTCCTCACAGGGCAGAGGCAGCCAGAAGCGGGTGTTCATGCTCAGCGTGCCCCCCGACGGGCGGGAAACAGGCCAAGCTACAAAACTGCTGTGAGCCAAGATGATGAAGAGGAGAAAGAGGAGGAGCTCACAGTGACGCAGATTTCAGCAGGAGGAACGCGGCCCCCGAGCGCTCTGCTCAATGCCCCGGGGAGGGTCACGCCTGCTCCTTCTTCAGGCCAGAAGAGTTACAGTCAGGGTACTGAGGGGCAAATGCTCACCCCTCGGAGTCCAACTAGGGTCATTCCGAATAACAGCAACTTTGACCTGAGACGGCAGCAGGCACACAGCGCACCTGACCACTCTGTGCGACCAATGTCAGCACAGACGGTGAGTCACATCCCACAGAAACCACAGCTAAAGACACCCAGTCTGCCTACACCTCCTGCCCCAGATCAGGCATCTAAAGGGGGAGAGCTGAGAGTGGGTTTTGGTCCACTTCCTGGTGTCACACCTGCATCTCCTCATAGAGAAACCAGCCCGGGCCCTGAGGTCCTCACAGGGAGGAAGCAGCCAGAGGGGGATGTTCACCCTCAGCGTGCCCCCCGAAGAGCAAGAAACAGGCCAAGCTACAAAACTGCTGTGAGCCAAGATGATGAAGAGGAGGTCATAGTGACGAAGGGTTCAGCAGCAGGAGCGCGGCCCCCTAGCGTTCCACTCAGTGCCCCGGGGAGGGTTACGCCTGCTCCTTCCTCAGTCCAGAGGAGTTACATTCAGGGTACTGAGGCCCTCAGAAGGGGGCCCCAGCCTCCAGAAGGTGGTCTTCATCAGGAGCCTCCTGTGCCTCCACAGCTCACCCAAAGGCGTTTGAAGCACAGACAGAGCTATAAAGCTGCTGTGAGTTATGATGAAGATGACGTAGAGGAGGTCCCCATGAGGCGAGGTTCAGGAGGAGGAGCGTGGCCACTGAATGTGCCGCTTGGTGACACAGTGAGGGCCATGTCTTCCTCATCGCCATGCATCATAGACACGCCTGCACCTTCATCTGTCCCACAGATTTACATCCAGGGCGCTGAAGGGGAAAAGCTCAGCCCTCACTATCTAGGTTTGAGGGAGGAAACTGCAGGCCCTAGGCTGGAACTGGGCGAGACCACCAGACGCAGCCTGCCTTTGGAGACGGCACTCCACCGCAACATCCAGCAGGGCCACCAATACTCACCACTCTCAAGGGAACCCAAACCAGAGACCAATCAGAGCGACGGACCGTTGATGTCGTCCAGCCACAGCAGCATCTACTTGCCCTCGTCCGCTGGCGGCTTCCACAGCACCAAGTGGCCGCCGTCTAACTCCACCAGAGAATTGGGATGGACCAGCAGCTCCTCGGATCTGCAGATCAGAGCAGGTACGCTAGCAGGTCTTTTTGTTAATGTTAGCTGGTTAGAAGCTTGTCAGTATTAATCCACCACTGAAAATGGTCCCCCATCAAAATCACTCTTTCCCCGGTCTCAATGACTCCCCCTGACTTTGTCAGCGATAAATGTTCTCAGGAGAACCTCCTCACTCTCATACACAGGCAGAAATGTGGAAACTAATGCAGAAAGTAAATGAAATTAAATGAATATGTCAAAATAAATGACTACTAAATCAGTTTAAAAATCAATATAGCTGAAAGTTCAATACAAAATAAAATAAAGAAATATCAACTTATGTCACAGTTTATAGATTATTGCCTCTTTTTATTTTTAATATTAATTTTGGTGCATTTAATTACATTATGAATTTTCACTTTTCACTGGATGAAAAAGTCAAGCTCTTATGTGACACATGAAAAACTTATATGTATGTAAACAAGCATCTAGATCTGTTTATTTATTCATTTATTGATGTTTAATTTATTTCATTACCTAATACATTTGCTTTTGTTTGTTACATTTTAGAAATTATTATTGTAAAATTACTCACGGCCACTTTATTAAGTACACCTGGGCCAGACCCTTCAGAGCTGCTTGAATTTTTAATGGCTGAGATCGAAAAAGGTGCTGCAAACTTTCCTCAGAGATTTCAGTTCACACTGGCATGATGACATCACACAGTTGCTGCAGAACTGTCAGTTGCACATCCATGATGTGAATTTCCGATTTCACCGCATCCCAAAGGTTCTCTGTTGGATTGGTCTGGTGATGAGTGAGGCAATTTGAGTACAGTTATATATTAGAAAATGAGTTTTGTGACACGGTCCATTATCCTGCTGGAAGTATCCATCAGAAGATAAGAACATTGTGGTGATAAAGGGAAGGGCAAGCAATGCTCAGGTAGGGCATAGGGTTTAAATGAAAATCAGTTGGTACTAAGGAGCCCTAACTGTGCCAGGAAGATATCCCCCTCTAATTTCATCCTGTTTTAGTGTGCCTGTGTGAAGTTTCTTTTTTTCTTAGCTGATGGGAATGACTCTGGTTCTGCCGCTGCTTCAAGGTTTGACGTGTCTGCATACTGCATACTTGGGTTGTAACATGCTGTTATCTGACTTACTGTTGCCCTCCTATCAGCTTGAAACACTCTGGTCATTCTCCTCTCACCTCTGGTATCAACGAGGCATTTTCACCCAGAGAACCGCCGCTCACTGGATATTTACTCCCACTAGATCAGCAGTTATTGAAATACTCAGACCGGCCTCGTTCAAAGTCGCTTAAGTCACCTTTGTTTCTCATTCTGATCCTCAGTTTCATCTTCAACAGCTCGACTTTACCGTTTCTACATGCTTAAACATGTTACATGCTGTACTTGATTGGCTGATTAGATGTTTGTATTAACAAGCAGTTAAACAAGTGTGCCTGACAAAGTGGCCGAAGAGTATATTAACACAAACAAGTGAAAATGATAGATTGTCCTTCTATTTGTTACAAAATGTTACTATACAAATCATATTTGATCTATATCATTTACCATAATCACAAGAGGATGTTTTATTTTTTTTAATTAAGTAAAGACTCCTGAGCTAGTCATTCATTTAGGCCATTTAAGATTCTGACAGTTGTGGTCCTCCATACTGTTCAATTGGTAGGAGAAGAGTAAATTTAAAAAGAAATTTAAAAAAATGATCAGCTTAATAGTCAGTGACACTTAATTTTTTTTAAAGCTTTATTTATTTAATCCAACAGTCTTTTATTTATTTAAAACTTAAAACATAAAATAAGTGATTATAGCCTGAGACACACTTATGGGGCTTTTAATAGTACATTTTCGCAAATTGATAAGAAAATGATTACATTTATTATATTTATGAATGACAGATTTTTGTCAGTTTTGGTCCTCCATACATTTTAGCTACGTCAAAGTTCATCTCAGTAATAGAGTCCAACTCATGCCTGACCCATAATGAACAGTATGTACTTAAATAAGCTGGCGTCCTTATTTTGGGTTTCCTGTGTATGCACCTCTGCCCGAGGTTCATTAAGCAAAAGTGGTAATCCAGCTGTTGACTTGTCTCTGTAACATTTCCGTGAAAACAGGTGTGCCTGTAGGCGTGCCCAGAATCCAGGGAACTGTCAAACGAACCAAAGAGGGTATGTCGGACTCCATGATGAGTCGTGCTGACACTAAAATAGTGCCTTGGCATCGCTCCACCGGTCAGCTCTATGACGAGCAGGAGCCCTCAGCTCGTTCGTCACCGCTGCGTCGCTCCACTGACCAGCTCAACGAGAACCAATCCTCTCCGGGCCGAGTGGCACCGTTTTATCTTTCCACAGGTCTGACCCGAAGTTTAAGTTCACTATTCACTTCTAAGCATTTAAAACAGCAGTTTCTGTCCTTTATCAGCCCTGTTTTTCATGTTCAAATTGGTTAATTGGAACAAAATTTTAAGTAACATCTTTTCAAACTTGCCTTTACTTTCCCACCTGCACCATAACCATCGCCTGGTGTCCTTTATCACTGGGTGGGAATCGATGATTTATACCACACTGAACGCTTCCCTCTGTCTAAAAGGTGATCTCTGTGATCGTGAAGACGCAGTGTCAAGCGATGACTCCGTCTCTTCACCTTACCTGCGGCAACGCCCTGGTGCCACCAACCGGATGAGCACCAAACAAAGGATGTCCCTCAGCATGGGAGCCGACCTGGACCAGATTCTTCAGGAGGAGGCAAGGGAAGGAAGAGGAACCGAGGAGGCTCGGAGGAGCCGCCTCCACCGGATTTCTTCCTCGCTCAGCCTCCGCCACAATCTGTCGTGCTCCTCATTATCATCCTGTTCCACGCCGCCTCGAAGCCACAGCCTCGCCAGTCTGGACGAGCCAAAAGGAGAAAAGATGAATCTATCTACAGAAGCCTCGCCCTCCTCCAACCACCGTGACAACCATGGTCGACATGTAAGACTTATTAAAACTAACAACTGTGATTAACATAATCACAAGTATTAATTACTGTTCACCTGTTCATAGGTTACATGCTTTCAGCATAGGTTATTAAACCTATACTCTCCTTTTGCCCCACACATATCATATAATACACGATGAGGCTTCATTAATTAAAATTATGTGCTCCTGTCATCAGTCGCTGGTTCCTTTGGAGCCGAGGGAACATACCTGGCTGGTTAAGGCGGCGGCGGGCAACTGGCCGGAAATCTACACCCTCTTCAGAGAGGAACCGTCCCTCCTCAACAAAAAAGACTTCATCTCAGGCTTCACTGTACTGCACTGGATTGCCAAACACGGCGACCACCGAGTCCTCAACACTCTAGGGTACGCAGCGAACTTGTGACCTATAATTAGGAACGTCTGAAGTACTTGTGCGGATTAGTGCTAGTTTTGTCTGCTCAGGTTTAATAGTGGAAGGTAGACCAGTGACCCACTCATGACTCTCTTGTGTTGACAGCAGCGTTATAAAATCTTTAATGTGTTTATTGTTTATAGATGATAAATGGCACTCATCCATCATCCATTTTCGGTTTCAGGTATGGAATTGAAAAGCACTCTCTTACCTTCGACGTAAACGCCAGGTCTAACAGCGGTCACACGCCTCTCCACATTGCTGTCATGCACGGTCACAAAAACATCATTCGGTTGCTAATCAAGAAGTTCCAAGCTAATGTGAAGCAGAGAGACATGGCAGGTAAGAGACCTTGGCAGTACCTGAGCCTCGACGCGCCACTGGAAATGTTCCACTTGCTCGCAGCGCCGATGCAGGACGTTATGTCAGGAAAGAAAGGTGTCGAGATGGCAAACACCAGCTGGGAGCAGCAGCAGAAGCAAAGCCGCCACCTGCGTCACCATGCCTCCTCAGCTTCAAGAGAGAGCCCGCTGACAATTGCGAGTAGAACGAAGGTGAAACGGGCAACCTCACTTGCTGCGTTGCTTAAACACAAACCATTAATACGATTTCAAGCAAATCAGGTGAACTCCTCAGCTTAAACTTCAGAGTTAAGCTTGTTTCAAGAGTCTTGCAACATGGAATAGTCAGAACAGCTAGCTGGTCCGCAGGTCTTAAGAACTACCAAGACCGAGATTAAGAAGCAGCTAACTGTTTGTCACACTTGTTCCTTTGTCATATGCTTGGGCACCAGCAGTGATTCTCATACAGTAGTGAAAAATATTTCCTTTCCTGAAACCAGCAAAAACTGCCAGAAACTATTAAAAGAACAAGCCATGCTGATTAGGCCACTGCATAATTCACTTTAATATAACTTTACAGTGTTCACAGTAGCAGTCAGTGTTACCACCTTATTAATTATCTAGCTATTTAACACAGAAACAAGTATTAAATAGACACAATGACTGCATGACATCATGTGAAAAAACCTCAATACCTGCCTGGTTAAACCTCTTTTGGAGAAAAAAACTCAACACACCCTCTGGTGGTAATGCTGGTAGTTCCTAAACACGCATTTTTAAGAATGATCTTGTTTTACATAAAGAGCAGTGGCATACCAATAATCGCCCTTTCTTTCAGTGAAACTGAAAATATGCAACAGGATAAACAGGATTTCTTCACAGTGGATATATAGAACTGCACATTTTCAGGGTATGTAGGACTTGACTGCCTCCTCTCTCCTCTGTGAAGACCTTTCTGAACTATAAAACCCTATAAACAGATAAATCAGCTCTTTCAACAGCAGCTGTGAGCTTTGCTTTTAAAGCCTCATTTGTAGGTCCTTTTCTGCTGTTGATTGTTGGAAGCCTCTCCAACTGGATAAATATGCTGTATAATATTTCACCACTTCTTATTATAACAAAAGAGAGATTAGTTTTTTGAAGGCCAAAACCTTGAGCTCAGGCCAAACAACTGCAATAAAGAGAATCATGAGTTTCCATGGCAGACTTTGAATGCCTAACAAGAGATTGTATCACAAAGAAGCTGAAATATGATCTAAAGAATGCGATTGTTTAAGTGGGGATCTGATCTGCGAGCGCTTGACTGGTTTTCAGCAAGACTTTATTATCTTGCAGTTGTGACAGGAGAACATACAAGGTGTACGTTTACAAGCTGCAGGCTAACAGGAGAGACAGTTCCAGTTTCAGCCGTGATTCATTTACTGATACTTATTTAGAGTTTGGAGTACACACCGCTGCTTTGTTAATGTCTGTTTTACATTCCTCCTGCTGTTTACACATCATCCATCAGTTTGTTCAGTGATTTCCCCCCCCCCCCCTCCTCTTTCTTTTAACCAGTGTTTAGTGTGACTTCATAAAGATATTGTAGACAAATCAAGAATTAAAGTCACTCGGAAAACAACTTGTGAATTAGATTGGCACAAATTAACTGCCTCCTAGGGAGTATGCATTTGTGTTGTTGATATGAACCCATAATAATGTTTAACAAAAATAAGCACATATACCAAAATGTCAAATTCTTCCTTTAGCTTACAACTTTGTCTGTATTTTCTGAGTGCCAATAATCTACACATTTAATTAACATTTGCATTATTTTTTCCACCTTTTTAATTTGACTGTTGTTTTCATGTTATGTTGTTGTCAACATCTGCAGTTTGGTTTTCAGTGGTTGCCAATTTTGACTGGTGACCATTGGCTTGACATAGCTACTGGTAGTCAATTTAAATTACTAATGTCACTTGCTAATGCTAGTCTAACATGACCACTGGCTTGAGGTGGGTAAGGCTATTTAATGTCAGCTAACTTTGGCTGTTAGCTTAGTGTTATATTTGGTTGAAAAGGTTAAAATTGGCTATTATCAGGTCATTTTGATTACTAGCCTAGTAATGACCATTAGCTTGAAATTGTTATTGCTATTCAATGTCTGTTAATTTTGGATACTAGTCTAGCATGACATTAACTTGAGGTGGCTAATAGTAGCTGTTGTCAGCTAACTTCAGCTGCTAGCCTGATATAACTATTTGCTTGAGCTGACTACTACTACTAGTTGTTGAGCTAATTTTGGCTGACCCCAGGGTTTGATGTGACCATTAGCTTCAGATGGCTAATACTTGCTCATATATTCATTAGCCTGAAGTAGTCAATAACGGTTAACATTAGCTAACTTTCTCTCCTACAGTCCCTGAAAAGCTTTGAAAAGTTGTACTTTTATCTAAATTTACACTTTTCTGCATTTGTTTATACTTTTGTCACAGTTGAACTGAAGTTGTAGCTGGTGGATAGGGGACAAACTTATTATTATTATTATTATTTTTTTTTTATATTAATTACTGTGACAAATTATAATCAATGTCACCACTTTGTTTCTTTTCAGTTTATCAGTTGTCAAAGTGAGACTGATTATTATTTTACCCAATTTCTATCGTGAATATGTAACGTTACAAAAAAACAGATTTTATGAATGAGTGAATGTTAAATGTGAAAAAAGTTTACAATTATCAAGTAAACATGTAAAATTAGTACTGGACATCTTTGACATTTTGCTATATGTGCACCACCACCAAGTATCACAATTTCTCTCATAAACACTTTGTGTTACACCCTTTTTAAATGCTTCTTAGCAGACCTTCCAGAGGAACTCAAGAAACTATTCAAGAAATTAAAAAAAAAAAAACTGATGGAGAATTTGTAAAATGCTGAGGAGGAATTTGAAGTTGAGGCGGTGTAAAACATGTAAAAGCACAAGTATTATCCTTTCACAACCACCAGGGTACATTACATTTGACTGTTTTGTTTGTAAATTTGTCTGTTGTTTACTTTGACAGATGCACATTATATTTTTAACGCCACTGAATATTAAATATGTTTCACAGTTGGATATATGTTTTTTGTATGTATATTTGAAAGGCCTGATGAAGGTCGAGTCTGAAATGTTGCAATTAAATATAAATTCTGCAAGTCAGATCGCATGCTGGAGTGTGTTTGTGAAACATTGGTGTGAGGGTTTCTGTTTCTGTGTTTCAAGACTGTTCTTCATGCTTGTGGGCATGTTCGATCCTGATTTGTTGTGTTTTTGTTGTGTTTGGGTGGGTATGACTGTAATGGGGACTTGAAACCTGCTTAACAGTCACATTATGCGGACTTAAAGGAAATTAATATTAGTCAGGGTTCAGGGTGCTGCTGTTCTTGTAGCTGTAAAGGCAATTTTTAAAAAAATCCTCTTTGAGGATTCAAAACATGACTTTTAGATTATGTAATGTGGGTATTTCAGTAGAAAGAAGTGTGTATGTAAGTGTATGTGTGGTTTTTGTCTGAACAAGCTCAGCAGCAGAAAGTCCCTTCCTATATAACCGGTCTGACCTGTAGCATTATTCCACTCCATTTCAGTGTCTCATAATACACCCAGCTGGGATATGTTATTGCCAAAGTTATTTACTATAAATTTGTGAAATCATGCTCCATTTGTCCTTCCCTACGTCATTCCTGTTTATCCAAATTTAAACTCAGCAAGTGTGTTGGTGGGGACTTGAGTAAGTTTGGTGCTAAGATTGACGTCATTTGGATCAGTGGTACTTTTATTTTGACAAAATAAACTCACAGGCATGTTTCTTCTTTGACATTAATGCATTCCCAAGCTTTTCAGCCCAAAGTTTAACCCTCAGTGAAGTGCCAAATCCTTACAGTAAACCTAACCTGTGAAAAATGAAGCACACCCCATGATTCAACAGCTTGTAGAACCACCTTTAGCAGCAGTGACTTAAGTAATCATTTTCAGCTTTCTCCACTCCCTCATCAGCAGCCAGGTCCAGGAAGAGGAAGATGGTGGAAAAAACAGAAACAAAACAAAGGGAGAATAAGTCCACCAATGCCAGAGAGACTGAAACAGTGCGTCTACCATGACGCTGTTCTGCCCTTTGATGTGATGAAGTTACAAGAACTCAGAGACTAACCGAGAGCTCGAGACAATACAGGGAACAAAGGTTAATGGCCTGTAATGACACCAGAGGCACAGAGCACACGAGAAACAAAAGAAAACCTGGGGAGGGCCCTCGTTTTAGTTTGGACTTGTTTCAAAGCTGCAGGTTTACGTGTGGGAGATCTCTCTGTTTGAGCTGCTTCCCTTTTATCTGTGTGCATACATGTGTAAAAACTAATCCGTGCAGCATTTGCTCTCACAGCATTTTACAAAGTTCTGATTCTGGGACAGAATATAAGCGGGGGGAGTGAGGAGGGGAAATCTCTTAAATATGCTGAACCCTTTTATTCTGGGATAATCAGCTGAAATAGTCTTAAGTTTTAAGGGATCAAGAACAGTCCTCTGGGTCTTTTTGTTCCTAATATCTTGTTGCACGTGTTCTGAATGTTGTTTTCAAACCGCCTTTGTAGTTTATGTCACAGGTTTTATCTTTGCAACCTGATGAGCTAGGTCCTGCTGATACTACACGCTTTAGTTGGTTGTGCAGAAAGCACGTTTTTTATTCTTGAGTCAGTCTGCTGCCATGTTTGCTACAGTTCCAGCTGTGGAAAATTGAATATAGAACATTATTCAGTCTATTTGTGGATATATCATCTGTTAATAGATCTTCATTCCTGGTTTCTTTGAGAACATCTCTGGCTGAAGCAGATGGCACTCACTTCATCTGTTGTCCAGAAGAGTCAAATGATCGATGAGATGCTCTCCTTTTATGTGAGCGTGAGAGACGGTAAGAAAGATCACAAAAAGTCAGAGTTAACAAAGAAGGTTGATAACCATGGTGGGGTTTTAGGTTCCATCAAGCCAGCTAACACAAAGAAAACCTGTCTTCATCTTTTAAAGCACCTCAGTTTTCTGCACTTTATTTTACTTTCCCATCTCTATTCACCCCACCAGCTCATCTTAAATCCTGAAACCTCCCCTAGCTATATCAAGTGTACTAATGGACAGATAGTTGGATCCAAGATCTCCTAGCAAAAGCTTCCCTGAAGCAGACTCAGAGCTTGTGATTTATTACACCAACGCTACCTTCTCTGATTATCCCATAGGTCACCATATATTTAAGAAAAATGGACCCTTGTCCCGTTTTAATGTTTACCATGTCAGTGCGACCCACCTGGGCTTTGCTTTTGAATGTGGCTAAAAAAACAAAACAACCCAAAATGTTCAGAAACAAGATGACGATGGTAGAGGTTACCT
The DNA here is from genome assembly GCF_000239375.1 of Pundamilia nyererei. Classification (NCBI taxonomy): domain Eukaryota; kingdom Metazoa; phylum Chordata; class Actinopteri; order Cichliformes; family Cichlidae; genus Pundamilia; species Pundamilia nyererei. The sequence goes on from NW_005187417.1 coordinate 848,499, forward strand.
TTCAAATATATCTTATACTTTGATTTTTAGTGTTGAAATGACATCAGGAGCTTGCCTTACTGCTTCTATAGCAAAGCCAAAGATCTCTGACAGCTCTGGGTATAACACTGTCCTTTTTTGCAGTTTGTGTGAAAGTAATCTGGAACAAATGGAAGACACAGCACATGCTCAGTTTCATATTCTTTATTTACTGGTGCCGTGGTGCGTTCAGGGACCTGGCATGGCCACCGGCAACTCCTACAGCAGGAACAACAGAGCTTTTTTTCATGAAGGAAAATATACTGAACATGAAGGGATTTAAAAAAACAAACCAAAAAAAGAAGAAGTGTGTTTTAGCTTTGAACATCAAAGCAAAGATAGTCACTCAACTCCAAAGAAAAAACAGCTTAAAACACATATCTGTCTATTAATTTTAAGCAGCCGCTTAACCAAAAAACACAACTCAGGTTTGGGATCAATGTAGCTGGATAACAACATGTTAGCCAGGATAAGTTAAGCCAGAGTTGTTTTCTTTTTTTTATTAACTCTCATGCATCACACCCAGATTGTTTTCTTACTTTTTCAAAGCACACAATCCACAAATAGCTGCTTTTCGGGCCCCAAACAAACAGTAAACGAATGTTTGGTGGCCGAAACACGCGTTCATTCAGTTGAGTGTCACAACAAGCTTGAAAGGAAAATAAATGTTTATATTAGCATCTTTTTAACAATCAGATTTTACTGAAAAAAAAAAATTCCCCCCCAACAGGGTGAAAACTACAGATAATCTACACAAACCTTCATACGGTTGATTCAGACTCTCTATGAATATGTTATAAATAGGCAGAGTGAGAAGGGACGGGATAAAAGTATAAATATATGAAAATAAAGACAAATATAAGGTGACAAACAGACGCAGGAAGTCAAGTCTAGGGTTTTTTTTTTCAGTATTTTCTACTTATTTTTTAGATTCTCATGTTTTGTGTTCAACAAATAGAATTAATAAGAACAGAGTAGCAGCGGCAGGTTTTTTAGTTTTTGAACGTTTAAATATTTTTTTGGGGCTCTGTTGTCCCCGCTGCAGGGGATGATGGGAGCTGACTGCAGGCCACCCGAACAGCTTGGCATCACACCGAGTTGGGAGGGGGAGGGAAAGCGGGACGGGGGTCATTTCACCGCAACCAAAACAGTCTTAACCACTAACATCATCTTCTTTTTAGCGGCAACTCTGAATGGCAACTTTCCCTTCGGAGCTGCTACTTTTTACTCGGAATCTCTCAGGCTTACATTTTTTTTAGTCGGAAAGATTTATTTTTCTCTTCCACGACAGTTTCCTGAAAACAGGAAGATGATGTTGGCGTAAAGGCGATTTTGGCAGACAGCTTCCTGTTTGGTCTCTAGGAGGCGCTGGCTGGCTGCAGAGGCGGGCAGGGGGAGGAGCTGCCTTCCTGTCGAGCTGGCAAAACTCCTCCTCCTCCGGCTATTGGCGTTTTTGCCCCTTCCTGGACGGCGGTGGTATTGGTGGTGGTGACGTCTTCGTTGTAGAGACGTTTAATGCCATCGTAAAAATCATCCACCTCCATCTCCTCCACCTGGACAGGGAGAGATATTTATTGCTACAGCTACTGATTCCCATATTCTGCTTATTTTCAGCGCCATATTTTTATTCTAGGGTAGCTTTGCATGATTCAGAGTTCAGAATAAGCCTCGTTTGTTCCTAGCTGAGCCGCCCAGTTCAGCCTCTGTTTGAAGCAGCCTCATTTAACTGCATTTCATCCCCTTCGAACTAACTTGTCTGAGTAATTCACCCTAGCAATTAGAATATTTGAACATCAGGTGGGTGGAGCTTCTGTGCCTATGAGGACCAGAGTGAGGCTTCTTGAGGCTTCCCTTCTGTCTGACATCATCAAGAGGAGAAAAAAAGTGTAACAGTGCATATATGACAGGAAACAGAGGAAATAACAACAGGTCCAGCCTAATATCAAATGTGAGAAGAAAATAGAGTCACCTTGCGTTTGGTCGAGGCCTTGCAGCGCAGTGTGACCTTCTGCAGGTGATTAAGATGGCGGAGATGTTTGGGGGGAGAAAGCAGGGCTGGGATGCTGCTGTCTGCAGAGGAGGAAGAGGAGGAGGAGATGACACTCAAGGGCTGCTGGCTCTCCTCCTCTTCCCCACCACCAGCAGTAGACTGTGGGTGGGCAGAGGTGACATGGTCCCTGGAAGACTCGGTGGTGGAGGTGATGGTCCCTACAAAGGAGGACATCACAAATACAGCTCACGCCCTCTGATGCTAACACTTGCTTTATGAATATAAAATGTGGCTTACTAAGAAAACTTTTTTTTTTCTCCTCAGTGGCAAAACACTTTCACAGGTCCGAGTTGGTGACTGGCTCAGTAGCATAATGTGCTTCAAGAAAGATTTCAGACACTGTCCTCCAGCAAAATCTGATAAGCAGCTCTGATGTAGAAGTCAAACATACCCAGTGTGCAGCAGGGTGGTGTAGGCTGCGGGGGCTGGTAGATGTACACGGTGTTCGGAGGCAGGGGAGCTCTCAGTGTGGAAAGACTACGAGCCACCAGCTCACGGCTGCGAATCAGCTCAGAGCTGTCGATCTAAGGAACAGAGAGAGAGACTTATCTTTACACAAGCTCTGCAGCCCTGAGCTGATGTGATGGACAGAAGCATGTGTGCTCACCTTTAACTAGTAAAATTCAGTTTGATCACCGCAGCTTGTAAAATAGTCTTAACTTCTAGTGGAATCGTTCATGTTTGTGTTCACAATTTTTCATCCTCCTGCTACACAAAATCAACATTTTCTCATTTTAAAAGGTCCATACGTGGACAGGCTGCCATTGTTCGAGACATACGTGTCGTCATCTTTAATCTGTTCCCTGTTTAGGTTTGGTCAAAAATGACTTCATGCTTTGGCTTAAACTGCAGTGGTTGCCAATTTCTTTGTGGCCAAAGTGACGCATCGCTGCTTTATGTGGACGAAATACTACAGACATGAAACTAAACTAAAAGTGTCTTGTTATGAAAAAAAAAAAAGACGTGATAATTTATCTTTATCTGTACACACACAGATTATGAGGATGCAGCTGCTTTGTTCACCACTTCTGAATGGCTGTCATGTGACCTGTGCTTTATCGCTGATGGTCAGTTGACAGCAGCGATCGTGGCTCAAGAGTTGGGCGTTCGTCTTGTAATCGGAAGGTTGCCGGTTCGAGCCCCGGCTCCGACAGTCTCGGTCGTTGTGTCCTTGGGCAAGACACTTCACCCGTTGCCTACTGGTGGTGGTCAGAGGGCCCGGTGGCGCCAGTGTCCGGCAGCCTCGCCTCTGTCAGTGCGCCCCAGGGTGGCTGTGGCTACACTGTAGCTGCCATCACCAGTGTGTGAATGGGTGGATGATTGTGTATAGTGTAAAGCGCTTTGGGGTCCTTAGGACCAAGTAAAGCGCTATACAAATACATATAGCAGACATACCAGGCTCCTGTTGCCTGGGTAACCCTCTAATATATTTACTGCCACACATCAAAAAGCAAAATTCAGCGCTCTCATTGGTAGTCACTTCAATTGTTCACCTGGACATTCAGAAAACTTAAGGCTCGCCCACTGCACACCTCCAGGAATCTTTTCAAATGACGGTGCTTGACGCCACTGGGGATCACTTCCTGTGTGGACACCACTTACGCTCTGCCACTTTTCTCATCAAAAGTAAGAAGTAAAATTTATTTACGTATTCCAGTTAAAATCCCTTCATCCTACTTCAATAAGCATGTTACACGCCAATATAGAAAACACATAAAAATATTCCACCTTTAAAGTTCCTGGTTTCAGAACAGTGAATTTAATATCCTTTTTTTTTTTCCATTCATTTTTCATTCATTCGCTTCCGCTTATCCTTTTCAGGGTCGCAGGGGGCGCTGGAGCCTATCCCAGCTGTCATGGGGCGAGAGGCAGGGTACACCCTGGACAGGTCGCCAGTCTGTCGCAGGGCCAACACACAGAGACAGACAACCATTCACACCTAGTGGCAATTTGGATTAGTCAATTAACCTATCCCCACAAGCTGCATGTCTTTGGACGGTGGGAGGAAGCCGGAATACCCGGAGGGAACCCACGCAAACACAGGGAGAACATGCAAACTCCACACAGAAAGACCCCGGCCTGATGGTGGAATTGAACTCAGGACCTTCAGGCAACAGTGCTAACCACTGTGCCGCCCTGAATTTAATATATACAGTAAAATATCCTTTTCTGTATTTACGGGACAGAGCTGTTTTTCTGTTTCTTACACCTAGTCACATTTTTTTGTATTTTTGACAAATTACTGTAAAACAAGTCATTCGATGGAGATCCTCTCCATCCATCCTCAACCTTTTTTGAGCCACGGACCGGTTTATGTCCGACAATATTTTCACGGACCCGCCTTTAAGGTGTCGCGGATAAATACAACAAAATAAAACCAGTACCACTACCAAAAAAAGAAGATTTATTCATAACACACGGGAAAAGACCCAGGAAAACCGAGTTAACGATAAAAACAATAACAATAAAAACCCTGAAAACCATAAATTTCCCATTTCCCTACAGTTCTACTCTGATGAGCCATAAAGTAAAGAATGAGGTAAAAACAAAGAGAAGGCTCTCCACAAATCTGTGTTTAATATGAGTGAGGTGACCGCGGGTGCCCTTTGTCTGACAACAGAGCTCTCCTCCTGAAAGTCATGATGCTCAGTAAAGAAACTGTTGCATTAGTTCCTCTCGTTTTTCCTCATAGTACTTCTTCCCTTTCTGCTGCAGTCATGCTGCAGGTGTAGCGCCCTCTGCTGGTATTTGTTTGCTCTTTTTTCCTCTCTGTCAGCCTGTTTGTCTTCCTGTCATCCAGAGTGAGTCATTGAAAAATAAATGACAAAACTAATTTAAGAAAAAACAAAACAAACAAGCAAAAACAGAAAAAAAACAAAACAACATAATTTGTTGGGGGGTTTTTTTGTTGTTTTTTTTTAATGCTAACAGGAACTTTGAAAGGAACTCAATGAACTTAATAAAACTTGAGGACCACAGTTTCCTTTTTGTTCAGCAGTTTAAAGTTCTACTTTCTTAAATGAGGTAAATGGTTTTACATCTGCAGCTGGTGCTTGGCTAAAGCCTCAAATGTCTTTCTTTGCCTATAGTTATTGGTCGTTTTTACTTAGGATGACAAAAACCAATCAGATTCCAGGTTTTTTATCATGCCACACCAGAGAAATATTGCACAATGTGTGTGTGTGCTTGTTTTTTTTTACTGAACTACTGAACAGCAAATAGAGGAACAAGCCTAACAGCTTTTACTTCCCCTCGCTGCTCTCTGACACATCTTGTATATTAAACATGGCTGCCCATCAGTGTAGACTAATAATGACATTGGAAAGCTACAGTCAAATCCCAATCCCATAAAGAAGTTGTTCTAAAGAGGTCACACGAACGCCTGCCTGAAGTCTTCAGAGATAAACTGAACTATCACAGAGCTCCAAAGACTGACAGACTGATACCTGCGCCTTCCTCAGCAGCTCGATAGTGAGAGCCAGCCAGTCAGGACAGCAGTTCTCCAGCTCCAGGGTGAAGAGGGCCAAGGCCAGCATGGATCCTCTGAGCTATGGAAACACATGAGGGACAAACGTGCTCAAAAACCAAGCTCAAGTTAAGCTTACAAAATGACACATTAAATAAAAAGAGAAGTGAATCAAAGTGGAAATGTTATTAAAGGTTTGGTGCCATTAAATTGGTCTGGAGTCACAGCTTGTAACAGCAAATGTGTTTTATAAACACACTTTTGATAAATGACTGTGGTATGCTCTGTTTCCTATGATAAAGATTATTTTTGGTAAGTGTGGCAAGTTTGTGACCTGGTTCTTGCTCTGTAGGTTCTAGTCAGAGTGACCCTAGAGCTCACAGCAAATATTCAGAGCAGAAAAGAGCATCCATTGCAGCAGGACAAGATCAGATCTACACACCAGCAACCTGGCCAGTGAGCAAGCCAGCAGGGAAAACCTGTGACACTAGCCTGTTAGCAAAATAGTAGTAGGGGCTTTCCACTGTGGCGCGACTATAAGCGGTTATATTTATTGATTATTAACCCCTCAAAGACTCACTCTTAGCCAAGACAGGCCCTGACATTGAGGTCATAACACTGCATATATACATAAATATCATAATTTTATTATTTATTGTGTTATCTTAATATTTAAATGAAAAGTGGTATGAAAGGCTCCGTGCTGAAGGCATAATATCTTCAATCTGTAAAGTAAGAAATACTGAGTGTGTGTGTACCTGCATGAGTGTGTGGTCAGCCAGACAGTGGTAGAGTTGCTGAGTGAGCAGGGCGAGGTGCTGAGAGCGGTTAAGTCCCAACATGGAATCCAAGAACCCGGAGCGACACGACAGCACCATCGCGTGGAACTGGAGAGGAAGGAGAGGAAAAATTAATTGATCTGAATGAAGAAAAGAGAATCTGTGAAATTAACTGCAGACTGATTTGAATTGGAAGCAACAACAGCACAAAAAAGCACTTCTAAAAACTGGATTTAAGTGCATTAAAATAAAAACAGAAAGAAAACCGCAGGAATTTCTTTTTGCCCCCAGGTGTCACTAGCTGACTTTAATCACTTTAAAAAGTAATAATGTGTAAGCATTTGTGCTCGTGTGTGATTAGACGTACAATGTGCAGAAAGTCCAGCGCTGTGGCGGTGTGCAGGTCCCAGTTCAGTTTGTCCAAGATGATCCTCTCCATCCTCAGGATCTCTGAGGGAGAACAGCCGCACCCGCTGGAGGCGGCGAGCTCCTTCAGTGATGGCACACACTGGCAAACACACACACGGAGTCAGCTCTAACTGTCCTGATGCACTGCCTACAATCTAGTGTGTGTGTATTCACCTCATCCTCCTCACAGGTCTTGGCAGCCAGGAAGAAGCAGGCGATGGCAATGCAGCGCAGGTACTTTGGACGGGCCTGACAACAGTTAACATGATTTATCAGTTACGTATAATTTAAGGATTATATGTTTAATCAATCTGAAAAACCTTTCACCATCTACTCTCCGGGTTCACTTTTAGCGACTATTCTGGTTCTTCCAGGAGAATATCAGAGTGTTCCCAAACCAGCCGAGAGACTTAAGGGCCTCATTCATGAATGTGTGCTTAACCATATGTATGAGTGTTTTGCACACAAATCTGTGATTCATCAACATTTTGTTACCTGAATTTGTTTTTTACTTTACCTTGTTTGCAAGGTCAGTCCCGTCTTACAGAGTTTTCACACATCTTTAAAGTCATTCTACTGCTGCCACCACCAAAAATAACAAGAATAACTCTGGACTAGAAGAGTCAGGGAAACTACCAATCCTCTGACTGATCGATGAGCTGCCAGCCCTGTTTCGTCAGAGGGGATTTCTGTATTGCTCTTAATCTGGTCCCTCACTCAGGACTGATTTTCCTTGGGAGACCCTATCAGGGGCAAACTGCCCCTGACATCATGGTTCCTGGGATCATTCGGGCAGGAACCCGAATGATCCTGCCCCTCCACTTCCAGTTATTGCTTACCAGTTGGAAGGAACTGAAGTGAGAAAGGACAGGTGCACTGGTGCAGTGCCTGCAGTAATATGAGCAGTATACCAGTTGATTGTGGTGAAAGCAAATCTGTTAATTTGCCAGTCGAAGTACACTCCCGCCCTCACTTGTGGTCATCAGCTGTGAGTAGAGACAGAATGAGGAAGGGGGGGGCTGAGCTCGGCACAGAGTAGAGCTAATACTCCTCTGGCCAACAGAAGCCATGTTTCTATCCAGTTGTTCAATCTATGGCCCTCTGCTTACTGTATCTGAGTCATTCCAGTTCCAAAGTATCCAAATGTATCTTCAACTGAGGACAGGCCAAAATGTCCACGATTCCAAGGTCTAAAGCTACTCATGAAGATAGCCACAAGCACACACAGATACAGTGTTAGGTAGTGTTTGCGACCACAAATAAACAGAAACCAGCTCCTGATAAACCTCAGTGAGAAACTTCCTGTCTGTGTGGAGGGATGCTGACGGGACAATTGGAGCTCACGCTTCCTGTTCCTGTATGAACACACACCGTCAGCTATGAGGCAGGAAATTTAAAGAAAAATCAAGAACGTTCTGACATTGCCCCTCCTAACAAGCTGAGGTCTTGTCAGAAGACCTCTGTTCCCTTTACAGTCTGCTTCCTTTGTGTGGTCTTACACTTGAGCAGCAGATTTCAGCTCCCACACATAAAAATCAGACATTTTCTAGTCCATCAGAGTAGACAAACAGCCAAATAAATGCTGTGTTTACAATAAAAAGATTGCACCTTAATGCAAATTAGGGAATATAGATTTTATCTAACATGATACATTTAATCTAGTCTAATGATTTCAAGTTCAGAGAGAAAACTGCGTAACACTAGGATCATAGGATATTCATAGTATTTTCATATTCTGGAGTATCTGGAGGAAACCAGAATTACAGAGATGTTATCACTCTCATTCATGATTTTGGGCTACGTGAGGCCGCTGAGGAATAAAAAGGACTTTAATAAATGTTATGCGTTTTATAATAGTGGCAGTCTGAACATCAAGGCCTACATTCACTCTGTTGTTAATACGATGACCTTCATTGGTGGCAGAGTCCGATGTTTATCTGCTGTATGTCATATCTGAGTTTCAGTATCCTGATAAAGGTCTAAGACTGACAAACGTTTGATTGTAGTGAAGATTTCTTTAGAACAAATGAAACTAAACAACAGTGAAGAAAAAGAAATGTCTGTCATTTGATATATGCTTACAGGAAAACACCATCAACGCGAGCCTTAAAAATGACTTTACACTTTTAGTTTGTTTCCCAGAAATGTGTATTCCCCAATTGACTGATGAGTGGTTGCTGGAGGCTGTTGTTAGGTGCACCAAAAACACAATGGCAATTGCTTTGGTCATTTGCAGACTACTGTGCTTGCAGAGTTCTGGCAACAGCAAGACATAACTTTTACTCTGAAGGCAAATTAATGCTAAATCAATGGTTTGGAAATGATTTTGTTTGATGGTTAAATTTTTTCCTTTTGTAGTCGTCAACTGTCTGCGAGCTCCCTAAACTGGCAGCTAGCCATCAGACCTTTGACAAGCCCAGTCTTAGACAGGCTCTAAAACCATCAAGTGTTCTTGCAGGAATGATTAGTTAGTTAGGCAAACATAGCCTGCTTTGTAGCATAAGTTGCCATGGTGATGGCACGAAGTGAAGTAAACGATGTAAGTGAAGTGAATGGCTCTGAAATCTTAAACCCTCCCTTAAACACACATTTTTCATTCACTTACTGTCTGTTTATTATGAGTTCTATTACATTTACTTTTTAAAAGATTCCCTACACTCAGATTTTCTGATTGGAGGTTTAGGTTGCTCTCTGCAAACCCTCACATGCTAACAGCAGGATTTACAGCACACCTGTTGCTCTCTACATACCTTGATGGGAGCGAGAAAGCGATCCAGGATGCTGACAGCTAACACCAGCGTCTCTGGGTACAGCTGCAGCCTGCCATGGACCTCCGTCAGCCAGCGCACCGCCTCGTCCCGCTGGGCCGGGGAGATGTCTGTATCCTGCAGACAACAAAAAAACCAAAACATTAAGACTGACTCAAGGGTTCGATGTCATTCATTATTCCCTACAACAAAGTATGACACTGTGCAATTTTTATTTATATATTTTCATATTATTTAGAATTTTTTAAAACTTGTTTATTTTATGTTTTGAAAGCTACTTAAATGTGTTGTATTTAATAATAACTATTAGTAGTCATCTTCCATTACCATTTCTACAACGCAGTCCTGCAGAAACACTGAGGTTTAAGCCCAGCGTTATACCCAACACTGAACTATTTGTGGAACAAAGTTGGAAAAAACAAACAAAGAAACTGGAAATCTTGCAGAGCCTTTTTTTCCTCAAAGACTTCCTCGACAGGGCAAAATGGGGTTAGACAGCAAACTGGAATCTGATTTCAGGTATTTCAGGACAAACTTGAGGCTTCTGCGACTGACACACTTCCACTAAAGGGCCAAACAGGATCCTAAATCAGCTTGGCAGGCGGATTAGACTTGCCAGCAGATATGCCTCAAAAACATTCCAAGAATTCCTTCTGTAAAGCACCTGAGAACTGAAAGAATTCACCAGCTGACGCACCCTTCTCACAAGTTTGTAACACTAAGATAAAATGGGTTCATATGCCATGCACAGGCTTTCTGTTTGGAAACTCCACTGGATTTTTAATTTGTTAGTTGGTTGAATGGTTCAACATTCAACCATTTAACGGCATTTATGTTATAATTACTGCAGAATGAAAATAACCCTGCAACAAAATCTGTTAAAGCATGACGACACACTGCAAAACCCATGTGCACAATAATAAACTGTACAATATATATGTCTACTGAGCCACTTATTCGACCTTTGCTGTGCTTTAACAAGCCATCTCATTGTTTTATTATTCTGCAGTACAATGAATTTACTGGACTAATTTGATGCTTTTTCAGCCCCTTTATTGTATGATATTTGGCTACAGTGGTTTAATTTAGTCTTTCCTGCAATTCTGTGTTGTCATATTTCATTTTATGGAGCTCCTTGACTTTATTTAAGCTATTAAAGTTTTTGTTGCTGTAACAAAGAAATGTAACGACTTTTGGGAAAAACAAAGCGCATCCTTATTATAAACGAGTAGAAAATGTGCAGGTCTGACATATAAAACCAGGTGAAAAACTGCTTTAAATGAAGATAAAAGAGAAATAATGTTTCAAAAGATGGATTTTTTTTTTTTAGCCAAATCCTACTATCATACGGTGACCATATTTTGATTTCCAAAAAAAGAGGACACTTGGCGCAGTCATGAAGAACTTTAATAATAGTGTTTGCTTAAAAAAAACTTTTACATATTTAAACGATGCCTTCTCTGTGTGGTTAATGAATGGGGAAATAAAAAATTGTCATATAGGCTTTTACAAGTCATCAAGTGCAAAAAAAAAAAGAGGACGCTTGGTCACCCTATACCAGAGGTGGGCAACTCCAGGCCTTGAAAGCTGGTGTCCTGCAGGTCCAATACAGCGGATTTAAATGGCTAAGTTACCTCCTCAACATGTCTTGTAGTTCTCCAGAGGCCTGGTAATGAACTAATCATTTGATTCAGGTGTGTTGGCCCAGGGTAGCATCTAAAACCTGCAGGACACTGGCCCTCAAGGCCTGGAGTTGCCCACCCCTGCCCAATACTATCATTAACAAGTAGAGATTTTTTTTTCCCACCCATCCATCTATTCTTTGCTACACTTGTCAACTGTTCATCCTCTTGTGTTGCTGAGCATCAGCTGCCTTAATGTTGTTTCATATTCAGTGTTACTAGCTTGTCCCCTTGGCTTTCTGTGTGTGGACAATTATTAATATGTATTACCAAACCTTTTAACTATCACTCTACAGGGCCGAACCCTAACACAAATTCTGACCATTTAAAAACTCTAAAACAGAGTCTTAACCCCTAAACAGGCATTTTGACACCTGAAAGTTTAATCACTCTGATGGACTAAAAGTTACATTGGTTCATAAAAGAGAATTGGACACATTTGATCTAACCTTTCCTCTTTGGTGACAAAACACAGATTACAAAGCACAATATAATTTTAGTTTATAGTTCAGAGCTTTTTACTCCTGTCGCACAAAGATTTAGTTTTACTAAAGGTTTTGAGATTGCTACAGTGCTTAAACCATCAAATGGCACTAAAAACCTCAACAGCAGCAAGTTTCTACAAAAACAATGACCCTGTTAACACCCAAACATCAGCAGGACTCATTACAGTCAGGCATCTGTGCATCAGACATGAGCCAAAAGTTCATTTGTGTGTGAAAGTGGTTTGACAAAGGTGGTAATTACATTTCAAAGCTGCCATTAGCTCCAAATTACCAGACACTGTAACTACATGTAATAGTCAGTTATGTGCTAAAACTGACACTAACCTAAAGGGGACATTTTTATATATTCCTGTACTCTACTAAAGTGGAGTAGTTCAAAATAACTTTAGTCTCTCTTACCGCTAGAGTACTTTAGTTCATCTTCTATCTAAAACGAACCATTTTAACTGGCTACCCTCGTCATCAAAAACAGCAAGTGGGAGGGGCTTCTGAGCCTCTATGATATCACAGAAAATCAAGAGTAGAAAAAACTTTCAAACCAAGCGTTCACAGCAATCTGAAGCCTGAGGTTTTGTCTCACAGGGATCACTTGTAGATATACTGATGTTCACTTCTGGAACTATAATCTATATGTATATGAAAATAAAGGACAGAGCACAATAGATCCACTTTAAACCTGCTGGTGAATGTACTGGACTGGCCATTAAATGGTCAATTTTCAGAATGAAGATATTTTATTTTTATTTTGATGTTTCCGTGTTTAAATGAAATCCTATAACAAAACTTAAACATTTCTGATTCGTCACATAGCTTCTGTAAGTAAGTGGCTTACAGTTTCCAACACTGGACTTGCAGGAGAGGCCAAAGGTCAAAGCACAGCTGAATGCACCAGCCAATTAATCTGCAACGTGACACCATCTGGCCTCTCAGCTCTTGACTGTCCAAACTAAAAACAACTGGCCTACTTCCATCTTGTTTGTACTGGCTGGACACAGAAGACAAGCTCAGTCAGAGGCTAAGGGAAGTAACCCAGACACCAGCTTAAATTAACTTCTTTCATCTCTCTCTAAGAATTCACTGGCTACATAGTCTCTGCAGTGTCTTCAGGGTAACTTTGGCCAGCCATCCCTTATCATTAATATCAGAGGGATGGTCAAGGCTTCCTTTAACTTCCTGCAGGGTGTGCCAGTCAAGTTAAGAAACTCATCAAATTTTCCAATCTAAAAATGCTTTTTACAAAAAATTACAAATGCCAAAAAGCTACACAACACAAGACTGTTAGCCCAGAAATTCACCACCAAGTCTGGTTTTACTTTTATCCGAAATGACTAAAGATCTCCAAAAGGCATCTGTGAAGGTTCTCAGTCATCCAGGTCATCGTAGTCTAAGGAGCTTGGAAAGAAAAGCGTCTGGACTTCTTTAAGTTGCTTGAAGACATTTCACTTCTCATCCAAGAAGCTTCTTCACTTCCAGGGTCAAACGGTGGAGAGTCCCAGATTTAGTCCCAGATTTAGTCCCAGATGTTTCATTGACTTTTTGCTTAGTGACTTTTGCTCGCTGTGACTGTAGTGTTTGAGCACCCCTCTTGTTTTTACACCCTGATTAGACCGACTGCCTCCTTGACCTCTAACACTGGGCTCCACACCTGCAAACTGGGCTAAAGGCACTGATAAACATCATAACTATCTGTTACATCATTTGCTGGAGTTTACTGGCCTCTGTGTTATCAGCTCAGTACTACAAATGAGCTTGGCAGATGTCAAAATGAAGGTTTTTGTCAACCGGAAGTCACGGCCGCTCTCAGTCAGAATTTTTTTTCTATTCAACTTTCACTTTTCACATGATAAATGTCTGTTTGAGCCCCACTTCTTCATCTGCATTTATTTCGCCTTCTGGATGCCTGATGCAGACAGGGGAGATCTACCCCTCCCAACCCAAATTGGGAGGGGTAGCTCTAGAGGTGACTTTCTCCCTTTTACCCTTCCAAACTAAAATCCCTGCAGTATAAAATGACCTTTCAACACGTTTCTAGCTTTTCCACACAGAGACAGTGGTTGACACACTAATTCTTGACCTTCTTCCGCATTTAAAATAAGACTCAGCCAGATGTTTCTCTAAATATAGCCCCAGTTAGTTGTTGTCTAACCCTAGCTCCCAGGATTTAGCTCCCAAAACATCTTGCTATCTCCAGATAGCTTCTGATGGGTCCTGTTAGCTCCCTTGAACTCCTTGTTGATGCAGCAGTAGGTGAATCTGAACTGCAAACTTTCAGTAGAAAAGTTCTATTTTATCCTTTTCTTTGCTACAAACTAAACGATAAAAAGGATGTTTCATGTTTATTGTGTTCTGTGCTTCTCTCATATAACCTAGTCTTTGTATTCTCGTATACATGGACTGTTAAATCATCTCAACTCAGCTACTGTTTTTCAATATGCTAGGTAAATAAATAGGTACTTCAGCTCTAATCTGAATACTTCTGGCCATGACGTGTGCCTGCTCCAGCGCACGTAACCATGGGACCATAAAAACACCTGAGTCACCTAATGCAGGTGATGTTATGTATGTTATCATGACTACCGCTGCATTGCTCTCTGGGTGTATTTGGACAATGGTATCAGCACTCAGCAGACAAAAAAGACAAAACCTTCTGTATTTACCAAACAGGGTGATACCTGAGAGAACACCTCCACCTTCAACAACAACAAAAACCTCCACCAGCTGGAAAACACAACAACCGAGACACGTGACAGGACTGAACTGAAAAATATGTTAGTAAGGAATCAAAATCCACCACAGCACCACACGGGGATTATTGACCCAGGTCATGACCCGAGACAGAGGAAAAAGGTCACCTGAACCTGTTCATGCTGCTTGTTTGAATAACCAATCCTATTTCACTAACTAGATAACGTGTTTTTGAAGAACATACCTGAACTAGTTGCTAGAGACATATGCCTAATATTTAGCTAAATAAGACTAAGCTGACACTAATGCTAAACTTAGATTGGGCTTAAAGTAGAGAGGAAATACAAAAAAAACAGAATATATCTAAATTGAACTAAACTAGGTACAGCTCATGTTATAAAGGCATGTAGGAGGGTTATTCTTGACTAAAATAAATCTCCATTTTCTAAACATTTTCTTATTTTTGACCATCTGATAAACAGAACTGTGCAATATCCTAGGTAAGTGACATCATGTGAGAACATGCACATACACTGGGCGAGACCACCTGAGGGTGTGATGAAACAACACCTCTGTGACGTCAAATAACGACATGTTGAGACGTTCCCAGTAAACGGGGCGAGACCAGCTGGGCCGAGTGACTGTTCAGTGACTCAACGCCATGTTTCTTCTGCCCTGCTGCTTTGTGATTACACAGTGTCTGTCTATGATAATGTCTGGGAGCAGACTACTCTCTGCAACTCCATTATCAACATGCTGATATGGCACCATTCGAGAGCCATAAAAAGAATGACAATCATTACATAATCAACAGAAATCAAGTCAGTTTTGTTGGACCTGTGTTGTCTCTGAAAATGTGAACTTTGAGTCGCCTAACACATTAAACCTGTCCGGTATTATTTGTCCAATATTTCAGTGCTGATATTTAAAGACCTTTCAGTGCCGACCCCTTGGCCTGCGCCTCTATAAATTGAACTAGTGCCAGCTCTTTTCAGTAGCCTCGTCTTAAATTCTTGGCTCTATATTTCAGTGTGTAGATGGAAACCCAAGCCTGTGCGAAAGATTACATAAGATGGCCAGTGAGGGCTGAGGCCTTGTGGCAGTAAAGCTCACTAAAGAACCTTTTAGGCAGCCTGTAAAACATTCACCTCTTTGTTTCCTTTAGGATGGATGGATTTACAGATACATATACTAGTTTGTCTTTGTCATTTACCTGCATCCTTAAGCTTCTCCCTCTCTATCTGCACGCCTCACTTACAGTTCTCCTGCTGCATGTGGGAAAGTTGTGTCATTTCACACTGCATTTGTGAATGAGGAGGTCCCAGAATAAGGAAAATGTGCTAATCAGGTGGGTTAGTGAGATAAAAAGGCAACAGATTACAAACACAGTTCTTGGAGGCAGTTGAATATTTACTTTGATTATTTTTGCCATATATCTCCGTTCCAGTGGTAGTTGTTCATTTTAAAACTGACTGAAGATTAAAACAATGTTGTCAGCGTATGTAAAAAAACACATTCCAGTGGACCAAAGCTTGCGCTTCACACTATTTCGAAGTAATCTGTCTTTTAAAGAAGAAACACATTTTTCCTTTTAAACAGCTGAGATGTAGCTATACACGTTTGCCTTCGTGTGCACAGATTTGTGGATACTCTTCCACTCTCTATATCTGTGAGCCCCACTCACTCACGGTCTTCTCTTGATGCATGGTGCTAACAATATATTTGTTGCACAGAATGGAAGAAGCTGGGAAAGGCAAGCCAAGAACCGAGAATCCCAGCCAAGCAATGATGCAAACAACCAATTTTTCCAGTATTTCCAATGTTTATTATCTCAGCTTCACTGTCTACAAATACCTCTCATAACTATGTGAGAAAAATGTAGTTTATTGAATTTTCTGATGTATAAACTGAAAATAGTTCACGAATCCCAAGCTAAAAACCATCGGATAGACGAGCCAACAATAACCCTCATTATTCTGCTTTAACTACCAACAGCACCAGCTCTAATGGAAAACATGCTATTAAATATAAATTTGCTGTAGTGCAATTCCCGTACTGGTTTTTCCATGTCAAATCATAATAGTTAGCTATGTGAATACATCACTTAAATAAACAAGGGTGACTTGAGGAAGCATCTCACCTGTGATGAAGGCTTCTTTGGCACGTAGACCTTCCACATCTTGGCTTCCCTAGAGGCGGCCTTTTCCAAAAGAAAAGACAGCCTCTGGCGTCCCCAGGGTTCGGTGAACTTCATTGTGTCCTCCCTGGGCTGAGCCTACCTCCCCACTGGATACAGCTACCTGTACAATTGGAGGGGCAAGATATCAGAACATTGCCACCAAGAGGGACTGCACCGGTGCTTTTATACTCACAAAACCACCTTTAAGATATAATTTTTAAGGACCACAAATGTGGTTTTCCAAAGCATACGTCTTTATTTTTCAGTGAGGGATTAAAAACAAAGAAGTGACAACATTTACTGAAGGTGGCAAACACAGTCATGAGTCCGCCGTCTAGGCTTCTGGCTTCTTCAAAATTGAATAAATTGAACCCTGAGGAGCTGATGATTATATTCCACTTCTGTCTTACGTCACCTATTTCTTACTAAATGTATCTTGTTCCCTGCAGCTGTCCTAAATGAACCTTTTATATGTGTACATCATTTTTAATGGATTCAGAAAGAGATTATTAATTATTAATGGTCATAACAATAAATTAAAAACAAAAAATATATTATTTGCAAATTACACCATTGCTCTTGTCATTTTGAGCTTTTCAAATATGGACCTCAAAACAGCTGATGTCACATGCCCATGGGCGACTTAATTGTTGGTTACATCCATATAATTAATTTTTTTTCAAATGCTTTAATTTTGTATGTGTAATTTTATCACTTTAAACTCTAAAGAAATTAGACATTTCCCCCCTGTTATTTGACTAATCTCAGAAAATATACTGTAAATTTACCACGGGAATTTCTAAAATGCATTATTTTCCCTGTGCTTTTGCCACTGTAATTTCTAAAGATTTTTAATTTTTTCTGCAATTTATCAAGATTATTGTTTTCTGTAAATGTACCATTTTAATCTCTGAAAATATACACAATCTCTTTATTATGGCTCACTTTAATCTCTGGGTTAAAAAACAAATCTATAACTTTAGCATTCAATCTCTAAAAAGATTCCGTTTTCCACCTGTACTATTACTAATATAATTTCAAACTACACGTAATTTTTTTGTCATTTTATTAATTTTATATCCGTTTTTTCCTGCAAATTTACTGCTTTGATCTATGAACATTTTTTACCCTCAGAAAACATACCAAGTTCCTGTAAATTTACCATTTTAATCTCTCAAAAATGGAGAACAATTTTTATCTAAATGTATTGTTTAACCGTCCGAAAATATAAACGTTCTAACCCTACATTTCCTATAAGGCTGTGGATCAAATTCAGGGCCGTGGGTGTTTTTGGGGGGTACTGAAGCTCCTGGAGATACTTAAACTTTGACCTTATCGATCTGAAATGTTAGCTTTGAACCTAGCTAACCGTAATCACAGCAGTCACCGTCTAATCTATGACAAACTGAAATCAAACAATTTCTCATTTTATCGGGAAACTACCGTGAATATCCAACCGGGAAGTCCCTTTCACTTCGAAGCACCTAGGCTTCAGGAGCAGGTGTATTACCGACCATTTCCTTATGATATAACCAAGGATCCGGCTATCTTCTGGAGCTGAGCTAATCTGACGTGGCTAGCTGTTCGCTAGCTGACGTAACATGCTATTACTTATATATTCGCTCTTGTTTAAAAACACAAACATAGTTGAAAATGTTGCTCGCTACTCTCCACTGTTGTGAAACAAAAACAGCTGCGGTGCGTAAAAGAGTCTCCAGACTGCGTTAACAACACAGCAGAGACATTTAAATGGCTGAGTCAGATCCAGTAAGTAGCCGGAGCCTGGAGCCTTACCTCCCCTGCGAAGCGGAGAAGACCGCAGTTGGGTTTCATCCGGTCCACTCGGTTCAAGGACGAGAGAAAAGGGTGAAAACGGGTACCCGCACTTCACTTTAGTCGTCCATCGTGATTCGGGATAAAAGGGGGTTGTTGTATATAAAATATATAAAAATAAAAGAACGGAATATAGACTGATACGTCTACTTCCGAGGAGGGGACTCGGGGGGGAAGAGCGAAACACAAAGTCTCCGCCCACCTCCACGCCGAACGGGAATGCAAAACAATCAAACCTTCAGCAGAGGGTCACGGTCATACTAATGATAGATGTACCTTCAGGGGGAGTTTGTTTAACAGTTTACAGTGAACCTAGTGTACTCAAGACCATCTAAGATCACCTGTGAGATGGATTCAGCATAGCTTCTACATATGTAGATGCAACCCTGTTTAAAAACACAAACAGCACCACTTTATACTGCATAGGGAGCCAGTGCAAGGCTGCTGACACTGGAGAAATGTCATCTCTCTTTTTTGTCCAAGTCAGTAATCAGGCTGCAGCATTTTGCACTATTAATACACTAGCAATAGATGATTGATTAACTCTAGTGTACAGTGCATTAAAGGAACAAAAGTAAACATAACTCTTTTATATTAAATAAATAATAATAAAATTAAATTTAACAAAAAGATTTTAGTATGTGTTGTAACAAAAGTAGTTAAAGAGTCCAGTTTATCTGTTAACCCCTCAGTAAATAGTCAAGGGACAAACAATATCACCTGCAAAAAACGTTGTTTTCTTGTTTTTTTAAAATATATATCGAATATGCACTTTCTTACAAAACAGTGATTTCTAAGATTCACAGCTAAATGCAACTGTAAATGATCTGCATGGCAATGACTCGAGAGGTTATGTTGACAAATAACTGGAGGTAGAGAGAACATGTAAAAAGAAAAAAGAACAGGCCCCAAGACAGACCCTTGTATAACTCTAGATGTAAAACTGAAATTAGTTAAGAGGCAAACCTTTGACTCCTACAGTATGAAAAGCAGCTTTCAAGTCCAGCAGAAAAAAAGCAGAGCAACCACCAGAATCAGCACCAATTACAATATTGTTTGTGAAAGGACCGAAACCCGACTGAAAGGGCTAGAAAGGATGACAGTTGAGTAAAAACAGAGTTGTGTCAAATCTTAGCTCGTCACAGATTGTGTTTAAGAGAACAGAATCAACACAAAGCTTCTTTCTGGATGTTTCTGTGGGAGTTTACAAGCATTTGTCCCAGGAAAGACTCCATTATGTGGTTAAAAACAAAAGAAAAAGGCTGGGTCTTTCTCTGGTAATCTTCTGTGGGCCAGCGTAACCAAACCGTACTGATCAGTGTGCTGAATGCGAAGTTCATCGTGGACTTTTCTGTGACTCTGAGTCTGATGTATGGCAGGGATTTATGGTGTGTTTCCTACCAGCGTGTGGGAAGTGGTGGTTCCTCAAAAGCAGCTCCAAAGTAAATGCTGACGTAAGGGTTGACTTCTGCCTTTTAAGATGACCATGCACTTTATCATTGACACAGACAGCCAGACAGAAGTACTGATATCATTAGTGGTCTGACTAACAATCTTATCACAGATAAATGAAATTTTAATGCAACTTTCCAGCAGGAAACTGCAAACAAACTACTTTTTTTGGCTTCTGAGGGTTTTTAACAAATATATTTTTCTTTCTTTGCTTAAGCTGTCTTCTCTCGGGCAAGAGGAAAGAAAAGCTCCTAAAAAGTGGTCTAAAATAGACATTTAAATGTTCATTTACGCATTATCTAATGGAAATGTATGTAAGTTAGTGCATATTTAGATATCCCTTATATAGTACCCACTGATATTTGCATATCAATGGATTCAGCAGTCACACCTTTCAAGCAAACCCTTGTTGGTTTCGCCACCAGGGTTGCATAAAAGTAAAATCATGAACTTTCATATTTGATATTTTTATTCTTGAAGTACTTCTGTGTTTCATTGCGAAGGTTATAATTTATAACCTTCGCAGTTGTTATTGAATTATAACTTATAATTCAATAAAACCATAGCTAAAAACATATGGGAGACTTAAAGCTTATAAAGCCTTACTTTAGTGTTATCAGATCTGGCTCTATACATGATGTTTTCATGTTAAATTGGACTTTTAGCTATATACCCATTAATTTAGAATGGGGTCTTAAAATAACTTACCAAATAACTCCTGACAATACATCAGAAGATATTCTCATTCTGGTTCATTGTGACGTTACATGAACCCAGGTGTAGAATCTCCCATTCCGCTTGTTTTTATAAACTTTATTGGGCTTGCCACAGTATCTTTGAATTTAATCACTTTTGTGTTGAATTCTTATTTAATATAAACATCTTCATTACATCTGAAAGATCTTAGAGTATATAAAAACACTGGTATGCTTGTTTAAGGTGGAATTGAGGTTTAACCATTTACAGACATATTGTTTCACATCTGACACAGACAATGAATAAAAAAAAAAACTGTCCAAAAAAGGCACTACGTAATGCTATGATTGCGTCAGGTCTCTGTGTAGGCACGATCCAATCAAAACATTACATTTTGGGCGGACTATTTGAACGCAGCAAACTTCGGTTTGCTGATTGGCTCACGGTAATGTTACTCAAGGTGGGCTTGTTTCTCGCGATCCAAACGCTGTGTTTCCGTTTCTCCGAGCTGTATCTGTGGATTGAAGCTGGGTTATCTAGCTCCAGTGTAAATATGGTGAAAATGCTAATACGGTGGTACAAAAACACCAGAATCGAGCTGCAATTTGTGCCTTTAACACCCTAAAAAGGGGACAGCTGTTCGTAAATCGATGGGTCTGATTGGTTGTGGCCGGGTGACGTCGAGAAGTAGGCGTGAGCTCGCTCAACATCAACAAAGGACAGAAAAAGAGAAAGACGAAAGAAGAGCAGAAGAAAAATAAGCCACAGCAGGACAAATATGTGGATCTAACTCACAGAAACAGGTAGAGTAAACCATTAAAATACACCACAGTTGCATTTATTTTACTTAGAGCGTTCACTTGAGCGAGTAAAGTGTCGTTTTTTGTTTTTGAAGGTTTTTCATTACTGTCGACAGGAACTCGTCCAGAAGCGCTTAAAAATAGCAAATAGGTGAATTTTATAGTTCTGACATTAGATTAAAAGCATTTAATGTGTGTTTTTCCTTAAAATTGATATGTTTGCTTCAGTTTGCACGTACAGCATAGAGGCTTCTCTTCGCTGTTGTAGCTGGTATCATCGGGACCCGTTTTCCTTTTTTCTAAGCTCGGTTAAACTCACTTTTACAAACCACTGCAATGACATATAATCGGTTTATTAAGTCAACTCTCTGCTCTAGTTCTCAATTATTAAATATCTGTGTGGGTAATCGTGTTTCCGTAGTAAAATAGTTAAGATATTTCATCATTTTTAAACAGAAGCCCCTCCCCCCGCTCCGACTACAGAGGATTTAAACCATTAGCTAGCGGAGGCTAACCGTCCACATCAACTACAAAAATTCAAAAAACAAAACCAAAAGACAAAAACAGTGTTTTTAGACGTGTGGGGCAACTTAATTTGTATTTTAGGTCGTTAATTTACAGCCATAACAGGAAAAGGGGGTACTTGTTTTTCGGTCAGGGGATCGAGAAGACGTAGACAAGCGGAAATCTGACACCGAAGCCCAGCTGAGGGAAGTGGGCCGGGCCCTGGGCTCTGACCCCCAAACTGAGAGTGCACGGCAGTCACGTAACAGTTTAGCAACAATGTACCCGAAAATGTGAAGTCATGTGACAACACGGTAACAGTGTAGCAGTTTAGCAACGACAGTGATTAACTTAGATCCTCAACCTGGATACAGATTATCTGACACGATTCCAAAGACTTCACCTCAAATGTGTCCTCTTCATTCACATTATTCCCATGATATACTCAGGCGTCTACAATAAAACAGACTAGAAAGCGTTTGTTTCTGCTCTGTGTGAAATACAGTAAAACCGGATTTTATTTTTCCCAAAAAGTTGATAAAACGGAGCAAATAATACGATAAAACAAAAGATTAATAGAGGATAATAAGTAAAACAATGTGCCACATAATTCCTCAAATAGAAATTAAATAGAATTTAGTAGCTTAACATGGTTTTCTTGGTGGGGATGTGGTGTTTGGGGGGAGGGGATGTGTTCATTAGCAGCTCTCCTCCCTCTATAGTTGAGGCAGTGAGTTTGTTGCCATACTCACGACAAGTCTATTCACGCAGCAAAAAGGTTCAAAATATTTTCATATGATCACAGAGACCTTTTTTTTTGTCAGGAAAGGCCAAACCCTCTTTGGGTGGGTAACCTACAGATGTTTGAATGCAGTAAATAAACCCCCTGCTAAATGGCAAAAATCTCGAAAATATAATGAAAAGTTAAGTAAAATGTTAACTATGGAACAAAACTAAAATGCAAATGAATGTGCAAAAAAGCAAATCATGAAGAAGTCGTGAGCTACAGGTACAGAAAAGAGCTAATTTTTGCATGAGTGGCGCTGCTGTAGAATGTTAAACTGCCCAGAGGCTCTGTTGATTTTGCTTGATTGAGCTGAGTCCAAACGTCCTTGTGGAAAGAAGTTTGTGCATCTGGTGACTTTGAATAACCTGCCAGATAAGGCAGCAGGTAAATCAGGCAGCTGCCAGGATGCAAACAGGATTTAAAAATATAATCTAGATTTGTATCATTCAATAGTTAGAGGCATAAGTGTGATTAACTCATTCACTGCCAGCCATTGGCAGTGAATGAGTTAAACCCATTGACTCATTCACTGCAATTGACGGCTATAGACGTCAATGGCAGTGAATGAGTTAAACCCATTGACTCATTCACTGCAATTGACGGCTATAGACGTCAATGGCAGTGAATGAGTTAAAAGTCACTTTTTTTTTTTAAACAAACAAAATGGAGAAAAGCAGATTTAGGAAGAAATCAGAAAATTCTGGTTAGAAGTGAATTTCATAACATGTAAAATGTCATAACAAACTCACCTCAGGGGAAACTCCAAACTTCTGCTCTGCTCTTCATTGTGACGGAGAGTTTGCAGAAATCCTGTTATGTATGTGTATTACAAAAATGCTTTTAGTTTCAGTTACGATTTGCAACTATTTGAACTATGACAGTCTTGTAGCTGCCGAGGAGCACAAGCTCACAGCAAAGGCTGTAAGTCGGCCTTTTCTTAGGTTACAGCATAAAAACTAAACTTTGTGACTTTTCTTTCCTTGCAGTGTCGGTACTGTGTTTTTAAAAAAGAAAGATCACTTCCTGCAGTGCCAGCTGAGACATGGATGCCTTCAAGCTGATGAAGGAGCTGAGGGTGAATTGTGAGCAGGAAGTGCATTACCTCCCCAAAGTAACAGGACTCAGCGCCATTGAATCCACAGCGCCGGTGGGCACCTGTAGATCTAAGCATTGCTAACAGGCTTCTTAATAACTGTGAAATTAATCAACAGTGTGTCTTTATTCTCCAGGGTGACAGTCGGATCTCGGCCAAGTGCAGAGATGCCAAAGTGGAGGATCTGTGGAGTCTGACCAGCTTCTTCGGTTACAGCACGCAGACGTTCGTCCTGGCTGTTAACCTGCTGGACAGATTCCTCGCCATGATGAAGGTATGAGACGTTCACACCTGCTAGGAGCAGACACTGCACACTTTAGCTTCAGAGGTTTCTTTACTTAATTGTTGTCTCTCCTCCCATCAGATCCAGCCCAAGCACCTGTCCTGCATCAGCCTCAGCTGCCTCCATATAGCAGCCAAAGTGACAGAGGAGGAGTGCAACCTGACGCCCACCGACGAGCTCATCCGCATCGGACAATGCCGGTTCACTGTGTCCGACCTCGCACGGATGGAGAAGATCATCACCGAGAAGCTCAACTTCAAGTCCAAAGCCGTAACCGCCTTAACCTTTCTGCACCTGTACCACCAGATCGCGCTATCGCACTGTACCGATAGGTGAGGCCCTTACGAACACGAGGTTACATATTCAGATTTGTGTCTGCAAATAGATGATCCGTTACAGTTGATGTTTGGAAGCTTGATGATTCCGGATTGGGTTCAAAAGTCTTGATATGTGGGGCAGCAGGCAGTGTCTGACTGAAGTGCACTGATAACACCCGTTTTCTGCTGTTGGCAACAAAACTTTGCTCTTATGTAACCCTGCCGTGTTGTTTTTAACCAGCTCAGCTTGGGTCAAAATGCCACATCAGAGTTTACACCAGTTTATGTTTTGTTTAGAGCAAATTAAGTTAATTGAAGAGTTGCACAGAATTTAACTGTCCTCATATTTGACATCAGTGTTTTAAGTTGCCCAGTCCTGCTAAGTGTGTTTACCACTGCCATCTGGTTGTGAAACTGAACACTAATTGGCTGACCACTTGTGACTGACAAAGATAATGTTGAGCCACCTTTTCGATTCTCAGTTTATTGCTATTATTATTAATAGCAATAATGTGGACAAAACTGATGATTGCGTGTGTTCGAGAATTGTTAAAGACCCGAACCTGATTGCATGTTTGTGTCTGTCCTAACAGGAAGACTACGCTCAGCCTGGAGAAGCTGGAGGCTCAGCTCAAAGCCTGTCTGTGCCGGATCTCCTTCTCCAAAGCAAAGGTAACAATTCCATGTCTGTCCTGGTTAAAAACTGACAAATGCATTTTATTCTTGACACAACACTGATCCTGTTTAATTGTTTTCTTTTCTTTTCCTTCCAGCCGTCCGTCCTTGCGTTGGCACTGCTGAGGCAGGAGATTGAAGCCGTTCAGTCCGAGGACATGTTGGAAATAGCCTCTCACATCCAGAGACACCTCAAGGTAGGCTGTTGCCAAACAGTGCATGACTTCATTACACAACAACTCATCCGGGGAGGGGAAGGTGTACAAATCATGGGAAAAAAAACTGAGAAATGGATTTTCTACACCAAAGTCAACAACACAGAGCAGGTGGATTTCAGAGGAAATGAGAAGTTTAAATTAGCAGATGTCTCATGACTCCATTAAAAGAGAATTAGTGTGGGCATTTTCCTGGATCAGCCGCACACAGGAGGCATTTTTAATACATGTTCAGACTTTTACTTGGCAAATGTGAACAACTTTATTAACTATCCTTACAGCCTGCGGACTTGCAGCTTCAAGATGAGACTCCAGTTTTTAAATAGAAGAAGTGAGCACTCGAGTTATGAATAGCAGCAGCCGTGTATCGTGAGAGTGTTTATTCTTAGCCCAGCTCTGGTCCAGAATATTTTCTTTATGTTGATGTCTGTAATTATGTAACCTGGCATGTTGTGATGGCTCCATGTTAAAAAGGAGCTGATGTCATTGATCTTTAGCCCTTTTGTCTTTCTCACACTTGCAAATCACCAACACCACTAGGTTTCTGTTTAATTGTTAAGTAACCGGATAGTTTTAAACACACCGTCGTCTTGTCAGTGCGAAGCGCAGACAAGTTAGACTGATCTGCTCCCCTATTTGTTTTCAGATTGCTGATGCTGACCTGGTGCTGTGGAGCAAATGCGTGGCCCAGTGCCTGTCAGACTACGCGTCCCCCGAGTGCAGCAAACCCGACCACAGGAAGCTGCAGTGGATCGTGTCACGGCGGACCGCCCAGAGCCTGCACAGCTACCGTAGTGTCCCCGAACTGCCCACCATCCCAGAGGGCTGCTGGGATGAGAGCGAGAGGTGAGGACCCCAAACACACCCAAGCAACACTGCCGTCACACCTCCAAAAACACAACCGATCCTGAATTTCTTGGTCTTAGTGACTTGTTTCAAGCTATAGAAACCAATCAGACTGATTGTACTGGCTTCAGTTTCACTCTGATTTGATCACTTCTTTCAAACACTCCTACCACCATCAACAACTACAAAAACAGAGGCTAAATGAAAAAGGAACCAAACACACCCTTTGTGTCATCACATACGCCAAATATTTCAGCCTTTGCAGTGACGCAGCACAGAGAAACGCCCTGAAAAGTCTCTGTCAGGTAATCTAGAGCAAGGGTAACAGCAGTGAAGGAGGACACTTACTGTTTCTGGTGCTGATAAAGTCAGAAAAATCTATGAAATGAAGTTTAAATCAGTGGAGAGAGCTCTGCGTTTCTTTTATTTTATTTGCAGTAAACACTTTCCTGTGGCAACAAGCGGCAACACTGAAGTTTCTCCTGTGTTGAAACTGTCTGAGCTTGTCAGGGCCTCTCATATCTCCCAGCCAGTCACATCCCACTGACACAACTGTTTCCATGATGTCACATGAAGCCAGGGTGGCCTCGCCTTTATGTATCAAGGACAGCTCCTTTTTATTTCTACGTCAGTGTGTTGAAAGCGAAAAGAGGAACGGACATGGTTCCAGTGGGCGGGTATTTAAGCACAAGCTGAGTACACAAAGCTCCCGATCAACAAACATCTTTACACACCTTAACAGTTCAGTCAGCTGAGTCAGACAACATGAGATCAGCTGATAGTCTTAAGTGATATGCGGAAGTTTGAAACAGCTGACTGGTTTGTTTTGCTTTCATTGCTCAGCCCATCTCCATCCCAGTGCCTCTCAGCAAGATCAGAAATGACCAAATAGATTTAGAAGAGATCAGTTTCTATCACTTAATGCTTTTTTTTTTTGTTTGTTTGGTTTAGTGCAGCTTCCAACTGCCTTCAGTTGGTTCTACTGCCAAGAAACTCCAATTAAATTAAGAATGAATGGTGGTTGATTAATTGATTTAAAATAATTTTGAAAAATGTTATGATTTAGCTTTTCGGTGAAAATACCCCAATGCACCAGATTAATTTTCTATTTTTAGAGGGTGATGAGAAGGATGAAACAGATTTACTCATTAAGAGCCCACAGAGACTACTGCTGATACAAAAACACACCCAAACCAGACACAGACTTCAAAACAACCCCAATTAAGATACTATCATTCCAAACATACCTGTGCAAGGTACAACCACTCCACACGCACTACTAATTGTTCACCTTGAAATTGACGAGATACTAACAGTCCAAATTCACCTCAAAAACACGCCAAAGCAGGAGAGCTTAGCAAGATACTAACAGTGTTACATGTCAGATGCTACCACTATTAACGTGACTCAGGAAGTTACTACCATGGTCGTATCAACTTGCCAAAGCCTCTGCATATGACTGTACTGACCTCATACCTCCCTCTGTGTGTCTACAGCGAGGACTCGTGTGAGGATATGATGAGCTCGGGTGAAGAGTCTCTCAGCAGTTCTCTGGGCAGCGATGCCGAAGGTTCCTTCTTCCCTCCTCACCTCCGTCGCCAAAATCAACGCCAATACCTCTATGCCTGAAGCCTCTGCCGCCCGTGCCTCGCCGTTTCCACCCCCCACCACCCCGTGTTCTCCTGCCGTTTTTTAATTTATTGTTCAATAAGCTCTGGTGCTGGTGGAGAATAGCACAACTGGCAGCTGAGCGGTTAGACATCCTCCAGGTAGATTTGATAGACTTAGTTTGTAGATGTGTCGGTGCATGTTGAGATGTCACATTCCAGGATGCAAGTTTTTTTTTTTTTTTTTTTGTAAGGATATAAGTGATGTTTTGCAGATAAACTCTGGGCAGCCTGGTCTTCAAGGTGCTGAGCTAGCAGACACATGACGGTCGCTAAAATGTCAGATCAGGCTGGAAGAGTAATTTGCCAAAACGTGGCGTTTGTTTTTGAGTATGTCTTTTGACTGTTATTAATCCAAGACTGTTTTAAGGAGTAGGAGGCGTTTCTCTGGCGTACAGAGGCTGAAAGCAGCAGTGGTCGCAATTTTTCTTTTAGTCGAATCTCATGTGATAAATCAGGACTTTAAAGTAAATGAGAGCAACCTAAAGATGTATCAGTGGCGTGTTCTCCAGTTCAAACTGGAAACTTTCTGACCGCGGCTGCTCCGGTCTTCTGTTTCAGTTTAATTTGCACAGTTTTATTATTATTATTTTTAAATGTAATTTCAAGTGTTAAATGGAAGTGGAGGTTGGAAAAACATTTAACGATCGTGTGTTTATGGATGTTTGAAAGTATGACTCTGATTTAAATTTGAAGTTGCCAATGTTAGGATGTAGCTTAAAAACAAAAGGAATGTCGTCTGTGGTGTTTGAAACTGTTCAGAGATTGTTGTATGAAACTAAATAATAGTGACCAAGTGTCAAAAAAAAGTTGAAAAATGTCAAAAATGTTCATACAAAAATATGTAAAAGTGTAAATGCTGTACAAAAAAAGTTTAATTTTTTGTAGATATTAAGTTATTTATTCTTTTTTTTGTCACCTGTACTAAAAAAAAAGAAAGAAAAGAATAATCTTATAAAAATATTATTTTTAAACATCTCGTCTGTTTCTTTTTTCCCCTTTAAATCATGTCTGCAAGTAAAAACTACTCCATCAATCAAACCTGAACCTGAGTGCAGCTCATTTCTCTACAGGCACAGCACTCATGCACATCCAAGAATTTAAAACACATTTAAGAGCCACATGTGCAACTTTGGTGCGTTGACTCCAGTAAAGCTGGACCCCCCCCCCCAAAAAAAAGAAAAACCCAAACAAACAAATGACACCTTTCTCCAGCTTTGAACTTGGCCACCCAGTTTACAACCAAATGTTCATCAAAACGACTCTGAGCTGGACAAACTGCTTTTTGAGACTGTATACAAGGCACAAACTCTTCAACAGTCTTTCGCCACCAAAAGACAGTTTTCTTAGAAAATTTCCCAACTGACTAACAAGACCTGGAAGTTTCTGCCCGACAGCCACAACAGAAGCTCTCTCTAAATAAAGGAAAGGTGCCTCCGTGCTTCCTTTACTACCTCCTTTCATAGAAGATACACTGGGTCGTCCTTTATGGAAGGAGATGAATCATCTGACAAATAATCAAGAATGATAAGTAGTGCAGCGCATCTAAATATTAACAGCGTTTCCATTGAACGCCACAACCTGCTGAATTTAAACCCACAGCTGAACTTAGAAATAAAAACCCCACGAACGTGGAAGGTGTGGTTGGTCTTTTAAGTTTCTGCCCTTGTTTCCCTTTAAAGGAGAAGTTGAGATTTTTGTTCATGTTAGTTGTGGTTTTATTGAGAAAATAAGTTAAATTCTGCTTAGATGTAGAAAAGTCTCAGAAACATAAATTTGGCAAAATGAGTGAAACAGAAACATAAAAGATATACGTCATAGACAAGAAGCTTTTTAAATAATGCACATTTAACCACACAGACAGTTGATGAGAGGCGGCTGTTTGTGGGCGTGTTCATTATGACCTTCAGGAATGGTTTTGGTATTAAATATGTGAAAGTTGGATGACAGCTGTTTGGTACAGTAATATAGCCTTCACAGTATCATCTTCTGAAATGTGTTTGGGTAAACCAACTTCTGGTATCTTTTGAATCATTTTTATGGAAATTATTGATACGTTAAAGGCTCTTTAGCTTTATCTAGACTTTATAGTTATAACAGACCCTAGCATAACTCAGGGACCAGCCCTTGCTGATCTCAAGTTAATTATCACCATTACTCTCTACAGTTTTAATAATCCTGCATGTTGACCCTCAGCTTTTATCACAAAAAGTCATAAATAAAACAGGAACATGAGCTCAGTCAGTTGCGTGCATGCACACACACGCACAGACACACACATACACAACTGAGGTAATAAATTCCATTCAGTCCTACCAAACAGTCTGCAGTGACTCCTCCAGACGTCACACAGGTGATCCTCCTTGATTAGCTTAGATCCAGTGTCCAAGTTTTCTCATTTCATTCCAGTGTAGCAAATCCAGGAAGCGTAATCCCAAAATCCCAAACAATACATTCCCAGACTGAGTAAACATTTCAAAATCCCATTCGAGACTTCTTCTTTGGTTGCGATGCCTGTGACAGTCGACCCTGTGAACTCTGGGACTGAGAGTAGGATTGAGACTTGGACTGAGACTTGGACTGAGAGGAGCCTGGCGAGCCGAAGTTCATTCTGGTCAAATCCACACTGTAATTTCGGAGAGGGATGGACTGGGAGCTGCGGAGCTGAGATGAGGCCAAGAGTGGATTTGTGGAGCTCCCCTCATCCAAGTAATGGCTCTGCGAAGGATCATCCTGGAAACATCAGCCAGTTAATGCGAGCATAAAGGTCACAAAAGGGCATTTATTATTCATGCCTTTAGATTTAAGATATATGCCCTACGGTATATGTACTGGGGGTGGGTGGTATCAAGTTAGCATAAAAAAATACATTATATAAAGAACAGCAGTGGTCCTAAAACGAAGCCCAGAAACCCTCCTCTTCAGGTGAGAAAGAATGAAGAACAGTCAGCCAAGCTAACACACTATGTTTAAGCTGCCAGGTACTTTGAAAATCAGATTAAAGGATTTTTGCATGAGACAGTATTGTACTTTGGCTGCCAGTGGTCACCTTTAGCCACCAAACGCTCATAAAATAATCCGTTAGATGAAACGAATTCTGCAAATGTTTCATCTAATTAAATCAAGTACAAATATTCTATCTAGGTCGTGTTATACAAACAATAACATTCACACCAATTTTTATTGTTCAGGTTTCTATTCTTTATGATATATGAAAAAATTAATTAATTAATAAAAGTATAAAATAAATCCCACTTTCTGTATGTGAGCATTTTAAATCACCTGATCTAAGACGTGTTACTACCTGTGGCGCGAACAGAGATTCGAGGTAGTCGTCTGCTGGTCGTTTGCTCCTCCTCTGACTGGCTGGTGTGAAATCCAGTCCGAGTGTCTGGGTCTGAGGAAGGGTGGTGGTCCTGCTGGGGGTTTGCTGAGGGTTGCTACGTTTATCACGTTGTGGTGTGGCAGTCGGGGTGGGAGTTGGAGTTGCTGTTGGAGTGTCATTTAGAACGGTGGAAGGCGTCGCAGCCCTCGAAGTCTCACCCTCGGACATACTTAAGAACTGAGACAGCCTCCCTCTGTCCTCTGTGTCTGACCACGCCGCCTGGCTGACTCCGGACGACCAGCCCGCAGAGTCAGAGAGGTCATCCAGCGCCGACTGGTAGCTGACAGACGAGGTAAAGCTAGCGCTCAGATTCAATCGACGTCCAGTGGCTTGCTTCGCCTCTTTTTCTTTCCTCCTCCTCCTTCGCAGAGCCTGCACCTTTGCCTCCTTGGTGAAGCCCAGCTGGTCCTTCCACCACTTCTGCCATGCCTCCTCACCCTGCCAGGAGAGGGTCAGTCGGTGACTGAGTGGATCTGTCCAGACATTTGTGTTAAACTGGTTTGGTAAGGGTACTACATGTGGAGGCCTGAGAGAGGTGGAGACCATGCTGTGAACCAGCAGTGACCGTCTGGACATGCCCAACCTCAGCTCCTTCCTCAGGCTTTGCATGCACTTATCCTGCCGTGAAGTGCCTTGATCGCCTTCAGGAATACAAAGCAGACCTTGAGTGTTGGCTTTGAAGTGCTGCAAGAGGTGTGAGCGGTGCTTATTTTCATAGGTTTTTTGCATCAGTTTCTGGAGCCAATGTTTCCATGTGACGAGAGCACCACTGCTCAGCTTTACTGGAGTCTTTCTCCGAGATGCACCACTGACAATTTCCTCCACTTCAACAGCTTTATCATTCACACCGACGTCAAATCCAATTTCTTCCTCCGCCCCTGAATCATCGTTGACAACAACCTGCAGCTGCATCCGCCTTCGGTTTCGGTTCATCTCTGACTCTGAATCCTCCGAGAAGCTGGATGCTTGCTGTCCTCTTTCCGGTGTTTCAGGTACAATCCTCGATGGACCCTGTGTGGGCCCAACGACGTCTTCGTCACTTGATGTCTCGGAGATGATCAGCTGAGAATCAGGTGGAAGGCTCTCAGCTGTTTTCCTTGCCCGTGTTGTCATTCCTGGACTAATTTGTTGCCGAGGCTTCAGATCACCCTCCTCGGCTCGAGGCTGTGACTCGTCGGTGTCCGGCTGCTTGTGCTCCAGGATCTGATAGAAAATATCTCCTGCCTCCGTCAGCTGGAGGACGCACATGCACTCCTCGCCACCACCTCCACCTTCTGCTGCCTTCTGGATGCAAGTGAGACCTGGAAACAAACAACCCAGTGAACCTCTGCAGACTCAGAAACTGTTATTACCCATCTATCTTCTACTTTAACCACCAGAACATTAAAGCTTGAGGTGTGACACAGGTTAAAAAACTTCCACCTCCCACTTAATTGTTTTAATAGATCAAATATGGAGCCTGCATAAACTGAGCTTATGTATCTTATACATTTTCTAACATTCATGACTAAAACTTAGAAACTAAAAGTGAAGGCTTTAATAACTCATGGGAACTGTGTTAAGTTCAGTTAGACCTTATTTAACTACATTAGATGAACCAAAACTACACGTAGCGTATTTCAGATGATGGCTAATGCCACATTATGATTATGTGACTGTGACTGGGCTACAGGTACGTCTAATCAAAACCTATAAAAATTTAAGACTTTAAAGGTTCCTGCTAAATTAATTTGTAACTGATAGTTCACGTAAACTGTAGCATCACTTTCTCACCTGCGGCATATGAGGACAGTCTGTTGGTTGCAACGTCCAAGCGGTGAGGGATCTGGACTGGGAGGTGTTTCAGACTGTCTCTGGGCCTGAGCAGAGCCTGAGGAGGACCTCGACTGAAACAGGCGTTCCCTCTGCCTCCTGAACACACACAGTTTCACTTTTATGTTCAATCCATATCTCTATCTATATATCTCTATATATCTATATCTATATGAAAGTAACTAAACCATGCTGCCCCCTGGTGGCTCACCTGCATACTGCAGCATCATAATTTCCTGAGAACTCTGGGAGCTGAGCAGGACCTTAGTGGTTGCTTCGCCAGCTGACAAGCTTGACGAGGCGCAGCCAGGAACAATGTGACAGAAAATAGGTGGAGACGTCATCATGTGATCCCATTTGAGCATTGGGACGCACGGGAAGCGCTCGTCCATGATGTAGGCCGAGTACTGACAAAAAGTGAGAGAGAGGAAGGTGAAGTGGAACCGTTAACGTTTTAGCTGTTTTGTTACTTCCTGTAAATCTTAAGTGATGCTGGGCGTACCTGAGTGGTGATTAGGTGGTGGAAGGAGTGGGAGTCTCCTAGATACCTGGACAGGACAAGTCTCTCTCCGCTCCGACAATCAGCGGTGCTGCTGATACGAAACAGAGTGTGGCAGGAGGCCGGACTCACCTGGAGGGACAGAAGATGAGGGCGAGGAGGAGGAGGAGAGATGGTGAAATGAAAGAAGAAGAAAAAGATGTAGGAGGAGTCATTTGATTTAAAATCCACTGGGGTGGAGTACAGAAGCAAAATCGCCAACGTTAACCAGCCTCCTGACTCACCCTGATGTCTGTTAGGTCCACCCCCGTCCTGTCCGCATACAGCACCACTCTCGGGTGGGCAGTGAACTCGCACCATCTCCATGGAGACTTGGCGTTGAAGTACAGGTTGCTGTCCTCATGTCGCACCTTCTGCATCCTGATTGGTCAGAGGGTCAATTTTAGTTTGCGCTTCCCTTTAAACATTGTCATCTCTGAGCGGAATGCATTGACTTTCTCACCCTTTCCCCACCGTCCACAGGTTTGCGGCTCCGCTCTCGCTCGCCACCAGAACTTCACCTAAAACATGAGGACTGGCAGCACAGAGCAGAGATGATTAGCCTCACATGCGCCCCCCCATACACACACAAAAAAGATCCATCTCATCAACTTCACTCTTTGAACTGTCACCAACCTGGCGCTGATACAGGTCGCGACCTCCGACGTGCTGACCACCTGGAGTGCCTGCGGCTCATTTCTCTCACTGAACCTCCAAACACCACAGAGGTAATCCGACCGCACAGCCACACAACCTGCAAAACAAACAAACAAACATCTTTAAAAACACCTCCGTGCTCTGAAGTCATCTCCAAATATTCCCCACAGTTGCTCTCACATTCGCCAAACAGCGAGGCGGTGCTGATCTGTCTGACGGGGCCTCTAAGTGGGAAGCTGAACGGTTTGCTGCTGGTATCCACACAGAAAGGACCGCTTCTGTGGTGCTGCAGCTCCACCTTGTGAAAGTCTGCAGGTACTGTGTTAAGGGCAAGACGCATTTTATCCAATGATGGCTGCAGCCATGGTTATGTGAAATCCTGGCTTTGACCCAGTGAGTACTTTAAAAGTGAAAGAGGTTTTTTTAAAAAAAATGGTTTTAAGATCATTGTGGACCCAAAATATTTCTGACAGCGCTGCTTTAGAAGCTTCCTAAATCCAAACTCAAGGATACTGAGGGTATTCAGTGCAGGGTTTCCAGGATAGAGGAGGCAGCCATGCTGAGAGCCACCATCACTCTGTGAAAAGGGAACGAAACTCAGAGCACCCCCTGTGGTTCCTTCGGAGAACAGCAGGCGGTCCCTCTGCTCCGCCAGCTCATCGTACAGCAGTGAGCCGAGCAGCTCTGGAGGGATGGAGTGCACCACGTCATACAGCTGGCAGCTGTGCCGGGCCAGCTTCCGGCAGGGATACTTCTGCTCGCACCTGCGTGGGGAGGGGTAAACGTGATTAAAATAAAACTAAAATAAAGCTGCGACATCCAAGAATTTCAACCAATCAACTCAACTCACATTTTAACCTTCAGCAAATCCAGGAAGTAGGTCACCCTCCCCATCCTCACTGCATCTTTAAAATACTTCTGCAATCAAACAGAAATCTGATGACCAACGACTGCACGGCTTTCTTCTGTGTTTATATACAAGTGTTTACGTTAAACAAAATCTGTTGTTAATGTTTGCTTGAAACTCTCAGCTCAAGATCCAACACAACAAAAAGAACAAGGCTCCACCTTTTGGCGATAGTCAGCACTGCAATCAACACCATAAAAGCTGCATTGTTACTATAGCCCAACAATGATGCTTGCTAACGAATACATCCTGACTGAGTGGATCAATTCTGGCAATGACTTAAAGAGTTGAGAAAGGTGTGCATGGTATCTGGCTCCAAGCAATAATTTTATTCTTAGAACATTTATACAAAAGTGAACAATGTTTAGGACCAGAAAACAAACATTTTAAGTCTGTGGCTCCAGTTTGTTTACATTTCACTGGATGTTGATTTCTGAGCCTTTGTGCATTTCCTCTTTTTCACCTGTCTTCTGCTGTAAATGGCATCAGTCCCAAAAATGCTGTAAACCTCTTTCACCTCTGTCTTCTGGCACTCTGTTAAAGTGTGGCTTTTGGTTGCTTCTGTTAAATATCTTAAAGACCAGATTAATATCTGGAGCCAAACAATGCAAATAATTTGAAACTAAACTGCCTTTACATTAAGGTTCTATTTGTGCTGTATTATCCATCTTCTTCAGTGAATCATTCATCCTGTACTGCAGCTGGTAATCCATATTCTGCTCCACAGCCTCAGTGAGTTTGCCAACTGCATGAAATCCACCTGCTGGATGGAGTGGCCCTCCACCTCACCCAAGATTGTGGTTTTGGAGTGTGTATAAACACAAATCGAGTTGAATGATATCCACTCAATCAGCGGCAAGGAAAACAGCAACTACAGTACCTTTTCAAAGGAAGAGTCATAATTTGTTCACTGTGTTCTTTTGGGCTGATAAAATAAATAAATAATTAAATGCTCAAATGAGACACCACATTAAATGTCCATAAAATCAGGGTGTGATTTTGATCACATCTGAAGTAATTTAACCCTATTGTGACGACACCCACCTCTTTTTGCCCTTTTAGCTTAAAGGAGAAGTGTTCAGACAGAACGTTGCTCATGCAGCCGAAGGCGTCCAGGGAGTGATCCATGAAAAAATTATTCATCTAAACACAAAGAAAAGATGAATGTTTGTTAACATGAGTCATCTGGGACTGTTCGTTCCCTTTAATGCTGATTAGAAATTAAACAGTTCTTCACTGCCCAGAAAATTCAGTTTGCTAAACTGGAAAAAATATATGAAACAAAAAATAGACACGACTTAAAAATAAAACCAAACCAAAAACAAAAAAACCACAAAACAAACAAACAAAATAAAAATTTGTCTCTTTGTGATTTTATGATTTAAACTGGCTCACTTACATGCTCTGTGAAGTTCATTGGATCCGGAGGTGTCAAAGGCGAAAGAATAGCTAAAAAAAAAGTTACAATTAACTTACATATATGTGGAAAAACACATTCAATGGAAGTCAAGAGTATCTGAAAGAGAAAAACTGCTCTATATTCTGGGCACACCCTTTATCTTCCCTTAGATGTTAAAATCTGGTCCTGAGCTATGACAGCTGTCACTACAGTTTATTAAGGAGTCTGAACCAGAGGAGCATCTGCTGACTGAGGACTAGAGCTGGGCGATAGAACGATAACGATATGTATTGCGAAATAACTTTTTCTCGATAGAAACTTTTAACTATTGCGATAGACCTCACCGCTCTTGTCCTCTTAAAAAAAAGAAAAAAAGAACAGACAATCCAAATTATGTAGCGCAGAGCCGAACCAATCACAGCTGCAGCGTCACGTCATGTAACTTGTTATGTACAGCACAAGTGCCAAGCTGCTCATGTGTATTTGTCTGGGAAGCAGCCAGCCGCCGCCGTGCCACCCTGGGTAATGGAGGAAATGAGTGTGCCGACTAGGGAAAAATCAACCGAGAGCGTGACCGAAGAGAAAACAGATGATGGTTCCAATGCCGGAGAGATTGTCGAACGGAAGAGCCATAGAAG
>NW_005187417.1:886044-921252 GCF_000239375.1 Pundamilia nyererei
GGCACATTTAAATCTTACAAATATAGTTATTTGGCTTATATCGTGATAGATATCGTTATCGCCTGAAATGAAAAACCATATCGTGTTATGAAAAAATCTTATATCGCCCAGCTCTACTGAGGACTCACCGTGTTTAGGAGCCAGGAGGGGGACCGCCACAGGCTCGACTTGACGCCACAGCTCCCCTCCGACCTGATGCCTGGATGTGAAAGTCCAGGTGGAGAGAGGACCAGAACCAACCTGAAAGTGCAACCACATCCAACACGAATAAAGTTGGAGCCTAACATTTAACACCCCCACAGTTACAGTCAAGCCACCTGCTGGGTTACAAAAAAGAGAAAGAAATATATTTAAAAATCTCTTAAGTTGTAGTTTAAACCAAAAAGGGGCCGTAACAGTTCTGTAACTCGGTAGGTGTAAACCATATGGTTGCCGATAAATAAAAAGATAAATAAAAATAAACAAAGACATTAACAGGATAATTTGTCACACACATTACTATGATAACTTAACCTCAGTTTAAAGACCTTAAACATAAATATTGCTACGATGTAGTATATTTTACCCCTTGAATTATCAATTTATCATATAAGCAAAGTTATAATTATTTTCCCTGCAGGAATGCGGACAGATCTGGAGTCACGGAATTATCCACGTGGGACCCACCTGAGGTTTGACCTGGTCGTAGCTGGCCCAGCCTCCAGCATTGTGTTTCTGCACCAAATTCGGCGGCCCGCAGTTATAAAACGATGGAAAAAGCTCCTGGGGGAACTGGTAATCCATGTTTGTTTGCTGTTAAATCATTCAAACTGCGGTCGGGTTTTCCGTTGTCCACGATGCCTGTCTGTCTCTCTGTCGGTGTTGAAGAACAAGTTTGGGCATGTTCAGCTAACGTTAGCTATCCCGCCGCAGGCAGCGAGCGCATGTTTCTATTTATTTTCGTCTGAACATCGTGACACCCGCTCAGGGGTGCTAAACACGATCACACAAAAACACACGGGAGTCCAAAAGAGACCACGTAGACATCAAAATGACCCCAAATCCTCAGTTAATCCACCAACACGTGTAGACCCCCTACGACAAAACTACCGGAAGTCAAGCTTTACAGCTGGCGCCAACAACAACAACAAATACAATGACTTCCGGTTAGCTTAAAAATACAAAAACAAAAATTCCAAACTTAAATGAAAAATGTCATGAGACTTACACAAACGAACAACGCCCCCTCCACCCCCCCCAAAATAAAACAAACAAACAAACAAACAAACAAAAAAAACAACAACATGAAAAACAGGCGTTTAATTTTGTAGGACTATTTAAAGGAAATCCCAAGTGAGAAAACACCACCAGCAACACTAAAATAAATAAAGTTGATGGTCGTTTTATGGAAAAAAATTACAAAACCCCGAGGATACCGGAAGTGTTCGGTTTCATTTCAAAAGCGAGCAAAATTTCAAAGTAAAGCTTATTTTAACCGATCGCATCAAGGCGATAGACAAGAGTCATACTTTTTTTTAAAAAATCTGCTTTTATTATTTTAGTTTTATTTACGGCGTTGTAGTTAGTTCCAATTAAATTCAAGAGCTATTGTATTGTATTGTATATAATATTTACAAATTAAACTGAGATTGAAACTAAATACATTATTCTCTATAATTTAGTGGTATTTTAATTATTACTATCATTTTTGCTGTGTTGTTGTATTTAAGGCTCCATATCGCTGTCAAACTTTGCATTATTTTAGTTATTTAAAAAAGTGTTTCTTTAAAATTTTGTTTTTAGGTGTGGCAAGATGATATCACATCTAGCCATTTCATTTCATTTTATTTTTGCACCCGGTTATAGTTTTCCGCTGATTTTTGTGGATTTCTGCATTTTAGGAGCCACAACTTATAACGAATTCCCTGCGCATTTTGTTTTATTTTGAAAACCGTTTGCCGGATGCGGCTCCTCGGTCGTCCTATGGTCAGCTGACCGAGCATCTCTGAGCGTCTTTAGGACAAACAGACGAAACGAGTCAAGAAAAGGGTATTCCTGCGTTTTATTTTCCCACAGAGGGAACCGTTTACCACTCAGCCCCACTGTTAGTGGGAAATGTTCCAGTAGGTCGCTGCTTTTGGTGAGTAAAAGACGTTTTAGCGCTGTTTTGGTTCCGTTAGCTGCGTTGCTAACCTGGAAGTCCCGACATTGCAGGTGTAGTTTAGCCTCAGCGTCTCAGACATCATTGCGCAGCTGGTGTGCAGCATCCTTTTAATCACTCATGGGTAGATTTAAGATCAAATGTCCGCTGCTGGTATTTTTCCAGCTGCCAGCTTAATAGCTAGCCTTGGATTAAACATCTTCGTTTTATCCAAACGTGTTAGCTTTAAACCCGAGTGACACCAAGGTTACTGATGATGGCTTAATTACGTTTACGTTGTGTGTGTTATTTGTCTGGCTTTATTGCTCTTTTGTGTGTGGGTGACTGTCTTGAGACTGATGGTGTGTTTGTGTCGGACTGGAGCAGCTGGATTAACCTTTTTGACTCTCAATAGTAGAGGAGCAGAAATATGATGTAAAGTGAGCACGTGGCTGTACTGCCTGTGAAAACGTTTCTGATCGCGTTTCAGGGGCCACTGTTTGAGTTAATGCCAGTTTCACTTCCCACTCGGGAGTTACTCTTAGTAACTCAGTTTTCAAGTCCTGGTTATCAAGATCACTATCGGTATACCCATGGCTGACCTGGTGGAAAGCATCATGAAGAATCTGCACTTGTAGGAGGAGGTCTTCCTGAACATCTCTCGTGTCCTGGGCAACAGCAACTTAATAGTTTCCCATTAAGCATGGTTTTTTTGAGCCATGACTGCAATTTGTATCCTGATATTTGTGCCACAGTTTTATTTATTCCTTTGTACAACCTCATTACTTCAGGTTTTGGGCCACCATTTAATTTGTAGATTGGTTTATGAGTTTCTGGGTTCATGCCTCTGTTTAAAGTACTTACCTCAGGATTTTGGACCACAGATTCATTCGTTCGTTAATTTTTGAGCCACAGCTTTGGTTTGCACCTCAGTTTTTCTTTAGTGGGGATGAGTAAATGATGAGTGGGGATGAATGGTCTTAGTTTTCACTACTCCAGCATGGTTTAACTTTGTGAGTGTGCTGGTCCAAAGTCCTGAACTCTTGAGCTCCCACAGTGAGAATATCAGGAGGCTCTGTTGTTGCTTTTGAGCTAAGGGTCACTGCAATCAATACTAATGCTGATTGGAATGATTGCCTGATTTGCCTCACGTGATTAAACATGTGGTCTCCTCCAGGATGACACTGGCTCTGTTTATGGATCAATAAATGATTTAATGGCGATAAAAAGGATGTAAATAAAATGTCACTTTACAAGGCAGAATCAAACTTCCTGCCCTGTTATTGCTTAACTGAAGTTGTGGTTTTTTTAACAGTCATTCTTGCTGACTTCTTATGTGTTGTTCTGCATGATTGTTGTTATTTTTATCATGATTTTGTTGGGTCTCTGTATTGTGTTTTTTGAGTTGTTGTTTAAAGGAAAACTCTCCAGCGCTCTTTGCATAAGATTTGTTCTTGAGTCACATCACTTGCAGAATATCCGGAGTATGATGATGATCTGCACTGAGGGATGAACTCTTCACCTTCTGCTGTCACATGTTTGAGTTTTGTTGTTTTAATGGAGTGTTGCTCTTACAGACTAATCCAGAAAACTTGAAGCTCACTGCACCACACAGCTTGTTTTGT
Source organism: Pundamilia nyererei (assembly GCF_000239375.1). Taxonomy (NCBI): domain Eukaryota; kingdom Metazoa; phylum Chordata; class Actinopteri; order Cichliformes; family Cichlidae; genus Pundamilia; species Pundamilia nyererei. The sequence goes on from NW_005187417.1 coordinate 889,789, forward strand.
TGGCAGAGCAAGCATTTTTTAATTATCACTTGATCGTATTCATTTCATTGTGGGAAACCAAAGTTATGATTTCAGATTAAAATTATATTTATTGTGCAGACCTGCTACAGAACAATGCTAAACTGGAAGCTGTCTGTCTGCATACGAACTGTTATCTTTAAATCTAAATTTCATATTTGTTGCAAACCTTTCTTCAGACTGACAGCAGCCATCCTCAGGCTTTCTAGCAGTGATACCTGCAGAGGGAGAGCTGCAGAGATCGCAGGGTGTGCTTGGGTAGATTTATCTCACTGCTTTAGTAACTTATTACAATTTGGACTGTAAATATAAACACACTCAAAGATTTGTTCCTGCAGAACAATTTTTTAAACTTGACAAGTTTAAAAAGGTATTCCCATGTGAAATGGGTCATAAATGATCATTTCAGTAGTATTTTAGCTGTTTGAGATTTAATCCTGGTTCTGATTGTGTCCTTAGATAATCAGCTTTATTTGCTGGAGTAAAATCAAACTTCCTCCTGATTGTTGTGCATGAGCATGAGATCCAAAATGCACCAATCAAAACTGTTCCAGGTTGCTGTTACCCACGAAGTCATTCAAACATGTAAATGTTGCTAAAACCATTAAGCTAAGGCAGACTTCTGCCACACTGAAGCCTCATTGTTTCCTCTGTTTCTAGACACCTCACCATAATGTCGGGGAACAACTTGGTTCTACCCATAGTGCTCTGGGGCCGCACAGCTCCCACACATTGCATCAGCAGCCTGCTGGTGATGGATGACTTTAGCACCATCATCACCGGCTGCCACGATGGACAGATCTGTCTCTGGGACATGACGCCTGAGCTGGAGGTGAGTGTTTGTGCTCCAGCTTTATTCAATCTGCTTCTTCTCCTCCTCTCATCAAACACTCTGCTCCTCTCTTATGTTTCCTGCTCAGATTTGTCCCAGGGCAATGCTGTTTGGTCACACAGCCTCCATCACCTGCCTGTCTAAAGCGAGTGCATGCAGCGACAAACAGTACATCGTCAGTGCATCTGAGAGCGGGTGAGCAATCGTGAAGCGTGCTTCCATGAGACTTCTTTTTGCTAACTTTTATATAACACGTTCATGTGGGTTGTATGTACAGTCGCTGTGTGTACACCTTTCTTTTCTTGTGATTTTTATTTTTTAACTTGTGTCTTAAAGTATTTTCATTTCAGTGCTGAGGCTCAGTTGTGGAAAGATTTGTCAGAATAGTTTTGGGAATAAACTCTGAAGACTGGTATTTAAATTTGAGCCTTTTCATCCTAAATATGTGTCACATCTGCCCTAATTGTTATGCCCGTACAGTGGTTACATGTTACAGACATAAACTGTATAAACGACAGGTTTTGGGACTCTAATGTGGTCCATTTATTTGTCCTATACTGAGACTTTATTACCTTTTGCTTTTTGGTTTATTGGAGCCAGAAGTCCACATATTTGGATGAAAGGGTGGAGTACGAGGCTTTTACAGATGGAACTGGCAGACACATGCATCTGTTAATAGATCAATAACACACTGATCTGTTAATGACCTGTTAACAGATGGGTGTACTGTGATCCCTATAAAAGATAAAGCTCTCCATAGAGGCAGAAACAGTTCTCTGTAACAGTCTGTAAAGTCCTGTAAACTTGGGTCTTTTAACATGGGAGTCTATAAGCGACTGACTCACTTATGGACATAAAAGGAACTGCACTCTTTGGATTTATTTCTCAGTCTCAGAGGTTGCTGCTTGCCTTTTCTGATTAAATAAGCGTTATAGCTGTCCTAAATGAAGTTGCCGTTGTGTTTCTGCTGTGATGATTTGTTGTAGGAGGTTTAGTTTGGACAGGGTGATGCATAAAATTTAAAAACAATGAAATAAGTCATTACAACATATAAATTATTTTTTAAAGCATAGCTTCTAAGCCAGCTCTGAGCCAAATTCCAACAAATGCATAAGTGTGAGAAATGTGAAAAAGTCTGAGAGGAAGGCACTGGTGCAGGACAGCACATCAGTGGTAAATGTGTATTAGACTGCCTGACTTCACGTCCAGTCATTTTCAGAGCTGGATGTTTTTGAGATGAGGCATTGTTGGTGTACGAAAGGGACCATCTCATGTACTGCAACCACTGTGGTTTTCTAAAAGAATGCAGTCCATTTTACTACAACCATAATTAGCTTAAAACAGATTAGGCTTCAGTGAATGAGGAAGCTCTTCAAAGTACATTAATGTGTGACAGCAGCTTTTTGACCTTACAGGGAGATGTGTCTGTGGGACGTGAACGATGGACGCTGTATTGAGTTCACAAAGCTGGCATGCGCTCACATTGGCATACAGGTAACACACACACACACACACACACACACACACACACACACACACACACACACACACACACACACACGTATGCAGTGAATGATCATCAGACATCAAGATGTTAAACAGTACATTTGCATAGCACTGATTCAGCCTCGCCTTATTTATTCAACCCAAATACAGTCTGATTGGTTAATTATGTCAGGTGTTTTCTACTTGGCTTCTTTTTTTATGGTAATAATAATAATAATAATAATAATAATAATAATGGATTGCATTTATATAGCGCTTTTTTTAGGCACCCAAAGCGCTTTTACAATGTCACTATTCATTCACACACTGGTGGAGGCAGCTACAGTTGTAGCTACAGCTGCCCTGGGGCAGACTGACAGAAGCGAGGCTGCCATATCGCGCCATCGGCCCCTCTGGCCAACACCAGCAGGCGGTAGGGTAAAGTGTCTTGCCCAAGGACACAATGACCAGGACAGAGAGAGCTGGGGGATCGAACCGGCAACCTTCCGGTTACAGATGAGCTTCCCAATACTATTGTAAACTAGTGTTTACTGCAGGGTTTTCATAATGAGAGCATACAAAGGGAATGGTTGTGCTCTTTCCCTAAGCTTTAAGGTGTATTTCCCTTTTCCCTGAAAAAAGGGGGGGAAAAGCTCAGGTGGGAAAAAAAAAAAGCTGAAAAGTATTTAACCAGCACACAAAAGCCTAATGTTACCTTCAGGAAAAAGTAGAGACCAAAATTAAACCACAAGGTGATTGAAAAGACCTTTAATCCAGATCATTTCATCTTCACTCCCCTCCTTCTCTGCCTCCTCTTCAGTACTACCAGTTCACCATCGGCACTCAGAGGGAGGGGCGTCTCCTCTGTAATGGCCACTACCCAGAAATCTTGGTGGTGGATGCCACCAGCCTGGAGGTCCTGTACTCGCTAGTGTCTAAAATCTCTCCTGACTGGATTAGCTCTATGAGCATCATCCGATCCCACCGCACACAAGGTGAGAGTTTCCCTCAGGTTCACTGCTTTGAATGTTAGCTTGCAGACTGCCCTGCACAAAACATCATCGCTGTGGACTTCTTCATGTTTGTACTTGTGAATAAGCTATGTTCTGTCTCTGTGCAGAGGACACGGTTGTGGCGGTGTCAGTGACGGGCATCCTGAAGGTCTGGATCATAACACCTGAGGTCAGCAGAATGCAGGTACACCTCCATACAGGTGTTTATTAAACGCGCATCAGGCTTCAGTTACACCATCGTAAATGAAGCTGTAAATAAAGTAGAGCTAAGAAAACACAGACCTCCCCAGTCCTACTTAGATTAGAATATCATAGACTGTATACAAAAGATAGATGTGGCCAGCTTGATGTCACCCATTGGTTTCTGGACAGTTTTAAAAAGGTACCAGCATTTAGTGGAGGTCAGGCCTAACAAGTTTACTAGAGTCTGTTTCAGCATACCTTTCGCACCCCTAATTTTAAAGTATTATAATCTGATGGAGGAGTGTCAATAGTCTAAACATGTTTATTTCTGATATAAAGTTGGACATTTAAACGTGAGAGTCTGTGGAGAGTCGCTCACTTTTGGAGCCAGCCTCAAGTGGACGTTAGAGGAACTATAACTTTTGGCACTTCAGCCCAGGAGGTTGTTTAAAAATCAAGGAAAAAAATACTTCTTTTCTGTGTCTCCAGCATCGATGCATGGCTCTGCTCAGGATCTAACTTGTAATTTCTTTTTCTCTTTTTTCAGGACTTGGACCCTGTGTTTGAAGAGGAGTCCAAACCGATCTACTGTCAGGGCTGCCAGAGCATCTCCTTCTGCACCTTCACTCAGAGCAGCCTGCTGGTCGTGTGCTCCAAATACTGGAGGGTAAGAACCTGCACGAACCACTCGGGGGTTGTTTTTGCTGGCATGATGGTCACAGTGGTGATTGAGCGTGATGAAATGCTCCTGTGTCTGGTTAACTATTTTAAACTGCTCAAAATAGATTGAACAAAGTTGGTAGAGTGAAAGAAAGGTTATCATGTAATACCATTTTAGCCAATCACATGAAGCCTGTACTATGTAGGAGGTAACTCGAGGGTTACCCTTGGGTTTTCTATACTATGAAGATGGTTTACTACTTACTGGGTAAATCATTATGGTATGCTCCACCTGCTGTTGGAGCAGTGCAGTGTACCTGTTGTACAGAGAAATGAGTTTTATATGTGCAGCTTTTTAAGTCATACCCTACTAAAGCCAATGATTTAACCCAAACTTTGTGTCAACTGTGCATGTATTAAGGTGGTGATTTAGGAAATGTATAAAATGTTGTCATACTTGATTATAATCTGCTGGTAAACCTCTTTTATTCTGCTGGAAGTGCATCCAAAAGAAACCAGGAAAAACTCTGTACTGTGGTCCCTCATTTATCTCAGGTGTTACATTCTAAAAGTAACCCGCGATAGGTGAAATCCGAGAAGTATCCAGCTTTATTACAATTATTATAGACGTTTTAAGGCTGTAGAACCCCTCACTACACACTTTATACACTTTTCTCAGACAGACATGAACATTTTCACACTTTTCTCTCCTGTTTAAACACTCTCAAAGTTCAAACCTTTGTAGAAAAATAAGTCATGTATTATAGAGGAAACAAGAAGAATGAGTTGATTAAAGCTTGACTCACTTTGCTGTTTTGTTTCGCTTAATGCGCCTTATAATCCAAAAAACACGGTAACCTCTACCTTCCTTTAGCATGTCCAGAATTCCAACTTTTTGTGCGATGGTTAGCAACATTTTGTCGACATTGTTGTGTTTGTTGGGGAGAAAACATGCATACAACATACAAACATGCAGTACAGCACTTCACTCACACTGCTAGCGATCGCAGATTTATGTAAATTTGACAAGCTGAACACATTCTGCACTGGACAGGAGACACGGCATGGAGGAGATTGACTATGGTCTACAGCCGATCCGGACGCAGCACACAATGCGCTGTTACGAAGAAAAAAAAGGCATGCAATATTTGCACACAAAAAATCCGCGAAACAGCGAGGCCGCGAAAGGTGAACCGTGTTATAGCGAGGGACCACTGTATTTGAGTCACACGTTACACTTATGAGACTTTGACTGGTGTTTCTCTGTTTGAAATGTGTGAAATTAACACCCTGATTAAGGCTTGTGTGTTCAGAGTATTAAAAACTGCTCATCCACTGAGCTAAACATACACTGAGGCTGATTTTCCAGCCCTGCTACCACAGAGGAGTGCTGATGGTTCTCTACAATATCATCACACAGCAGTCTGAAGTCTTGGCCTGGACAGATGGTTATGTTAATGAATTTTTGTCTGTTTCAGGTGTTTGATGCGGGCGATTACTCCCTGCTCTGCTCGGTGTCCAACGACAACGACCAGTCCTGGACGGGAGGTGAGTTCATCGCCGCGGACAAAGTCATCATCTGGACCGAGGATGGTTGCAGCTACATCTACAAGCTGCCAGCCAGGTAAGCCTGCCGCTCATCTGTCATCACTGCAGGAAAAAGACAGGTTCATCGTCATGACAATTTAACCTAAACATGTCTTTGTGTTTCTTAGCTGCCTGCCTGCTAGTGAGCATTTCCGCAGTGATGTTGGGAAAACCAAAGAAGGTTCGATCCCTCCGCTGGTGTACAGCATCGCTGACCGCTCAGACAAACAGGTGAGTCCTCCATCCGCCTCAGATTGCATGCGCAGGGAGGAAGACGGGAGATTCAATGATTTGATACCAAGTAAATACAGGGCTAGTGTTGCAGATATAGCTACTGATACCGATGCTTTGAACTTATAAGGCAGCCTCTGTTCTTTAAATGGTTTATAGGCTATAAATAGAATAGACTTGACGGGGGCGTCATTTGATTAGTTTAAAAAACTTTGAGAAGTGAGTGAATGAGATCCTAAACACAGTTTGAGAATAACACAGGTAAAACAACATTATTATTATTATTATTATTATTATTATTAAGACATGTTTAAGCTAAAAACTTTATACTGCATTTCAGCATTGAGCCTCCATCAGGAAATGTATTTTCACAACTAAAAGTTATGAACTCCAGTTATTCACATTGACTTTCAGTAGTCGGTAAGTCAGCAAACCTGTAACCTTATTGTGCAGCAAACCAGCAGGCCTGTCCTGCTTTTAGCTATGTAAAGCCAACCTAACGTGGTACTAGCTGTCTACTCTGCAATAATATTGATAAATGTGGTTCTTGAAGTCTTCAGGCTGCTTTGTCTTGTCTATATGATTTATTCTATGTGAGGTTCACTTCATGCACCTGGATTAGTACACCTGGTCGTGTATTCAAGATTACAAAAAAGCCAGCAGAGATCAGGTCCAACAACAGTTGCAGACATGACCTGTTGTTCCAGGCGGTAGCTCATCCCTGTTTCCCCTTTATTCCTTTAAAGCTTTTAATTTGAAACCGCTGCGGGAAATGTAAATGAAAGATCTTGATCCGTGTGCATGAACCTGACTCTGTGTTCTGTTCCTTTCTGGTTTAATTTCCTCAGTTTTTTTTCATGTGTGTATTTATAATTTGTCGTCTTGTTGGTATTAATGTGTTGTCTGTGCCTTTTTTGTTACTTTTGCTGTTTCTACCTTATGCTCCCTCCCTCGCTCCTCTCAGAGGGAAGGAGAGGGAGGTGAGGAGGAAGAGATGGTTTTGGAGGTGAAGTGCTTCCCTCCCAGCGGGTACGACTTGGAGCTCTACATCCCAGAGCCGTTATTCCACCACCGGCCTCTAGAGGCACCTGTAAGCCCAAGAAAAATACACGGTGAAAGCGAAGGCAGGAAGAAGAAGGTTTCACTGTCATGGCTAAGCTGCAAAAGCTACAAGAGGCAGAATAAGAGTTTTTAGAATTGTATTCCTTACTTTGGAGAAGCCAGAGCTGAAAAATGCTCGATTAATCTTTCTTTCGAGCTAATTTGTGATATAAATTATTCTTAGGGTCCAGGTGGGGTCAAAAAGATATTATTTTGAAATGCTTGGAGCATTTACAAACTGACTTTGGGACTTTGCAGCTCATCCAGAAAGTGACAACCAGGTGAGAAGAGCGAACTGTGAGAACAGCAGTGAAAGTGTTGATGTCAGCTCAGTGGCTCACATTCTTCAGCTCACACTTTTCAGCCGTAAAAACACACCATCCCATGTCATCAGGGGGTGCAAAAGTCCTTTAAACACTAGGTAAAGACCCAACACTATTAGAGGGAAAACCTTAACAATCAGAACATCTGCTATGACCAAACACTTGGCAACAGTGGAGAGGAAGAACTGCTTTTTCTTCCAGGATCATGGAGGTGCAGGTCTCCGATTGCTGTAGCCATTTCTGGGTTCAAATGTGCCTTCAGTTCTTAAAAGAAAGCAAACACTTAGGCACCACTAAGACAAATGCTTTTGATTGGTTAGTGAAGTTTGGCTTGTTGACATAGTGATGTTTCCCAAAAAAAACCAGATGATCCTGATGTGCCATTTTACTTGGGGAAAATCTAGGAAACACTTTTAAATCTGCAGTCTGAGAGTGACTGAGAGTGTTGGGATACTGTGGGTCTATACGAGGCCTGTAAGATGTAATGGGACCTGATCATTCAGGACTTTGTTTATCAGAAGAATATACTGAATTTTATATATTTGAAAGCGTAGACCAATTCCTGATGTCAGTGAAGCTGTGGCTTAGGTTGTACATAAAATGGCAGTGGTCCAAGAATGAGTCCTTGAGGAACGCCATCATAATAGAAAATGCTAGAAATCTGGTAATATCTGTAAGTTTGCTAGGAAAACAAACCACTGACGGCTGCTGTTTTGCTTGTAAGAGGTAATTAGTTGTTTTGAGAGTGAGCTGCTGAGTTGATGACTATTTGAGTGAACTGCCTGTTTTTGTTTGCTCCGCTCTTTGTTTTCCTTCCTGCCTAACCAACTGATGGACTGAACTCACTCTGGTTCACCTGGTTTCACGCTCTCCTCCCACTAAAGCAAAACTTGTCCTCCAAAAGCACCATCACCCTCCTCATCTGTCTTCATGCTGATGAAGATGCATGCAAAGTCCCCCAAGCTGCTTTCTAAGCAAATAATGACCCGCTGAGTCCCGGAGGTCATAACAAACCAAAGGCGCACAATGGGTCAGCCACAGTCAAATAGCCAAAAACTCTACGTTATTTGTGAGGTGTTGATAAATAATAAAAAAAGATATTTAGCTTTGATAGGAACAGCTTTTTTCCCCTGTTAGGGAAGCTACAGAGTGGTTGCTATAATTACCAATGTCCTTTATTTGACAAATGTCTTTGTTTTCTTTCATATGTCTACATTTTCGATAACACAGCAAAAAGGTGGTTATTATCTTGGCATAATGGAAAAGATGGCCATGGTCCACATCAAATGCGAAACATTTCATTGAAGTGAATACCAATTTTTGGTACTTTTACAATAATGCTTTTTAAAAAATGTGACACATAATTGTAATATGGTGCACAGAACTCGCAAACATAACCAAAGCCAGCGTGAGCTCCAGCGCTAGGGCCGACTTCCTATGATCACCACCAGCTAAATAAATAATCCAAATATAAAATGTAATTTTATATTCATCTGGTGTGATATAATATTTAATGTGATGTAATAATAAGTTATTTACTGTAAATAATATTGTGTTGCTCAGGTGACATTTGTCAGGTCAGCCACAATGAAAAGTGTCATTCTGAAAGAATGAAGTTGATCTAGAACGAGAGATTTTCTAAACTAAAATCAGATTTTTGATTTTCATGGCCAAATTTCCAAAGCTTTTTTTTTTCCATCGTCCTTGGTCTAAAATTCTCTTTCCTGGTTGGCCTTTAATTTGAAATGTGTACAGGAAGTGTTCAGTTTTACTAACTAAGAAAAGAGTAACTCATAACTTTAGAATTTACAAATTAATTTTTTTAGTAGTGGCATTAATTCTGTACAGTTTTGCTCACTTTTTCTTTTTGCATTAAATATTAAAATAGGTTAAAAGAAATTCAGGTTACACGTCACAGAACTCTGAATATTGTGTTTCTAGTTATCCAGATGAATGAGGGGCGGTGGGTGGGTGTCCCATCTCTGTTTTTCTTGCTTCCTCTCTGGTGGTTTTTGCTGAAAACTTAAACTCTCCTTGCTGTTTAATTGTTTGCATCTTTAGTGAAAGATGTGGTTTGGTTTGTGTGTGTTTGTGTGATATTTGGTGGCACTTTGCATACCCTCACTGCTCGTCCACAGCGCTCAGATGAGCTGAACTAACCGATCGTTCTTCACCCCCTCAGCCATTACGCAGTGACGCTACGCCCGCAGGTTCACCGGCTTTCATCATCGCAACCCCCCCCACACGCCTGCCAGCACCCCAAACTGCACTCTGAGAATTGTTCTCGCACTGCTCGTCACATTAATTAGTTTTCACTCTTTATTACTTCATGTATTGATAATAGATGTAAGTCAGCCCAGTTTTGGTTAGCGGTGGATTGCTTGTGTTTTTTAGGCAGTAAAAGCTCTGCTGCCCTCCTCCCATCTCCACCATTTTCAGTAACCTTTGGATTTTTTTTTTTTTTTAATAGTATGAAATGCTAAAGTGTGATTCTAGTTGCGTTTATTCTCTCCCGGAGAGGTCAGTTTTATCCTGATGTCCAGAATTATTGAGCCAAGGAACAGAATCTGCTCAGATTTTTGGTGATGCTCAACCAAACTGATGTCATCTTTTACTCTGCTCTACAAATTTTTACTTCAGAGCCTTGTATCAGGCTCTCATATAACCAAGAGATGGCGCTGAGACAGCCATCCATGAGTTCGGCTTATTTCATCCCAGAGTTAGAAAATAAAAAACAAAACAAAAAAACAGTGGTTGGAGCGCTTGTAGATCAGAGATGTGTGGTTCTGCTTTTCTGCAGTTTGCTGTGTGTTGTTGTTGTTGTTTGAAGACAACCTGAGAGCAAAACCAACCATTTCAGCTTCACTTGGCTCTTAAATTTAAGCTCAGCTTACAAATTCAGCATATTCCAGTATTGGTGGAAGTGTTCTGGCCAATTGGAGAGCCTTTAAAGATGTTTTCCAGCTGTCACCGGGGAGCTTTGAGGCATCACATCTTGTTGGTGTTGACATGTATTTTTTCCTGCCTTCCTCCAGCTCCTCATCTGCCCTCCTGTGACCCGCTTCTTCTTCAGCCGGAGGGAGCCCTTCCATAAGCTGCTGATCCAGGGTGACTCGGCGGGCAGAATGACCCTGTGGAGCATCCCGGACACCTCGCCTCTGCAGCCACAGTCCACCTCCACAGGTAAGGAAGGGGGGAAGATGGTGAGGTTTCTCTGGTAAAAGTCTTTTCATAAAACTTTGCTGTTTTTCTTGAACTTCAAACCTCAGCATGACGTTACGATGATCTCTCTTTTTTTTAGCTTTAAAGCAGCCCATTGTTAACGAGTTGGTACTAACGGAGGTTGTTTTTAGTCTGTTGGTCCAAAAATACAAACAAACAGAAAAACTTGATTCATAGAGTTTCTTTTCTTAAGAAAAATGTGGAAGAGAAAAAAGAAAAGCAGCATAGGTCCCCTTTACAAGATGCCTGATTGCATTGTTCAACTTTCTGGAGAGCTTATTCTTCATCCTCAAGTCCTTCAGAAGGCTGATCTCTAAACGAGTCCTTTGTCTGTTTGTATCACTGCAGAGCTGCAGGTGTCATTCACCATCAGCCTGCAGGAGGCATTTGATAAGCTGACCCCAGTGTCCTCGGGGATCATTGACCAGCTCAGCGTCCTGCCAGGCAAAGACGAACCCATTAAGGTCTGAACACAGAAAAGTTCTCATTCAATTATAAAAGAAGTTGTTTTAAAGATTGAAAATATTCTCACAGAGTTGAAAACTTTCAAAAATGAAAACAAACGTGGGTGTGTGGGGAACGTCCTTTTATTGTGTCCATCAACACGACCCCAAAATAACCTCTTTTGTGAGCACGTGTGCGATAGGGTTTACACAGTGGGGAAACTCTAAGAGAGTGTGTGTGCTTCACCTCAGGTGACGGCCAGCGTCTACATCCCCTCTCAGGGGCGCCTGGTGTGCGGGAGAGAAGACGGCAGCATCATCCTCGTTCCCGCCACTCAGACGGCCATCGTCCAGCTGCTGCAGGGCGAGCACATGCTCAGGAGAGGTGAGACAAACAAACTATACAGACACACTAAGAAATCCAGGGAAGTTTTGTTTCAATTTGACTCCTTTTACATCAGTTAAGATTCATTTTCATGCCTATTTCTAGTTTTAGTTGACTTTAAAAACCTTTGACCTTTGTGTTGGTCTGTTCTGCAGGCTGGCCGCCTCACCGCACCCTACGAGGCCACCGCAACAAGGTGACCTGCGTCCTGTACCCATACCAGGTCTCGCCACGCTACGACCAGCGCTCGCTGGTGTCTGGGGGAGTGGACTTCTCCGTCATTGTCTGGGACATTTTCACCGGGGAGATGAAGCACATCTTCTGTGTCCACGGAGGGGAGATCACGCAGCTCATCGTTCCGCCAGAGAACTGCAGCGTAAGACCGCCACCGCACGGGTCTATGTCTGCTTTCAGGCTTTGTTCTGCCGTCTCTGCAACACTGTTTGACATTAGATTTAAATGTTACAAGGTTACAGTCGTCATCGTTACTGTGGAAATAAGTTGAGACCTTTGTGCTGTTGTGGTTTCAGAAGCCCACCTGAAACTACACAGAGAGGACTTCGTATTGTTTACATGACATTAAAATAAATGGTTAGAGATGTTTTGCTGCCATGGAAATCACAGTAATGCTGTTGAATACAATGGCTGAGCTGTTACACACACAAGCTTTAATGAAGACATCAGATGGGCTTCTTCTCATTCTTTTAATAGTAAAGGGTACCTATTGTAACTGTTGCTCATTTCTTGTCACATATGTCCTGTTCCAATTTGGTTCTTCATATTAAAGTAAACTGTGAGGCGGACGCTCAGGCTTCAGGATGCTCTAATCAGTTTTACATAGTTTGTTTCTACTCTTGGCTCTACTTGATGTCATAGAGAGCAGATATCTTTTTTTAACCAGTGATATCTGACTCCAGAGATCAGAAGACCTTTGCAGCAGTGCAGTCACTAATGACTAAAAAGGGTCATTCCATTTAAATTGAATCAAATCTGACATCTTGAGTGGTTTTAAATGCTTCGAAATCCTTGAAAATAAAATAATGTTAAACGATTCAGAGGCCGTATTGAGTTTCTACTCTGACTTATTGTCTGCTAACCTCTCGGTGACCTGCAAGCACTTCTTCAGATTCTATGCCTCACCTTGCTGCTGTGTTTCCTCTGCAGACTCGGGTGCAGCACTGCGTCTGCTCGGTGGCCAGCGACCACTCTGTCGGCCTGCTCAGTCTCCGGGAGAGGAAGTGCATCATGCTCGCGTCGCGGCACCTTTTCCCCATCCAAGTCATCAAGTGGCGCCCGGCAGACGACTACCTGGTGGTGGGCTGCTCTGACGGCTCTGTGTACGTCTGGCAGATGGACACAGGTAAGAACCAGAGGACCAGGAAGGAGGTGTTTTCACTGTACTAGAACATGGAAACCTTATGACTGTTAAGATACCGATCATAATATTCTATATTAGCCTGTTTGTTAGCTCAAAGGAAAACCTTTGCGAGCTGCTACCAAGGCTGAAAGGTTCAGGCTTGCAGTTTCCTCCTACTTCTAATCTTAATGCTAAGCATGCATTAAGGGGGGTGGGGGTGGGCGTGCTCTCTGCAGTTCCCCCAATGACCACTAGACACTGGCTTCAAAAGAGTTAGTCCTCATACACTGATCAAATAATTAATACAAGCACTTTTCCTAAGATTCACATCCATATTCCAATAAACATGTCAGATAGCAGCTTGGAGCTCAGTATATTGGATAGGGATACTTTACCATGCAGACTAAAGAGTCAAACACAACCAACATTATAATAATAATGAATTGCATTTATATAGCGCTTTACAATTCCACTATTCATTCATTCACTCACTGGTGGAGGCAGCTACAGTTGTAGCCACAGCTGCCCTGGGGCAGACTGACAGAAGCGAGGCTGCCATATCGCGCCATCGGCCCCTCTGGCCAACACCAGTAGGCGGTAGGTGAAGCGTCTTGCCCAAGGACACAACAACTGAGACTGTCCGAGCCGGGGCTCGAACCGGCAACCTTCCAGTTACAAGACGAACTGCCAACTCTTTGAGCCACGATCGCCCCTAACCTTCTGATTAGTAGATAGCTGGTCAGCCTCCTGAACTACAGCCACCTAATAATCCCCCAAACCTCGTATTTGTGCCTGATGAACAGGTTTGCTTGTGTTGGCTGAACAATAACTTGGCTCTCGTCCAACAATAGCTCCAAAAAGTCAACATGGCAGCTACATCCTTTGTTTTTTTGTTTTCCCAGTTAACCTAATTTGAGCTCTGTGCTTAACAATATCCATCTTATCATCCTGACATGAAGAAACGAAGTGAACATCTTCCTCTGTACCTGCTAGCTCCTGTGCAGTCTGCACCATGTGGCACAGCATAGAGGTAGCATTAACTTGAATGGTGTGTGTGTGTGTGTGTGTGTGTGTGTGTGTGTGTGTGACCTGAATGAGCTGTAGTGCTGGGAAATTGCAGGGTATCTAAGTGTGAAATTAAGGAAGGTGTGTGTGTACTCAGGCGTTAGACATGTAATGGGGCCATGGCTCATGGGCCTTCATCACTCACACACCTATACACACTCAGGTATAATGGTGCCACTTCTCCTCTCACTCAATACCAGAGCCAATACTGATGTCAGCTCTGTCTGCAGCTAATGATGTCTCTCTAAAGCCCGTCTCTTTCTGTAAAGGTGGAGAATTGTTACACTGGAGAAGATCGTCTGTGACCTGAATCATATTCAAGAGACTATAGATAATGATTGTGAGTCTGAGATGGTGTGAGAGAGATTGGAAGATTGATATAAATAAAAGGAGAGTGCAAGGGCAAGAGGAGGGAGACTGATGGAAACAGAAGGCGAGTCTGTGTGATGAGAATGAAGAGAGAGAGTGAGCGAGAGAGAGGCTGAGATAAAACCATCGATGTGTCAGTTCATCCTGACGATGTCGTACAGGGTCGAGGTCAGAGCTCAGTGCAGTTCTGAGGCCCTGAGAACACAACGCACAACCCCACCTACTGTTCTGTCAAAGTTGAATCACAACCATTGAGCTTCCCACAAACAAAGTGTGTTGGAAACCCTTAAAGTTTAGGGTTGAGTTGAAGATTTCAGAGATCACTATTGGAGCTCTTCATGGTCAAATTTCTACTTGGTATTAATGAACTGCTTCATCCATCATATGTAGCTCCTGGGTCTCTGAGCTCAGGGAAATGTTGGTTGTAGCTGGGTCCAATTTGCAGAAGTCTCTTTTTAAAAAGAAGCTTAAGACCCACCTGTGCAGGATTGCTTTAGTTTTATCCAGTGTGAAGCGTATTTTCTGTTTATTCAGATGAAATCACCTTTTAGAGTGCAAGTGGTTCAATTAATTGATTGGGTGGTCAACAGATGACAGGCTTTTTTTTTTTTAAACATACTTTTAATACAATCTTGTAGTGAAGGAAATTACACTGGACATTTTTCACTGTTTCCAATTTACTGATAAAAAGATCAGTGCAGGATGAAAATTGTTTTACAAACCTCTGGCTCTTTCTATTGAATGTTTTTCTCTTGAAATGTCTCTTGAGATATTTTAGGTTTACTTACTGTTTTACATGTAAAAGTTTTATTTTATTTCTGTCTGCTTAAAACACAACTCCTTTGTTTACTATGACTGTTTGTCATTTTAAAATTCGAAATTTAGTTAAAGGGCTTGTAATACACTGCAAGAATTCTTTTTCAAACTGCATACGATTGCAGTGTTTGATTTTTATTGCTTTGTATTATCCTTGTGTTGTTTAAACTGAGTGTTACTACCAAATTAACCTAATAACCTTTGAGGACTGTACTGCAATTGAGAGCTTGAGGTATAGAGCTATCTATATCTACCCTATGGATTTAATAGAGGGGCAGCACGGTGGTTAGCACTGTTGCTTCACAGCAAGAAGGTCCACTGTCAGGTCGGGGTCCTTCTGTGTGGAGTTTGCATGTTCTCCTCGTGTTTGTGTGGGTTCTCTCCAGGTACTCCAGCTTCCTCCCACAGTTCAAAGACATGCAGTTAGTGGGGATAGGTTAATTGGTAACTCCAAATTGCCCATAGGCGTACCCTGCCTCTCGCCCTAGACAGCTGGGATGGGTTCCAGCCCCCCTGTGACCCTGACAAGGATAAGCGGCAGAGAATGGATGGATGGATTTAATAGAGTACCATCAGTCAACTAAAACAGTGAGTGCTAAACACCTGCAGCTACAAGGAATTTAAACCATCCAATTAGCAGTTTCTTTCCATGCAAAATCTTTAGCTGGTCTAATTGAGAAATGAATGGGCACAATGAGAAAAAACAAGGCACTTATGTATTAGAAGTTAGCAGTGAATCTATATATTTCAGGTTTACTGTGCACAGGTGTACACCTGCAGGTGGACCAGAGGGTGAAAAAATATCAGACTGTTGGTTTGTGTGTAGCTTGTGTCTTCTGAGGCTGAGGCAGATTTGTTTACTGGTTTGGTTCCAGGAGCGTTGGACCGCTGTGTGATGGGAATAACTGCAGTAGAGATCCTGAATGCCTGTGATGAGCTGGCTCCAGCTACTGTGGATGCTCTGAGCCACTCGGCGGTGAACCTGAAACAGGCGATGACCCGCCGCAGCCTGGCCGCACTGAAGAACATGGCTCAACACAAACTGCAGACGCTTGCCACCAACCTGCTGGCTGCAGACAACGCTGACAAGGTGAGGACGACCACTAAAAGTCACAAACACACTGGAAGAAATAAGTTAAACAGAAAAAGGCACAAAACAAAGAAATGTGCATATAACGGTTGACCTGTAGCGTGTATACAGGAATATTTGTTTACCATCAGATCCTGAGCAATCCAAATGCAGGCAACGCTTGTTTTTTCTGCACACTGTGAGGCTGTTGGTATTTATTAAATTCAAAGGGTCAGGTACACGTCTTTGGTCCTCATTATAGTTTTCGTTATACATTTATTGTTAAATCTGTTTACTTTAAGTCATTGAGATTAGCATCTCTTTTTAAAGAGAGTCCTCAAAAACCCATATACAACAGTATAAAGAGTAGTGAGTATATTTTGAAAGCACCTGCAAGTACAACTGCAGATATAAATATAAACTGTTGCAGCGCCTTAGAAACAGGGGACAGCAGACAAGCCTGAGATCCACCAAAATGACTTGATGTTCTGTTTATGACCTGAAACTACTGACTGAGCCCATTAAGTTCATAGAGGTCACAGAAGACCATAGAAGTCGAAGGAGTCGCCCCCTGGTGGTCATTAAAATAATAGAGGTTCCGCATTGACGTCACTTTCAGCAATCTGATTCAGATTGGGAATCTTTTCAACACTTTGTGGTAAATCCTGATTCTACTTTTATTTATTTATTTAGTTTTTGCTCAAAACAACGATTTGTTTTCTAAACCTTCTTAGACTGAAGCTGAGGTTTGTCAAATGTTAATTTTTCTCATTTCTACGAAGTTCAGATGTCTCTTTATGTTCCTCATATAATGATTTTCTCTTTGCATCATTCACCCCACACACACACACACACACACACACACACACACACACACACACACACACACACACACACACACACACGTCATCTCAGTCACAAAGCTGCTGGCTCAAGTCAGACCAATTAAAACTCTGCTGGAGACGACCCACAGGTCAACCAGGGAACGATGGTATTAAATGTCATAATGGTGAAAAAGAGTGAGTCCAGCGTTTCTTTGAGACTTTCTGGAGACTAGCTTTTCAATATTTAAACCTGTACCAGCACAAGTCAAACTACTTGAGTAGCCCTTTTTTTTTTTTTTTTTTTTTTTCTCTCTCAAGTCTTAAACTGGGTCCTAATTATTTATTTTTCTACTTTAAAATTACCTTCCAGAGCTTGTTTTTACATTTTTACCTCCTGTAGTGCCTTTGTGCTTTTTTCCCAACTTCCTGTGCATCAATACATCCTTTATATCCCCAGTTTTGAAAATGCGTGTGTAGTAAGTTTATAGTAACTAAATAAAAACATAAAAAAAATGCAATAAACTACCCAGAACATAGATACAAAAATTATAAAAGGAAAAAAGTTGCATAAAATCCTTTCAAATCACAAAACATTATTTTGAGTGTGCACATAACTTTGTTTTTGAGATACACCCATTTTTATAAATTATAATAAAAATGAAAATAAAATGCACACTGTGCACAATTTGCAAAAAGACAGTATGTACATCAAAATTCCATTTCCAAAAGTGCATAGTTCTCGGTGTCTGAGGAATTGAATTGAAATGAATATCTTTATTGTCATTAAAAGTGTAAAGTGTGCATGTTAGTCCCCATAGGGAAATAGTTCCTCTGCATTTAACCCATTCACCCAGTGAAGCAGTGGGCAGCCGCCAGTGCAGCGCCCGGGGAGCAGTGTGTAGGGACGGTACCTTGCTCAGGGGTACCTCAGGGTAGCCGTTCAGTGGAGTCGAACCCCCGACCTTCCGATCATGGGGCCACCACTCTACCTACTGAGCTATCCCTGCCCATTGGTGCTTGAACAACAAAATTAACAAGTTGTCTTTGATCAGTGCTAAAAACCTTAAAATACCAATAAAACAACAGAACTTTACATTCATGACGTAGAAATGACGTATAGAAAGTCACAAATTCCTGCCTTTCCTGGGAAAACCAGTTTTTACAGTTAGTGCTGTGCATGAAACCATGTAATGGCTCATGCTGATTACATGATGATGTATGGGAGCAGAGGCGTGCTTGTTGGCTCAAGTACCAAAAACCGTAGTTTCTCTAATATCCACTAGAGGCTCACTCCAAAAGTGAGTCAGTCCCACAGTCAGGACTAAAAGAGAACCTGGGACTGTTGTGGAGATGAAACTAACATAGAGGAAAACTGAGTTAAATGTTTTATTGTGTCACTCTACCATAAAATGTCTTAAATTTTGTGTTTAAGGTAATTTAATTATGAATATCTACCTTTTCAATATGACTGGAAATAATGAAACGAAGCTTTAACCCTTTAGAGCCGATCGGAACGGGAACGCTCTGTTATGCGTAACTATTTTTAAATCCCGGTAGCTCTGCAACCAGGTAAGCTAGCGCAAAAATTTTTTTTGCATATGAAACCGGAGGAGTTGTACTTACATATTGTGCCATCAGCTTGTCCTAGGTCACGGTTTCCTTCCACATAAAGCTTTGCAAAAACTGCATAAAAAGCACTTGCAGGAACAAAAACATAATATTCTAGAAACACGCTTTGCCGGTCCGATCAGCTGTTCAAAACACTTCCTACGTTGGAATAGACGTCAGCGCGAACTTTTGCATTTCCGCCATTACCTGGCCGAAACCGGAAGTGACGTCATTTTCGCGAAAAGGAAGCCTTGTTGCGATCAGGGCCTCAGGGCCTATACTGCTCTTTTTAAAAGTTATCTTTGACTTTATGACTTTCTGTGTCGTTTCTGGGATGCTTAGGACTCATATTGCACTGCTGGAAATAGTTTATTTTGATGCATATGCTGCTTTTTTGCAAATTTGCAGTATAATATTTATTTTCGTTTTTCCTGCAGTATATAAAAATTGGTGTATTTCAAAAATTAAACTATGAAGACACTCAAAATAAATTTCCTGTGGTGGGAAACTACTTTGTGCAACTTTTTTGTATTTACAGTTTTGAGGGATAAGCCTCTTAAATTTCTCTAACTACAAATATATGTTAAAAAATCAAAAACGATTTTCAATTTTTTTTGTAGTTTATTGCACTTTTTTGCAATTTATGTAATTACTATGCACTTAATGAATACATATTATTAAAATCTGGGCTATAATGGTTGTATTGATGTATAGCAACTTGAAATGCTCCCAAAAATGGCTCCACAGCATGTAAAAATATAATATAAGCTCTGGCGGACTTGGTTCTATGGTAGGTCTTAAAGGGTTAAACACCGATCATACGTAATGAAGAATTATATTTTAGCTCACGGCACACCTGAGTTACCCTTTCTCTGCTGTATTCGGTAGCTTTCATCTTCTTTGAGCTTCACCTGTGAGGGGACCACTTGTCAGACGTGATGATCTGATCTGTCCCGACAGCGGTAACCCCTCCCAAATGTGCAGCCCGGCACCGAAAACAAGCGCTGTGAATTATTTAGTGCTTGAACAGCGTTTAGTTTAGTTGCCGGTGCAGTTTGACTTCTCAGGTTCACCTGGAACTCATTTACCTCAGGTCTCCTCTGCTCTAAGGGGTCGTTCTTTCTTTCTAATTTTCCTCCCTCCCTCCTGTTTCCTTCCACATGATAACCTTTGTGTTGTTTTCTCTCTCCTCTGGGTCGTCTGTGGAGAAACCCCCCCTCCCCTCCGGTCATAACTGCCCATAATCACAGCTCTTCTGTGAAAAGGCCAACAAACAACAGCTGTAATCTTTCTTCTCCTTTTATGTTAGAAATGCATCACTGTGCTTCACTTTCCTGCCTCCCACCCCCGCCGTCATTTCCCCCTCATGCCTGCTGAAATTATGGCTCAACACCACCGACTCCCCCCACCGTGTGTGTGTCCTCCCCTGCTGGGTGTAATGGTGGATAATGACCATGAAATGTCAGACTATCAACCCAAACATTTCACCCAGCTGACGTGTGTGTGTGTGTGTGTGTGTGTGTGTGTGTGTGTGTGTGTGTGTGTGTGTACAGTTGATGTTGGTTTGTTCAGGAGCTATTCCGCTGAATGTGCTGATCTGTGAATGTTTGTGTTCATGAGGAAAAACGACTGTATCCAGACTTTGGAGCTTGCAAGAATGATGTTTTAGGTCTTCAAACCTGAGGCTGAAGCTTTGCCAGGATCCAGGAAGTCAGTTTACTGGAACTCTGAGTTTGTTAATCCTGAGCTCAGGGAAACCGGAACTCTGAGTCAGGTGCCTCAGATCCTCTGTGACTCCTCCCCCTCCTGCTGCACCTGAATTTAATGACAGCGTTGATCTGCTCCTCTTCTCCCCCATCTAATCTTCTTCTTCTTCTTCTCTCCCACCTTTTTCTGCACCTCATTCATTGCCTCGTCTTCCTCCTTCCTCTTCTTTTCCTTCTCAACTTTCTTCCCTCTGCGTGTCTCCCTTGACCACCCTCTTCTTATTCACGTCCTCCTCCTTTTTCCTTCCTCTCCTCTGCTGCCTTCATATCCTCCTCCTTCCATTTTCTTCCACTTTCTACTTCTCTGCCTCTGCCCTCTACTGTCCTGTTCTCCTTTTCCTCCTCAACTTCTTGTCCTTTTCCACCTGATTCTCTGCCACCTTCCCCTCCTCTACCAACTTCTTCTCCACCTTATTCTTCACCTCTTCTTCATCCTCGTTTTCTTCTCTGTCCTTGTGCTTCCCACGCATTATCCTCCTGCCCATTCTTCTGTCTCCTCTTTTAGTTTTCTGCACAAATTCAAGCTAACTGTATCTCTCCTCATTTACTTAAATGATCTCATGCCTGATTCGCCTTTCTCTCTCGCTCCTGTCACTGTGTCTTTAACTCCATGTCCTCCTGCTGGATCTGTTTTGTAGTAGAGTCGTGTTTGACTCTAAGAAAGCTGCTCTTTGATCAGGAGAACAATTTCAATTCTGACTCTCTCACCTAGTTCTGAAGCCACGTTTCCTCACATCACACTGGCCTGCTTCATGTCTGAATTTTTATGTGTTCATAAATGTTTCTTCATTCTCAAACTTAAATATTACAGACCGCACTCCACTGTAGAGATAAATAGTGCTGCAGACTGCCTTTAGATGGCAGTGTTACTCCACCAAAATGGAGCCTCCCTCACACAGACACAGGGATGAGGCTCCAGTATCAGGAAAAATCAAAGGCATCCATGAAAATAAGAACTAACTTCTTAGTCTGAAGCCAGAAACCAGAATTAAAATGATCCGAGCAGGAGTCTAGCCATTCTTTGAATAAAATACTTCATAAACATCCTCAAATGTATGTTTTTCTGTGCATGCACCAGCGTACCAGGAAACTGTCTAATAGACCGATAATAGTGCCGAGATTTATCTTCTTCACATCTTTTTTTCTTTCTTTTTTTTTTTTTTTTCATGTAAATGATAAGAAAAAAAATAAACGGACAAGTAAAAAGATCAAAATGAGCCCAGATTTGATCAGTTATACATGTTTGAAGAATACACTGAATTTATGAGCACATCACTGTTGTCAGCACCACTTTTCAAACGCACACAAAGACATACAACACGTCAGCCCTCAGGGAGGACCAGCCTGTCAAAGCTGTGATGTCGGGGTGTGTGTGTGTGTGTGTGTGTGTGTGTGTGTGTGTGTGTGTGTGTCCCAGCTGCAGGTGTATTGTGTCTCTCGGTCAGTCAGGACGTGTCTTTACCGCTAATTATTGTTCTCGCCCACACAGTCACATCCAGCTCGATACAAAGAGCTTCAGGCAAAAAAAAAAAAAAGTACTTAAGTGCAACAAAATGACCAGTGATCAGTGAAGGTACAAATATGAAAATAATACCAGAATTTCACTCAAAGTCAATCAGTATTCAGTGATCCAGATACAAAACAAGTTATCACATAAAAGAATCAGTTCATCGTCACTTCTGTGCGCTGATTCATAGCTTGTGCTACGAAATGTTAAACTTGGTAAGCTCACAGAGATTTAACTGTTTAGAAGAAATGAGTCTGTAAATATGTTTATATTGAAGATTTTTAACATAATTTTAAAAATATTGGCCCCTGCAGCACCAAATGCTTAACTTCATGCTCAACTTCAACTTCAATGTATTTAAATTTCACATTTTTAAGTAAAAACTCATAATTTTCAATAGTTAAGTTTTAAATTCACAAAGGAAAAAAACGACAACTGATAAGTTTTTACGGAAAAAGAAGGCAAAGAATATCAGACCCCTTGGGGAACAAATGTCAAATTGACAAAACCAAGGCAAATTTTTGTAAAACACATGAGCAAATTTACACGATAGTGGTACATTGTCGAGGGGAAAGGGAAAACAGAGACAAAATTGGCAAATTATGAAAGAAATAAGTGCCATACTTACGAAAGTGACACTGCCAAATTTCTATGGAAAAATTTCATATTCACAAGAAAAATGGCAAATCTCGAAAGAAAAACGAGGCTTATTGCCGAGAGGAAAAAGCAAAGTTTGAAGTCTGTGTCTGCTTAAAGTCACTTTCCTGTAGTTTATTTTAAAATGTGGAGAGAAAATTAAACACGACATGATTATAACAGTGTGTTAACTCTAAATGCAAGTAAACAGGAGGAAGATTCGGTGAGGAATCAGATGTTTTCTCTTTCTTTATGTATCTTTAAAGAAAGATTTGATGCAATGCTATGGTTACAAAGGTAAATGATGTGACGTGAGCTTAGACGTGAAAAGAAATGGGCTTAACTCTGGGTCTGAAAAGTTAAGTCGGTGCTTTCGTCCCTGAAACCTGCAGCCTGGGGAATGAGAACCGGGTTGCTTCACTTGATCTATGGGAAAATGAGCCTTCTGTGAGTTTCCTGAGAAGTTTATGGAGTCTATTGTTTGTCTTATTTAATGAAAAATCTTTGTTTTTGTAGATTTTGGCCCCTTTAGAGTCAAACAGAATGATAGGGCAGGATGTGATGACCTGTCATGTTTCTTTTTCAAACACCATTGTGGTGATGGCGAAAAAGCTCTGTGATCTTAAGGCAAAAGGTTAAAAAAAAACCCCCAAAAACATGCAGATAAAAATCCAGCTTTGGCCTTTTCTTTCCTCTTTCTTTCCTCTCTTCATTCCCGTCTTAATCACCACCTCCTCCCTCACTTTCTCCTCCTCCTGTCTCCTCCTCTCTAACAGGATCAGTTTAATTGCAGTCATCAGCTCATTAACATGGAAACGAGACGCAAACAGCTCCATGCACATGCTGTCTCTTCTAATACAATTAAAATTGAGCCGAGTGTTAATATTAGTGGCAATTGTGTGTGTGTGTGTGTGTGTGTGTGTGTGTGTGTGTGTGTGTGTGTGTGTGTGTGTGTGTGTGTCGGTCGTTTAAATAATGAGCTTTTGATGAGGAGCTCTTGAACTTCTTAATTAAATTTATATCGACAATGGATCATTTAAATATATTTATATATTTAATGTGAAAAGTGTCACACTGTGATTGATTTTGTTCTTGAAACTGAACTCTGTCTTTCCACCAGGGCAACTTACCAAAATATTCCCACAATGCCTTGGTGGTCCAGGCGATGAAGACCAACCTGACAGACCCTGACATGCATGTGCTGTTCTTCGACGTGGAGGCGGTGATCATCCAGCTGCTGACGGAGGAAGCTCAGAGACCGAACCCCATGCTGGTGTCCCCGGAGACGCTACAGAAGAGCCAAGCTGGCGCTGATAAGGGCGGGTCCTTGTTGGCTCATAAAATCTTCAAACAGGTCCATAAACACCAAAAAAAAAATTCCACTAATGAAGGTCTTTTATTAATGTATTATTTTTGTTTTTCATGTAAATAATTTCTCCTAAAACCAGGTGAAGGAGACCATGAAAGAGACCATTAAGGAGCACCTATTAGATGAAGATGAGGATGAAGAGGAGGAGATGAGGAGGCGCGAGGAGAAGTCCAAGTCTCTGAGTCTGCTGGAGTATAACCTGACGATGGACACAGCCAAGCTCTTCATGTCCTGCCTGCACGCCTGGGGTCTCAACGAACAGCTGGACACCATCTGTCTGGAGCGACTGGGCATGCTCAGACCACACTGCCCCATCTCCTTCGGCTTGATCTCCAGAGGAGGCCACATGTCTCTTATGTTGCCCACCTTCAAGGTAACTGTCTGTTATCACCTGGGTTCCAGGTGTCTTTCCATGAAAGACATATCGTTGAGCATGGAGCATTTAAAAAGCTAAATCAACAGTTTGATAACAGGGCACCTGAAAATAAGAACCTCTTCTCTTTGTATAACTCCATTTTCCAGGAATCTTTGCTTCGTCAGCTTTCCCTGGCGACAGGTCGGAAGCTATCTCTGTCAGACATAGTCGGGAAGGGGACATATGGTGTGTCGAGGGCTGTCACCACACATCACCTCCTCTCCGTCATCTCACTGGCCAACACTCTGATGGGCATGACCAACGCCACCTTTGTTGGAGAGCACATGAAGAAAGCACCGGCCAGGTAACAAACACACATGGACTAACTCTTAAAAGTGATTTATTTTTATATTTGTTCTTTAAGAACTCTTATATTCAGAAGAGTTGGTTGAGCCCAAACTAAAGTTAAAAAAGTAAGAATGTTGGATGTATGATCTTGCAGTGCTGTGATTGCAGCCATTCCCCAACTCTCTGTGAATGGTGCTCATGGTCTTTGATCAGTGGGTTTTGGTCAGTGGTTGTTGATCAATGGTCATGAGAATTTTCTTAATTAAGATTAAGGAACTCTCCTCCCAGCCCATTGTTCCTTCAGTGGGCTGGTTTCAGTCATTATGCAAATGTACTGTTTATAAAATTGGGGAAACCTGCAGTCAGCTGAGACTGAAGAAGTCACTTGGATGAGTGACGAAACGTTTCTTCTACAAAATGCTACGTCCAGATGAACATAATCAACTTTTGGAGATTTACTTACCTGGACGATTGAGCATATGAATCAAGACGAAATGTTGGATGTAGATTTACCTGGTCAGTACAAACTAATCTACAATGGCAGGATTTACTTCCTGTGGCTTTGCAACTTATGTTTTCATGTTAGCCATTTCTTGATACATGAATTGATAAAAGGTTTGAAATATTGATGTTCAATGATTGGATGAATGATAAATGGTTAAATGCACAGATGCATGGATAGAAAGTTAAAGGGCTAATTATATAGTTGGATGACTAAATGGTTGGATAAAAGATGTTTTGGGCATGGATGGATGGGAAGATTCGATGTCTATTAGATGGATAATGACATGGATATATGTTGGATGGATAAAGAAATGTTGGATGTGTGCATGAATGGATAGATGGTTTAGTCTGTGGATGGTATAATTGATAGATAAATACCTGAATAAATTATGCATGGATGGTTTGGTGGATAAATGTTGGATGAGTGGATAGATGGTTAAATGGTTTGTTGGACTAACAGCTGGATGGAGGCAAAGTGGTTGGATGAATAGACGGTTGGATAGGTGGCATGTTGGTAATTAATTACATAACTTTAAAAAATATATATATAATGTGCCATTAAATGAACCAAAAACAATATTAAAACTAAATGGAATGTGATTAATTCATATATTTATATTGTTAAGCTATCTTAACAATATAACAATATTACAATACATATGTAACAATACAAAAACTTATGTAATGTTTTTGTTTTTACTCCCTTCGAACTTTCGCATTTTATACATTACTGTCTACTTCTATATTTACTTTTGATCTTTGTTCTTCTGTAGCTGCTCTGGCCCACGCTGAGTAAACAACGCTGCAGCAAACTTGTTTCGTTTTCATGTGGCTTTTATAGGATTTAAATTTCGAACTTTGTTCATCAGCTAAAAACAAACAGCAATTTGTGGAAATCAGTCTGTTTCAACACCCTGAATTGTGCACAAAAATGTATCCACATTTGTTTTAAATTGATATCAGTTTATGAACCCAAGTTTATTTTATCTAGAATTATCAGGCTGATAACACACAATTCTGATTCCAGCTTAAAAAACGATAGAACAACTGAAACTGCAGCAGAAACTGAACTCAAAGTGCAGGACATATACTATCCTACCACCAGCGGCTGAGGTGTGTGTGTGTGTGTGTGTGTGTGTGTGTGTGTGTGTGTGGCTGATTGTTTAGTCTGTCTGAGCTCTCATTGTGCTGTGAAAGATTTAACACAGAGGTCGAGGTCCTGCTGCTGTAATACCAACACAACATTTCATCGTCCCGTCAACCCTGCTTCAAGGATAACTCTGCAGGGAGGGCGAGCAGCGAAGAGTCAGAGATGATAAAAACACAGGTCGAGGGGTAGTGAGGTGTTTGATCAGCCTTCATAAGTTTTCAGTCTATAATTGACTTATTCTTGTGGTTAAAATATATTTTTCCTGCCATATGTCCAGCTTTACAATGATAAATATTCAAATTAAACAAGAACAAAGTTCTTTTTTTCTTTTAAACTGTGAATTCAGAAATGAGCTGTCATGAGCTGGGATAAATAACTGGAAATAAATACAAAAATAACTGGAAATAAATACAAAAATACCAAAACAGGACAAAAGAAGAACCAGGCTGTTGTAATGGAATAAACACAAGTGATGCTGGGTAGGGCTGAACGATTATGGAAAATAATCTAATTGCGATTTTTTTGCCCCAATATTGCGATTGCGATGCGATATGCGATTATTTTTTAAGGTCTTTGTCTTCTGTATTATTAAACAAAGACAAGCAATACATCATATAGTATGGCCAATACTATATTACATTAATTTTAAACTGTTCTTTCCTGGAAGACAGACCTCTGTTATGATGACATGAGGTGATGCATGAATTGATGACTGACATTTTTATTTAACTTCTTCAATCACAACAGTATATTTGAACATACACAATAGTTTATTTTTAGCTTACAAACATCTGAGCATAAAGTGCTGACAAGGAACCCTGGTGTAAACATTAAAATGAAAGTCAGTACAATGTGCAGATTGCAGAAATATACATAAAAAAAATCAGTGGCTTTACCACACTAGCCTTAACTAACTAGCCGTAACTAGCCTTCTGATTAGCTAATCAGAACTAGCCTTCTGATTAGCTAATCAGAAGGCTAGTTCTGATTAGCGTCACCGCTGTCTCGGTGGAGTTTAATAAACTCGGCCGTCTGCTCCTTGCTATCTAAAATATAACCAGACACTGGTGTAAATTCTCGACTGTCTCATACTTCTCTTTAATAAGTTTTCTGTTTGACGTTTAGTCAGCTGTGTGAAAACCAAGGAGGAACCCACCCGGGGGATTAATAAAGTTTTATTTTATCTAATCTAATAACTTTAATCTCAGCCAAACCGATTTACTCACGAACAAACAAAACACTGAAAAAAGCCCAACAATAACATTTTTAGGTTGTCTAAGTGACTTATATATTACGTTTAACCCGAGCAGCGAAACTCCGCGGTGATCTGAAAATAATGTGTCGGGAGTTGTGCCGTTCTCGGCCGCATCAGTAACCCTCGAGCTCCTGGCTAGCTGTCGAGCTGGTGGGTAGCAGACGCCTCTGAAAACGTCGAAGCACTTTTGCAAATATGGGATATCTTGATAAACCGAGCAGATATTTGATGTTTACACAACTACTTTCTCGCCTGAAAATATGTTAAAAGTTTATTTTGTGACCCAGAAAGATTAGTATGAGTAATTTTAAAACTTAGTAGCAGCCGCCATTGTTGGAAACTGGAGTTTGGCTGGGCCGCGCTATGAATTCTGGGATATGGTAGTAATTTGGACAGCCTTCGGCGCGTCGCTGTGACGTAATCGGTCTACAAATGCGGCCTCAGGAGGATGCAGCCCATGAATTTGGACATGTCCAGAGTATAATCGCAGCCTTTGCGGTTAGAAAATTGCACTTGATCATGTCGTGATATTATCGCAAATGCGATATATCGTTCAGCCCTAATGCTGGGTTTGGGTGGGTGTGGTGGTGGTGATTCAAGAGTTGCAAGAGCTGTAAGTATTGTCAGAACACAGGGAAAAAAACACAAATCATAGATTTGGTTCACAACACAAACATTGCCTAAAGTAAAGTTTGCGTAAAGGTATGGGCAGTAAAACAAGTCATTTCAGGCAAAATATTAGCTGACGGGCCCAATATAAGATAAATAAGGATTTTTTTTTTTTTTTATAACTGTGGATCAGGCAAACCTCTATTAGAACCCAAAACCAAAAATTACAGAGCTTTACTTTAGTACTTTAGTCCCTGTAAAGTTTCGTCCTCTCAGTACTTTCGATGTCATTTTTGAACTCTTTCCCCCATAAAGACGACATTCGAGGACATCCGCTGTTCCCATAATGACATGTTTTGACACCTCAGGATCTGTCAATAAAAACGTGGTTTGATGAAAAAAATTTTCCAAGGGTAATTGCCACCCTGATGCAAACTTAGTCATTTTGTTCAGTGAGCATACCTGTAATATGACAGAAACCAGTTCAGAAAAGAGCTTTAATGGTTACTCCTAAATAGGTTTTCAAGGGCTAAAGGGTTAAACCCCCTTATGTCTCCTAGGTTAGGGTGGAAAGTACAGCTTGGATTCTAATCGTCATTAGAGTCTTGTCTAATATAAGTGACATAAAAGTCAGCTGTAAGGTGTCCTCAGTGTCAGTCCTGGGTCAGTTCTGAAATCCTTGAAATAGAGTAAACTCAACAATACTGTAAAGTCATGATGACTTTTTCCCTCACAATCAAATCTGAAGTCCTTACAGCCAGAGCTAAAGCCCCATCAACTTATACAATGATAAGCTCCTTTAACATTCAAAGGAGCAGGTCAAATCATCTAATTTTGCCTCCTGGGTGCATCCGTCTCGAGGTTTAAAAGAACATGCTAGATATTCTATATCTCATCTGGGCTGGAAACACGTAGGGATCACAAAGAAGGGACTGGGGAATGTTACTGGGGTGAAGGACGTCTTGAATTAGCCTGCTGCCAAATTCCAGAAAGCAGAAGAAAACTGGTGGCTGGATGTCAAAGTTAAAATCAAATCAAGTGTTTTTCTATTTGACTCCTTCTACCATTGCATCCTGTCATTGGTGGCATTGCTGATGTCACGCTATTATCAGATTACCTTTCTGAGTAAGAAATTAAAGGAAGTCAAACTTTGTGGAGTAGATACAGTCACAGCATGAAAAGTAAAAAGCAGAAGAACAAAAGACGTCACTCATAGGCTGACTTTCCAGAGAAGTTTATTACTTTCACATAAACCCGTAACTGTGCTTCTGTGGAGTGTCCAGATCAGAGGAGGTGATTGTGCAGCTACAAACAGAAGCTGAAGACTTCTTTATGAAGCTCAAACAAGGATCTTCTCTCTGGCCGTCTTCGCCTCGAAACTGCAGAACAGCAGTTGTGAATATTTGAAGTTGTTTTGGTTTTTGGCTTTTTCATGTTCCTCATCTTACATTTATGATAGTGGAAAAGCTTCCTCTCTGTGTGCTGGAGTTTGAAAAGAAGTATTCCTGAACTCTTTAAGAGTTTCAAGAGCAGTTCCTTCACCTGCCTTTGCTTAGGCCTTCAGCTTGGCTGCCTGAGACGGGACTGAATTAGCCTCAACCAAACCTCATTTAAGTGATTTTTCTAAGTCAACGTCTATGATCATATTGCCTTTTTGTAGGAGTCTTTAGCTCTTTCTTCCTCAAAACTATTTCTCTTGTCCAAACCTTTCATGTCTTTGTCTTCACTTTGGGTGGATTCTGACAAGCTCCTTTTGGAAAACATGAGCTTTACCTTTTGGACATAAACTGTATAAAAGGTGGATCCTAGCCATGGTGCCATTTTGAAGCATCAGCATTGTGAATTCAGAATTAATGACCTCTATAGTTTCACACTTTGCAGAGTGATCCAGTGGACCTGATTAGACCCTTTGGATTTTGTTTGTCAACTGCACAGGGATGAATTGGTACATTTGGACGTTTTACAGATATGGTTGTAGGAAGCTGGCAGGTTAAAGACTTTGTACATTTCTCACTTCAGAATTATTGTACATAGTTTGTTTTGTAACCAGCTGTAAAAGACTAATAGGGTATTGTCATCATCCTCCTGTGTGGACGGGCGATGTGGACATCCAAGTTTGTGAATAGGTGTATCTACTAAAAATCTTGGACAAGTTTGAATCTCATTGGCCTCGACCTCAAGGAAAGAGTTCAGAGGTCAAGTTTTCTTAAAATCTTGTGAATGCAATAACTTGAGAACAAGGCGATGTGGGATTTTGAAACTGATACCATAGGTGTATCTAGTAGGAGGCTGATGGGTACCACTGACCGCTGCCAGTATTGTTTTTATTTGGTTTTGTTTCAGTTTTAGATTATTCTCATTTGTATCATGTCTAGTTTTTAATTTTTCTTTTCTGTTTACTAAAGTTAGAAAGGAGTATGTTAGAGGGACAGCTCAGGTTGAACGGTCGGGAGAAAGAGAGGCAAGGCTGAGATTATTTGGACATGTGCACAGGAGTGGATATTTTGGGCAAACAATGATGAAGATGAAGAACCAGGCAGGAGGAAAACAGGAAGACGTATGTATGTAGTGAAAGAAGACATGCAGAGGGTTTGTGTGACAGAGTAGGACACTGGGAAGGCTAAGATGTAGGCAGATGAGCCACTGTGGCGACCTCCAAAGGCCGAAAAAAGGGGCTGTTTGGCATTTCTATCAGTCATTTTCCCAGGTAAAGTAGCTTGGTTGAAGTTAAAACACCAGTAAACCACCTGTTTGCTTTTCTGCACGTTAAACTGATCCAATCTTTTTAGCTGCTTCTGGTGACATTACGGTAAATTGTTCTTTTATATTGTTCATTTAATTAGGAATTTTATTTAAAAATTGATTTTATATGGATTTCTATTTTTGTGGATAAAGGTAACTTTTCTGTATGCCAGTGGGGGAAAATGCTACGTTAATCACTGATTTTGTTTTAGTCTTCTATAATATTTTGTCACAAGCACATCTGGCTTTAGTGCATGTGTGAAGAGCTTTCTAACATAGGAACTCTGAGTGCAGTCCAGGATATTTGCAGACAAAAAGTAATTATTTGATCTCGTCTTTATGAGCTGTGACCACTGTCCTGCCTCTTTAAAGAATTTTGTCTTTTTTGTCGTTTTTTTTTTTCTTTCGTTTTTAAAATGGATCTTTCTGGATGTGTTTTTGTTCCCCGACAACTGCAATTGATCACCCAGTGGATTGTTGTATTGGAAGTGTTTGTGTGTCTCTGAAAGTTAGACGCCTCCAGTCTGTTCACAGAGGACTGTGTCCTCCAACCAAAATTCAATAGGCTGGAGCCTGAAAAACACACACACACACACACACACACACACACACACACACACACACACACACAC
>NW_005187417.1:921272-932470 GCF_000239375.1 Pundamilia nyererei
CACACACACACACACACACACACACACACACACACACACACACACACACACACACACACACACACACACACACACTCACACTCTTAGCTGGTTTCAGGAAAAAGAAATAAGAATCTTGCGTATGTCAACTCCTGGTTTTTATGAATGCATGTGTCTCTGTGTGTTTCTTTGAATTTTAGTGGTGTGTGAGTGTGTCTCTGTGTGTCTCTCTGTCTGTGCATTGGCCCATCTCTCTGCTCCCTGCTGCTTTAATATTTCATGCCCTCTCTTTGTGATCCTCCTCCAGGCCTCCCAGACCAGGAGGAACCCCGGAGACTCCTCGCCGGACGCCTGCCGCCCCCCCTCAGCCCTCCAACCCGGCGCTACAGGCCCAGATCAAACAAGGTAACTACAAAAGGAGGTGGCGCTCGCTTCGAACACCCCTGGGGCCCTGCGGGGAGGGAAGGAGGGAGGTGGGGTTTGATAATGCAGCCCACTGGCAATAAAACCCACCGAGGGTTGAAGAAAAGAAACAAAAATATCACAGGAGGAAGCTGCTGTTGTTTCCAAAGTCAGCAGGTCTTTAAAGGGCTCTCTTGCAGTTGTTGAACTTCAAAGTACAAACATATGACTGCAGCTTTGCATCTGGGTTCTCTGGACTGTGCTCTGATAAGGGTAGCATGGGTGGCAGTGCTCTGCTTTAATGGCTTTGAAGGGTTTTTCTTTGACTCAGTTGTCATCACAAGTTCAGAGATTCACTGTGAACACAAAAAACAGATTAGCGCAAAAACCTAAAATGACTGGTGTTTGTTCATAGTTGTGTGAATTGACTTTACTTTGGTCCGAATAAGTCTGAGTTTGTGCACTACAAACCCTGTGAGAAGAGTGAAGAAACAAAACTAAATACAGGACGAATTACGCTGGGCTATGGGCAGAATTTGTTGTTTGTCTTAGTGAGTGCTCTGTTACAGTTTGTGTGCTGTGATGCATCCCAGCATGCAAAGCGTACAAAGCATTCCTGTTTACAGGAAGAAGTTTCTATGAAACTGGGTCAGATTGAGGTCTGATCATGTTCTCACTACGAATGAGCCATTCTGGAGTTTTCAGTGTTAGGCCAGGGGGTTTCTTCTGAATTAGGTTAAAAGCAAATGAAGTCATGTTCAAAATCAGTGTTAAAAAACAAAACAAAACCCCACAGGCACATTTTCGGAATAATGCTTGCACCTCAGTGTTGGTTTTTTTTTCTTTTTTCTTTGCCTTCACCACAGCCGGAGTCATTTGGATGACCTCTACGTTAGTTAGTGGTGAAATCCAAACAAACTTTTACTCTCTTTGAGTTGATCTAGTCTCCTCCAGGAGGGTTGGAAAAATGGCAGCAGAAGAAGTAAAGTGGTAAATGGACTGTGCTTAGGAAGTGCTTTTCTACTCACACTGAGCTTTCTTACTACAAGACTCATTCACCCAGTCACACACACATTCTAGCAAGCGCTTTTGTTTCTTTGCCTAACATTGAGTCACACACACACTTCAGTGGATGCAGCTCATGGTTCAGTGTCTTGCCCAACAATACTTTGACATACAGACTAAAGGAGCCAGGGATAGAACTACTGTCGTTCCAGTTAGTAGATGAGAGGGATGTCACCAGAACCAATACTTACGGTACGGTTTGATACCAAAATTCTGTGAATGCAATGTTACTTGTTTTTCTTTGGTACCACCAGGCTGTATATCCAGAACTGACGGGGGCACCATACAACCCCAAGTGTTCTAGACTGTCTGTAGATGCTGAAAATGAAAACGGCCCAAAAGCAAAAGATTTGCTCAGTTTCCATGATAGCTCTGCTCTAACTCAGTGATAGGAAAGGCAGTGTTCGAGGGGTGGTTACCAAGGGATGATAATGGATTCACAAGAAGTGAAGAGAAAATTATGTTATTGTCTTTTTCAGACCAAGGGAGGAAATACTTCCAGTTCAGAGAAGCACTAAAAAAAAATCCAGACATGTTCAAAGAATTCAAGCTGAGTAAGCTTCAGGTCATAGTAACAACATCCAAAATATTGTCCTCCTTACGTTATCCTGAAATGCAGTTCATCATTTTGTCCAAAACAGCTGGCACTGAAATGAAGTCAGCTTCTTTTCATAGGCTAAAATATTTGCAATGGCTCACATTAAATGCTGAAGCTAACATAATGTAGCTGTGATATTCGTAGGCTACTCTGCAAACATCCTACCACATCACACATTACTGTGTGTAATCAACAAATTAAAATGTTACCATTTTAAATAAATGATCTGCCACCATGTTAGCATTTTACAACTAGTTGGCATTTCTTTTCCACCGCACAAACTAGTTCAAGTTTAATAACGTGGAATAATTATTTTGTTTTGGTGTTGAATTGTGTAAGTCTGCTGTTATTGGACCCGACTGCTAGTAGATGACCCACTCTACCACCTGACCCCACAGCCTCTGAGTAAGTGGAAATCAGTAGGAGTAAACCAGGGTACCTAACTTGTAGGAGTGCTGATACTATTTCTCTAGCTATTGTTAACTTTTGACAAGCCAACGGGGATCAGTATTCTCATTTTATTCCCCTTTCTTACCTAAACCAGCCTCTATCTTAAGCAAAGGTTAATCACGTCTGTGGCAGATCAGTAAACAGTCGAATGAACAACTTCTGTGATTGGAAATGCTTATATTTGAAGTCAGTGAATGATTCCTCTGTGCATCCCAGAAAAACTTTACTAAAATATATTCTGTTGCTTCCCCATGTGGTATCTCTGTAACTTTGTGGGCTGTTTTCTTGACCATAACTGTAAGAGCTGGATGATCAAACACCTAAACAAGGCAAAAAGAGGGAGAGATTTACAGGTTTGCACAGAGAAACCTGCTCTGCTTCACTGTAGGGGATGTTTTAACCAGCTGTCACCATCTGCCTGCTCCCCACCCACACACACATCTGCCTACCACACAGCAACAGCCTCAATACCTACAAATACACACCGCTAAAAATCAGGTCCACATGCATACACACACAAGCGTGTGCTATAAGTGGCACCCTCGGGTGTTGGGTGGAGGCAGGGTTTCTGTGCCATTGTCACGGCTTAATGGAGGCCAAGCGTGACAAGCGCGTGGACTTATTCACGCCACACGCCTATTCACCGCCATTCAGAGGGAACGCTCGGCCGTGACCTCTGCTTAGCCAGCTACTCCTGCGTGGCGTGTGTGTGTGGCTTTGTGAAGAAGAGCAGTGCTGTTAACCCTGCTCACCGTCTCTTTTCACATGGAAATAAATGAGGAGGCCCCTCTAATATACTCCGGTTAAGCAGAGAGATGAACAGAGAGAGCAGGGAGTCCACGCATGATTTTTTTTTTTTTTTAAAGGACCCCCCCCCAAAAAAAAGTCACACACTTAGTATTTTATTATCATGTTCACGACAAGGTGCAAAAGAGCTTTCAAATTCTGTCTCTATATTACATCTTTTCTCTCTTTGTCAAAAGTTTCCATATTTAACACTCTAATAGTGAATGTTTGCCTTCAAGGGTCAATCTGTGAAAATCCAATCAGTGTCTCCCACCTGACCCCCTCAGAATCGTCTGATTTATCAATTTACTTTCCCAAAAAGGTAAAGTAAACTTCATTTAATAAACTCATGAAGAATATTACCTTCATATTATGCTGAACTTGTCACACAAGTTCAGACTGGAAATAACAGAATGGAAATGCTGGTTGCTTTTCTTAAAAGAACTTTATAGCAATCATCTTCTTTCTTCTGGTTCCTCTTTTCTTCTACTTATTGAATTTTCCTTCTTTTCCTTCCTCTCTTCTCCTCTTCCTCCTCCTCCTCTCCTGTGCTTTTTTCCACCTTCTTCTCATTCTCTTTTCTTCTTTTCCTTTGGGGAAGAGGTGAAGGAGAAGACATTCTTCTTCTCCTACTCTGTTTCCTTCTCCTTTGGGTTCTCCTCCTTGTTTTTATCCCCATCCTTCTTGTTTTTCTTCTTTCTCTGCTTCTTCTACTAGTTCATTATCATCTTTTCCTATTCCTCCCTTTTCCCTTCCTTTTGTTGTTCACTTCTTCCCCTCGCCATCTCTTCTTTTTTCCCTTCCTCTTGTTGCTTTTTACTGTCTTTTCTTTCACCTTCTCATCTTCCTTCTCCTCCACCTTACTCTTCATCGTATGCTCTCCTTCTTCTTTCTTCTTCTCGTAAAGTAAATCATTTCAATATATGCTTTAGAAATATTCAGCTTATACATAAATAGCTCTATATCATCTATATAAGTATTAGTATTTTATTAAACCAACATTTAAATCATGCTACAATGCTCAGGAGATAACCTGCCAGCTAAAACTGGTTTAAGATGGACAAATAAACATTTACTGCTCCTCGTGTACTGGCAAACTGCTGTCGAATTACCTCAAACTGATCATTTACTGTTTCAGTCTTTTTTTTTCTCCCTATTCTCCTCTTCTGTCTCTTCCTCTCTTTTCATTGCTCACTGCATGGCTTCAGCCTGCTGCCTGTTCTCTGCACAAACACCACTCCCTTCAGGATTTCTTTCACTTACTTCCATTCAATCTCTCTTTTGTATTACAGGGTTTCTTTCTTCAACCATTTTTTTTCTTTCTACTTTTCTACTGAAGTAATGTTTCTCCGTTTCCTTTGTTGTCTTTGTGCTTCATGTTTCCTCTGTACTAGATTAACTTTGTTATCAAGAACTTGATCAAGAACAATTTTCTGTGTATCTAAGGACTAAAGAAATGTTTTTTAAAATGGTGTATATCTATGAGGTTTAACTTTTACTAAAGTGCCTTAAAGGTTTCAGGTTTGTAGTTCTGGTTCATGAAATTATTAAAATTACACTGGGTGCATAACATTTTTACCTGTAGACTTAAAGTAACTGGGGTTTGTTTGGGGTTTTTTGATTGTTCCAGGTTGAAAAGGGTTAAAAAAAATGGTACTATAGTCTGAAAACTTTCTTTTAGCTGTTGGTTGCTTGGGTGGTGTCTTATTGCTTTCACTGAATTCTTGCTGGGAAATACAGTGTCCATCTTCGTTTCTCTTGTTTTTATTTTGACAGTTATGTGAGATTTCAGTCTTGTTTAACAATTTATATTTATAATTTTTTTATAATCTGCTTTGACTTTTATTTTTTCATTTATTTTTGTTGGTTTGAATTAACTTTTTTATCTTGCAATTACTTAAGTCACTTTGTTGTATGTGTTTGTTTATTGTTTTAAACAGCTTGAGCACATCCAGTAAATAGTTGAAGGCTTTTATTTTGAAAAGAATGAGAGCATTTAGTTACACTGCTGTTAGTATCTAGGTGAGTTTATTTGGAAAAATTAGGCACCCCATTTCAAAACAAG
Organism: Pundamilia nyererei; assembly: GCF_000239375.1. Classification (NCBI taxonomy): domain Eukaryota; kingdom Metazoa; phylum Chordata; class Actinopteri; order Cichliformes; family Cichlidae; genus Pundamilia; species Pundamilia nyererei. Next base: position 926,618 of record NW_005187417.1, read on the forward strand.
GCTCAATATTATGACTTGGCTCGCTACGTCCACGTTTTATCCTATCTGTGGGGAAATTTGACATAGCTAAACACTAATGTTAGCCTTTGATCCATTATTTCCAATCCTTTGGTTATCAAGGCCATTTTCACATTTTTCTTTTGTTTACCAAATAAGATGAACTACTTTGATTTTACTTTTATTTGCATATATTTTCAAGCAGAAGAACTTAATTCAATTTGAAAAGGAAACATTATTTTCTAACCTCTGGCTGTTCTTTTTTTTTTCTGCTGTTCTTTTGTTGTAACTTCATTTCTTCTTCCCTCCTGTCAAACTGCTTGTCTCTTCTCTCTGTTGGGTACTTAATATATTCATATCTTTCTCAACTGTTCTTTCCTTCTTGACTATTTCTTTCCTTCTCTTCCTTTACAAGCTGCTGTAGCTCCTGCAGCCAACACCGTTGCTGCTGCTGCCGCCTCTGCTGGGGCTCTGGGAGCCCCTGGGGGACTCCCTCAGGGGGCTCCTGGCTACCCCAGCCCCGGGCCTGCTTCTCATAACATCCTCTCAGTCAACGAAGGTACTGACTGAACTGACGGCTGCCACTTAGGAAAAGTCTCAGAGCCTTCTTCTGCTTCCCAGATCTTTTTCACTGCCTCCTGTCCTTTTTTATTATTTGAATCTGTCCCCCTAATTTCTTTTCTTTTATGAGTTATTCTCTGACCTTCCCTCTTTTAGTGTTTTCTTCTTATCTCTCTTGACTTTTCTCTTTATGTGATTATAATCCCTCACCTCGCCTTGGATCACCTCATTTCTCTTCTCTTGCACCAGTCCTGTTTTCCACTGCAGCCAGTTTTGGTATCTAGCTCCATTTTTGTTGTGTTTAGTTTTTTCCCTGAGTGTCCTATGTCCTTTTTGTCTACAGCGCTGCTATCTTTTTACCTGTTTAGTCCACTTTCAGCCCAGTCAGTTGAAGGAATTAGGTTAATGTGCATGTCACAAAAAACTTTGCATAGGAAGAGGTAGAGTAAATTTGTAAAATCTGGCTTACCAAGCAAGTGATTATTTCTCCAAGCCTTGCACTTTGCAATTTTGTTGAAATTGCAATTCTGGGCCAATCTGTTACAAATGTAATGATTTGTAAATGTGAAATACTCCACAAGAAGCTGCTAACATGTCAGCAGCTCTAAAATGATTTAATGCTTTTCCTAAATTTGGTGCAACAAAGAGTGGTGTCGTCTGCAAACAGGCTGACTTTACTGTTATTTGGAACTGACAGAGTTGAGTGTGCACTGAAAACAATCCTTATGCCCTAGTGTTGTCTCTATTATTCCCAGCTGTTGGCAGTAACATACAGTCCTGCTCCGTTTCTGAATGTCCACATGTCTTGATGTTCCAGTGTCTCTGTGCTGTTTGCATGCTTGCTATTTCCACCTGAGTGTTTCACTGAGGGGGTTAAAAAAAAAAAAAAAAAAAAACCCAAACAAACAAAAAAATCAAAAAGGAAAGCAAAATGCACACCAGCACACCCACCTCACTGTTTTTTGTTTTTGTTTTTTTTGTTTTTTTAATTTTTAAAAAAAATTTATTTATTTTTAAACAGATGCAATATGGAAAATTGCGTTTAAAAACAAACAAAAAAACACAGAGAACTGAAAGCTAACTAAAATTTTGCATTATTGATTTTAAGGCTTCTTTTTTACATGGACTTGTGGTTGGAGTTTCTCTGGTGTCAGAGCCTACTGCTCTCCTTCCTTTCCTTCTTGTATGAACCTTTTTTGTTCTTTTTTCTAAAAAACAGGATTTTGGATTTCACCATGGAGGCTTGCTCTCACTCCCACACATATGATGAATGTGTTCTTTTGTTTGTTTTTCAAAGATTATTTGTGATGTCTAAGGGAATTCAAGGGAATACAAGTTCCTTTTCAAAGCTAATTAACTTTTTTGTACACTAAAACAAATGGGAGACAGCAAGCATGCTCACAGTGTCACATTCTTTCTCAGTACATGTAGGAATATATATTTTTTTTTTATTTCAATAGCTGTTTAGTCAGAAACGCTGCCCTGCAAAAACTAATTTCTTCCTTTGTTGCTTTTATGCTGTTTATAAGTACTATAATATGTATTACCACTAGCAGTTGCAGTAATAGCAAAACAAATTAACACTACACTAGTAGTTGTTGTAGTAGATAGTAGATACAGTTAACAGAGAACAAAGTGACACCACACACACACACACACACACACACACACACACACACACACACACACACACACACACACACACACTCGAAAAATAGTTGCATGGTAGCTGCTCTTCTGTTTGTCCATTATTTCACTTTCATTGGACTTCCACAGCTTTGTTCCTGATTTGTCCTGAAGCTTGTCCTGTCGGCAGCAGTTCACCTAGAAGGTGGTTGTGGTAACACGAAGCCCATAAACCCAACTAATGCAACCTAAATAAAACTAAAAGCAGCATATCCAATACGTTATTGAAATAAAAACCCTTTAGGAAAAAAACAAAACAATTTTTACTCTGGTCTCTTCTTGTAAACATTAACAGGTCCCTCTTCATTCCCTCCAGGTAACAATTCAAATTTTTTGGCACTTCTCTCGTTGTTCTTCAAATATAAGTTAGTTCTGCACCATTTGATTTTCTGACTGGTCCATGACAAGGAGGGGACCTTGATGAGCATAGCTTTGTTCCAAAAGTTCATTGGTTGTCAACAAACCAACAAACTCGTTAATGGAGATTGTGTTTGGAGGTTGTTTGTTGTTGCTGTTGACCTTTTTAATAGGACTCCTATATGAAATGGATGCTGCCAGCTGCCTGTGAGTACAGTCCTGGAGCAGCTTATGCTTCTTTGTTAACCAAATGAATCCTCAAGCCAAAGTCCAGTCTGATTTTAAAAAACAAACGAACAAAAAAAACCAGGAGTAAAATTTTATTTTGGGAACTAGAATTGATTCAAATTTCTGCAGTTTTTGCAAGGCAGTGATTCATATTTGTATGTGGAGGTTGACTGATTCTGATTGCTTTGATTTCCTATGTTATAAACAAAATAGTTATTATAATATATCTGTCACATATGATGAAATCTTTAGTCTGTCAACCTCTACATAGTATTTCTGTAATAACGTTTTATTTTTTCTGTAATATCTGGATATTTCATTGGTGGAGGTAAGTTTATACGGTTCCCCCAGCAAAGAAATTTGTATGAAATTTCTTTCCTGCCTAACAGCCATTCAGTCTCCATCACACAAGTGCATTTCATAGACATGCATCATGTCCAGAAACCATATATTAATCCAATATATGTGATTAAGGTGCTTGATTTATGTTGAGTATCTGCAAATAAAAAGTTAAAGTCACAGATGAGTAAGAGGTGATGTGTATATCTTTGGTGTATGGTCAGAAATATGAATATATGCCATTGTTTTGAGCCCTTATAAAGCGATACCAAGACATTTTGAATGTTTTTGTCACACAACTGAGAAACGGAGCGTTTTAGTGTCTGCCATTTATTGTGAAAGCCTTCAGTGTTTCTTTTTGTTATCAAGTAAAAACCCACATGTAGCTGAGAACACACGCTTAAATTCATCATGCCAAGGTATCGTGACAAGGCTTTTGTATACCTGTTGTTTACTCCATCAGACAGACTCTGGTTAGCAGAAAAAAATTTGTTTGCTCTAACCAAGACTGCAGATAATGTTGTCGATAATATTCTCATCCCGTGTTTGACTGTTGTTACTGTGATTTTTTTTTTTTTTTTTTTTTTTTTTTTTTTTTTTTTTTTTTTTTTTTTTTTTTGTCTTTCTTTCCTTTGGAAGTCAGTGCTGTCACATGGAAACAAGTTTTTAAAAATACTTTTTAATGTACTTTTAAAGACTAAAATGGTGAGTTACGTATGTTCTTTCTCTGCAAGGATGACTCAAGAAGACACTGAAGTTTGTTTTTTGGCCATGATTTAAAATGACGACAACAACAAGAAAAAAAATTACTTTCAAGGCTTTCAAAAACCTAGTAACCCCTTGAACTTTTCCATTTTGTTATGTTACAACAACAAACTTAAAAGTACTTAACTGGGATTTTGTGTGATACACAAACACAACACTGGATCGGGGGCGTCTGTTCATATTGTGCATTTGTATTCAGCCCCCTGAGTCGATACTTTCTCAAACTATCTGTCACTACAATTACAGCTGCAAGTCTTTTGAGGTATGTCGCAACCAGCTTTGAACATCTAGAGTGCAATTTGCCCATTCTTCTTTGCAAAATAGCTCCAGTACAGTCAGATTGGATGGAGAGCGACTGTGAACACATACACTCCATTCCATGCCTTGCGTTTGTCTGTTACTCAAAATCACAATAAAATACATTCAAGTTCATGGTTGACAAAATGTGGAAAAGTTCGAAGGGGTATGGGATACCTTTTCAAGGCACTGCATTAAAAACAGTGTTTCTATTTGACAGCAATAGCATTAGAGAGACTTTAACTTGTTCTTGTAGTTTTTCTGACTGTTTGTGTAAAATGTGTTGGTGTGTGTGTGGTTGTGATTGTTTGTGCAGGATGGAGCCAGCTGGCAGCCATGCACTGCGTGATGCTCCCTGACCTACTTGGCTTGGACAAGTTCAGACCGCCACTGCTGGAGATGCTGGCGAGGAGATGGCAGGACCGCTGTCTGGAGGTATGTATGATGCCATCAAGGAAAAATTGAGTCAAAATTGAAAAAACAAACAAACAAAAAAAAAAACTGCAATTCCTCTAACGGCCACTTGAGGCAAGCTTAAAAAAAAGTGAGTCAGTCGCCATCAGTTTTGGTCAAGTTACTTCAAAATAGTAATGAGTTACTAATTATTACTTCTCCAAGAAAGTAATCCAATTACTTTGCTGAGTACTTATTTTCAAAAGTAATTAGTTACTTTATTACATAGTTACTTTTAAAAAAACATGATACACAACCTGAATAAGTAATACAGGAATTGGCTTTTCAGCCCAATTCTATTGTTTCTGCATAATCTATCGTATAAAAGTGAACCAAATGAAAAAGTCTATTTTAAAGGCTTTTTAAATTAGTTTTAATCTTTTAACTTTATGCACATTGCATAATCAAAAATTAAATTATATGCAGCAGTCTTTGATTTGAAGAAATTTGTTTAACATTTAAACATATTCCAACATATAAAATAAAAAATTTTTAAATACTTACATTCACCCTTTCAAATAGATGCAAATAAAACACAGCAAAAATTAAATAAAATCAAAGATTCGCCTATCGCTCTTAAATCTATTTTTCTCCTGTTTAGCAGGAGTGGGACCGGTGCAGGTTTTTCCGGTACCACAGCAGTGTTTCTGTGAATTTCACATTCCCGTGGCAGCGTGCTAGGTGCTTGCTCAGATTTGAAGTTAAATTTTTTGCCGTAGAAATAAGTTTTCTTACCACGCAGAGTGTAGAGCGGACGCTAGTGGTTTTGTCACTTTTTACGGGTCAAACTCAAAGCTCAAAGTAATGTCAGTACTTCCTAGCTTAAACTCTGCACGGTCGTACTCTCTCCCGCACTCCATATTATCCATTGTTGATCTACACATGTCTGTTGCTGCCACGGACGCCGCACGCTCGTACATCATTGTCATGAGACACTCACAAACAAAATCACAGTTTAGTAATGCAGCATGCTTACGGGAAAGCAACAGTAATCTAATTACTGTTTACTTTTTTCATTACTTGAAAAAAGTAATTGGATTACAGTAACATATTACTGCTCATCTCTGGTTGCATAGACTCCCATGTTTGAAAATCCAGCTTTACAGAATAAATAAAGCTGTTTATAGTGTTACAGGCCTTCGATGGGGTCTGTTTTTAAACTGTTTTTTT
>NW_005187417.1:933427-945800 GCF_000239375.1 Pundamilia nyererei
ATCTATGAATCTTTACTTTTAATGGCTCTATTTGTGTTTGTCATACCTATATTTTAAAATGTTCTTATGTCATTAATTATATTAATTTATGCAACAGTTCATCCACACAGAAATCAGGATCTAGTAAAAAGTATCGTGTAACTCAAAGCAGCAGGTTTGATGTGGTGGTTAAAATGCCCATCTCGTCCACATTGAGGTCACTGGCTACATTTTGACTCTGTTTCTGCTTTCTCACTAAGAGTGTATTAGATATAATGACAGAAGGAATCGGGTTTTTTTTTTTTTTTTTCATAAGAGATTTTACTGTGAAGCACTTTGTGGTTTTTATCCTGTGAAGTGCTATATAAATAAATAGATTTGATTTGATCAATATTAATGTACACGGGCGCATTAAGCGAAACAAAACAGTCAGATAAGTCAAACTTTACTCAACTCATTCTTCCTGCTTCCTCCACTTCCGTACCTTTGATTCATTAATGTTGAATTCTCACGCAGCTGCTCTATTCCCATGTTGTTGCAGTAAATTAATGGCTAACCTCGTATTGTGGATGAATAATCTCAGTTGTTCTCCTGACTGAAGTTTGGTCCGTTTACAGCATCCTGCCATGCGATTACATTTGTCCCTAACCATAAGAAACCCTCATGTTAACTTTTATCAAGTGGAAAAAAGTTAGCATTCATCCTCCAGCTTCACTGTTTATGCTATGCTAACATAGCTGTGTCACTAGCGATCACATAGCACATCATTATATACCAGCTAGCCCAACTTCAGTAACCCTACAAACGTCACTGCTGTTTAGTTTCCTGTCTTCATTTATGTTGGAAGTGATAGCAGAGCTGTACGTTTGAATCTTTCAGAAATCTCTCAGTCAGAACATGCTATATCATGTTTAGGTGGAAACTACTTCCTGCTAACTCCGTTTAATTTAATAAATTATGTTTTCATGCCTGAATGTTAAGCTTAATTGTTACACTTGGTAAAGCAGCAACGCTGATCATTTTAGTAAAGATGAAAAATTTAGACAGTTTTTAACTCTCAGTGATGCCGCAGTGTTCATTTGACTTTGGGACCTGAAGCAGACAGTTTTGGACCCAGATTACTCTGCAAGGCTCCTGACTATGGTAGTTGTAATGCTCCGACAATCCATCAAGCGGTGCGGCTTCGTAGCTTACCAAAGTCGTACTAAAACATTTTTTTTGACAGATGTTTGAGCGCCGTGTGCTACATAAAATCTGTTCGAGGTCAAGTCAACCAGAATTCATACACAAGGCGCACAGGATTATAAGGCGCACTGTCGATTTTTGAGAAAATTAAAGGATTTTAAGTGCGCTTTATAGTGCGGAAAATACGGTAAATAATAACATGTGATATTGTTTTTAATTCACAGTGATTTAGTGTGTTTGTGGTTTCAGGTACGAGAAGCAGCCCAAGCTCTTCTCTTGGCTGAACTGAGGAGGATCGGCCAGTCAGGACGCAAAGAAACCATTGACATGTGGGCTCCATACCTGCCCCAGTATGTCGACACAGTCAGCTCCCGTAAGTATCACTTTGTGTGCTAATCAAATCAATCGTGATATGATGCGGTCCCTTTTATAAGGTGCCTTTATAAGTTCGAGGTATTTGTATCAGTATTGGTTACTACTACTAAAAAATTAGTACTACTACCAATTTTACTACTAAACTACTACTAAAAAAATATCCACAGCAGTTTCCTAGCAGAATTTCTAAAAACAAAAAAGGGAAATAAAGGTATTCCGTCTCCTTCACTCTTGGCTCTCTGTAATGTCGTAGAGAACTATAAGGAAGCTAAAGTAGCCTGTTTCAGACAAAATGAACTTGGAGGCTGAACCAAGGACCAACCTCAGTTTCTTTTTTCTTTTTTTTTTAGTCTTGTTAATATGTTAAGATGACTTTTAAAGCCGTGTATAGCATTGTCCAGCTCATCTAAATTTTTAACGAATATCTCACAATAGCTGCGCACAAACCACTCTGATTGGTGATTTCTTTCTGCAGCTGTCAGTGCCGTCTCTCTTTACCGCCGTCTCTCTTGCTTTGCCACTCTGTCTCCGGCTCTGTCTATTCCCTGGTCTCCCTCTCTGTCTATAGTTAGACCTGCTGATGGGAAGAAAGGTGAATCTCTACGTTCTTTTACTAGAAACGGCGCTCTAAAATGCAGTGTGTGTGTGTGTGTGTGTGTGTGTGTGTGTGTGTGTGTGTTCAGGAGTCGCCCTGTGGTTGCTGAGGATGCTAAGGGTTTCTCGGGGGAACAGTTGCCGTGGAAACGGGCACCGGTCAGTGTTGTGTTACCACAGCAGTACCGCAGGCAGGGGTGGTGCCTATGTGTAGGGGAGTGATGGACTGGTGACCTCCAGGGATGAGGGAGAATGGAGGCGGGTGGAAAAGGAGGTTAAAGGGTCATTGAATTTGAGCTGTGTGCTGCATAGCAGGACTGGAAAAGGCAGAAAGATGACTCCTGCTGGTCCTGGAAATCCTGGATCTCCAGGGGACAGTCGGAGATGTGTTTGAATCCTCTGGAGACGTCCTCTGAACCCTGAGGCTCTTCTTGGATCAGTCTTTGGTTTACAGTAATTACCGCAACTTAAAACCCAAACTTTTTTCTCTGCACAAAACCCATTGATTAACTGATTAAATGATTTTCTACTGTTAGTAAAGATGTAAAGATGCTGACCAGCACCTTCAGCAGAACACATCTCAGAAATTTGGGTCTGAGTGTTTTTCATCAATTACCATAAGTCGTTTACCGTTTGTCCTAGAGACAAAATCTAACTATTTTGGAAACGAGAGGACACGATAGTAGCTGACAATATCAGCTACTATCCATGTTATTGCTATTTGGATGGCTATGACCACCCCTACCATGAAAATTATCTCAGTAGGTTACTCGTGTGTATGTTTCTGACCAAACTGTCAGAGTGCACGAGGGTGGGATGAGACCTTTAGTGAGACCTGTGCTATCTGACCAGTGTGGTAGAGAGTCGCCTGTATTTATCTGTTAGGCTTAAGTGCAGAAGAAATGTCACTGAGCCGAGTCCCTCCGTCGCAGCAGGGAGCCAACTTGACAACACACACACAAACAGCAGCAGCCGCGCCTGACCTTTCAGCTCTCCTGGAAGTGTTTAAAAGGCTTTAACACGGAGAAAACGGGGGCTGTTAACCTCCACTCAGAGGAAGAAATGAACTGTCCACAGAGTCTCCATCATCACTGCTGTGATGGTGTGGAGCAGCACATTGTTTTGGGAAAGTAGTTTTATCATCAGAAAGTGGCTGCATGGAGCTGTTTACCTGCAGACGGGAGGTCTGGTTATATCTGGAAAGCCATGAGTGGCAAAGCTGCTGTTAACAATTAAAACAAACAAACAAAACAAAAACTGAAAACAGGTCTTTCATAGCTACAGGAGCTGTGAGGAAGGGTACTGAGGGACCACACACACACACACACACACACACACACACACACACACACACACAGCTCTCATATTCACACACACTTCATTAACCAAAGTCCCTGAGCTTTGTTCCTTGTCATGCAATTTTCAGGGTCAAATGGTGGATATGTGAAGCAGCTGTTTCTTTGATCACTGAAGAGCACTCCGTTTCCCCCTTTTCTCTCTTGCTTTTCTCCGTTGTTGCTTCTCAGTCTACCTCGAACATCCAGATTGTTACTTTTTTTTTTTTAACTCCAATCAACCTGCTGTTCAAAGTCTCCCTCTCCCCCCTCTTTCTTGCGTCTTCCCTTTTTTCCTTCATCCTTTCCTACACATTTTTCCCAGCTTTTCTGTAAATAGTCACACTGAAAACCCTGTTTCTTCATGTTCAAGAGCATGAAAGTGTCTAAAAATCATCAAAAATCATGATCGTTTCCTACATGTAATTCACAAATTTTTAGTCCCTAAAGATGGTCAGTAATATTGCCTAAATCTAACCAAGTAGCAGCTTGGTTAGATTTAGTGAGTAGTGAGTGGTTTTTAGTCCCATAATCTAACGGAGTAGTCTTTACTTCCTAAATCTAACAGATTACTCAATTAGACTTAGGAAGTAAAGAGTAGTTTTTACTTCCTAAATCTAAGAGTAGTTTTCAGTCCCTTAATCTAATGGAGTAGTCTTTATCGACTAAATCTGACATAGTAGTTCCTAAATTTACTGGAGTAGGTTTTAGTGCCTCAATCATCCATTCCATTTCTCTTCATCTCTCATCTCTTCAAACCTTTTTTCCTCTCTTCCTTTTCTTCTTATGTCTAAAACACAGAATCAAGCAAGCAGAAACATTGTAGTGCAAAGTTAAAATATCAGGACTACAGTACAACAATAGAGGCTGAAGATGAAACTCCCTTGCATCATCTTATATAAGACAGATCTGAACTAAAAATATTCCAGTCATCCTTATGTGAGTCCTTTAGATGAATCTCTCCTGATGATTTAAAACTATAGTGAAAGAGCAGTAGAGGTTGGGAAACAGGAGAAGAACAGGAAGTGTGGGTCTCAAACATGAATACAGGGAGCAACAGTCAGAAGAAACGAAGAGAAGGAGGACAAGGAGGAGGAGGTCCTGGAGGTTAACAAGGCATGCTGGGAGCAATGTGTCATGGCTGACATGACAAGCTTGACCTTGGAGCAGGGCAGAACGCCTCCTTCTCCTCCCCTCCTTCTTCTCCCCTCCTTTTCCTCCCCTCCTTCGCCACCCCTCCTCCACTTCCCTCTCCTCCTCTTTCTTCTTCTCCCTCAGCTCTTGTATCTCTCATTTTCATTCTTCCAACCAGGACAGTTAAGTTGGAGGTTATAGCCCAGCTGGTGTGCACGATGTGTGTGCTGGAGATGCAGAACACGAGAACTGGGCCACCTTCAGGCCAAGCAGCAGCCTCGAGGGTCACAGACTGTATATAAAAGATGGATGTAACCACCATTATCTGTGGCGTGAAACCGCCTGCTCAGAGAGGGAAACATGCAAATAGAAACTGAAGCGAGGGTTGTTTTGGGGTTTTTCGCTCTCCGCAGGCCTTTTGTTCATTCACAGTAAAACATCAGTTATGTTTTAATTAAATCCAATTAAGTTTTTATCACTTTAATGTCAGAGACAGGTAATCAACTGCCGGGCTGTGTATTGGCCTTCTGTCACCGTGTGTGTGTGTGTGGGTGTGATACGAAGTCATTATGTTGAGCTGTCAGCTGTGTGTGTGAGCAGGTTAATTGGAACATGAAGCACATGTTAACCTGGATTAATCAATGTAATTACACACAGTGTAATTACAGTTAATTTTATTGGTGTACTGAAGAAGCCTTATGAAACTGTGCCATTTAACTTTTTCTTTTTTTGTTAATTACATTTTTTTTTCTTTAAAAAAAAAGGCAGAGGAATATATTTCTTTGTTTTTGCTTTCTTCGTTTTTGATAAGCGTTTTGTGGTTGCGTCTCTGTAATTCATTAAGCAGGCTGTTTTCCCAGAGATTAGCCCTGTGCCGACTCTGTTACCTTAAGCTGCTTCATTCATTAGCACAGTGTCATTCATTAGTGCCGGCCGCTAATGAAAAGCCACTCTTAATTGCCAACAGAGAGATAAGAGCTAAATGAAAACGCTAAATAAAAGCGTGTCCCTGTCCTTGTGTGTGTCCGTGTGTTTCTATTCATTCTGCTTATACGAGGACATCCAATAAGCCTTTATTTGCTGCTTAACCAGAGCAGTTAACTTGATCATAACAACAATGAGGACCAGAACAGAAACTCGCAGTGGAGAGCATCCTGACATACAGACATTCAAACCATTACGCTGATGGTCGGTGACATCAGTGAGCCTGATCTCATGGCACAATGTGAAATGGTCACGAATAACCTGTTCGGTCACGTTCACAGACATGAAACTAACTTAATTCAACTGGTTTCTGTCAAAGTAGTTTTTATTGATTAAATCTAGTGGTGTAGTTATTATTGACTACATCTAATAGGGTTTGGTTTACTGCTTAAATCTATCTGCGTAGTTTTTACTGAGTAATTGCATAGTTTTTCTGTGTAAATCTATCAGAGTAGTTTTTATTACTTAAATCTGTCACAGTAAATTTTATTGACAAATTCATCTTATTGGCTTAATCTAAAAGATTTGAGCAGTAAACTACATTCTACTGGGGTACTTTTTACTGCCTAAATTTAATAGAAACATTTTTTTTCTGAATCCAGTGGGGTAGTTTTTAATGGTTAAATTATCAAACTGCATGCACTTTATAATTGCTATGATGCACTGAGGGGAGATGTGTAAATTATATCTATAATAGTAACCTGGGTTGTGCTCGTTGGACGGACTGCACTGAACAGTTTTGTCTCTTTCTCCTCAGCTGGAACAACCACCGACACTCCCCCTCCAGCCCTGCCGCCACCAGAGGCTCAGCCAGTAGAAACCAAGGCTCCTGAGGAGGAAATGGATGTCACTGATGATGACATCACAGCAGGTAAGAGCACAAATTTCTTTCTAAGCAGGGAAAATAGGATTAAAGTACGCACACTTCTTTGGTATTCTTTGTTTTTTTGGTTTTTTTTACCCATCTCAGGAGTAAATAATAGAAACTGTAGAGCTGCAACTTGGTTGGTCGTGGTTTGAATTGGTTGTTCCCACACTCATCAAGTTGCCTTAGACTGACTGTAAACATCTAAAAATAAATGCTTTGAATGCTTTCACTGCTAGCTGGAACCAGAAATTTTAGTTGGTAAAGCTCATTTTTCTTATGGTATACTGGGAGTGGGCCAGGTTTCCAATTTTTGATGTGATGGGCTTTGTAACTGTAGAAGTTAATAATTTTAATAATAGCCTACTGTGTCTATTTAAGTGGGTACACACAGGGTACAGTGTTCCCTCACTATATCGCAGTTCACCTTTCGCGGCCTCGCTTGTTGGGTTTTTTTGTGAATTGTGAAGACCAGGCCATTCATTTATTTAAACGCAGAGATCCAAAGTGTAATTCTTAGCCAAATGATATAGATGAGAGAAAAAGAAAGAAGGAAAGTTACTACTGCTCAGCTACTTATTGAGGTTTTGCAGTCATGTGTAGTGACAATGTTGGATAAAGTGGATCAGGATCCAGTTGCACAGGTACGACTGGTCTGCAATCATCTGGCAACCACTGGTCATGAGACTGCATTGGGCTCAGGAAGGAAGAGGAGGGTCATCTAGTAACTGGAGGGTTGGTGGTTCAATCTCTGCATGCCACAGTATCCTTGGGCATGATACTGAACACCACTATGCTCTGCAATTCGTTCATTGGCATGAGTGCTCAATTAGAGTAGAACAGGACTGTATAAGACCAAGTGCATCTACCGTTTATTCCAGTTGTTAAAAGTTGCTGATTGCTTTGGTCACTAGCATATTGCTGCAGTCGTAGTTTAGAAGGCAGTGACAGTTTTGTCTAGAACGTCCAGCTGCTTTCTGAGCAAAACTCTGAACACTGTCCTAAAAAACCAGCAGCCTAGCTATCTCTCTGTGATGTGAAGTCAGCCATAATCAGCCAACGAGTTGCCGTGTGGATGCTGACCTCCAAGGAAAGAAAGAACAGTGACCACACTCTGCAATCTAATGTGAATCTTGTGTGTGCAGATTAAAATTTCAGCAAATACCCACGCAATATTTGACAAGGAAATTCAAGTCTCTTGAAGCATCCCTGCTTTGTCCCATGATCACAAGCTGAAACCCATTTCATACGATGCTGTAGCTTTAACCTCTTCAGACTTTCTTCTGTTCTTCGTGAACCTCTCCGGTGTTTGAGGATTACAATTAAGGGCTCATTTTTCCCCTCCGTGACCTGAGAAGTCTCATCTGGTTTGATTCCAAAAAAACATGAAGAAGTCATTTATTATTTATCTCCAGCTGAATTCAGGTGTTTTGCTCTGCTGACTCTGAGTGGAGGATAAGCATTAGTGTTTGTGTGCACGCATGTCCTAATCAATGCCTGCATGTAATACCCGTGTACTGTGACCTGCATGGTGTTAAAAGCAGTTTAGTGTAGCACACACACACACACACACACACACACACACACACACACACACACACACACACACACACACACACACAGTAAGGTGAGAAGCACTTCTCCCCAGGAAACGACTCACACCTGCAGTACAGGTAGAAAAACACACATGCACACACTTTCCAGTCCATTTATCCTTGCCACATATACCCTGAATGTTTAACTGTGACAGACACACACATAGAACGATTCTCCACTCTAAGATAAACACATTTAAGCACTGCATTTCTATTTTTCTTCCTACACATCAGCAGTTTTTGCATCCAGAATCACAGAACAATAAAGCAGGATTGACTCATTTGTCTAAATATTTTAAAGACATTCATTTCTGTAATAAAGAAAAAAAACCAGTGCCTAACGCTGTCTCACTGTCTGCACCACCTTTTTTCCTCTTCCCTCCATCCTCCATCCTTCTCTCAGACCAGTCAATATCACAGATGTGTCTGACAATTTATCATTTCTCTCAGCTCGTTTTTCTCTTATTGACAGCTGTGGGGTTTTTGTTTTTTTTTTTTTCTCTTTTCATTCGGTCTCTGCAGGATTAAATCTGTTAGCAGAAACCTCAAACACAGAGCAACCTGAACCTTATTCTTCTGTGGAGGAAGAACTTTTGCCTCTTTGTTTCTTTTGTGGTTTTTATAATTGAACTTTTTAACATTGTTATGAATGAACGCACTCTCCATTTGGAAACCTGTCATATAAATATTTTCAGTGTATATAAACTCACTACTTGGATTTCTACACGGTATTTAACATTACCATGTACCGAAATTGCAGTTATAATTTGAATGGGTTCATATGAAAAATGATGTGTGTAGGGCTGTGCGATGAGACCAAAATCTCATATCCCGATATAATCATATACATCCATTGTCCGATAACGATATAAATCACAAAAATGTAACATTTTCTGTAAATTCTGTGAATCTCGGGCAGCTCGACTTGCGTGAAGTGTTTCCAGCTGAGCGTCGTGTACCTGGAGTTGAGCGTTTTAACCGATGCATGAAACTGAATATTTTTAGACATAAGTTGTAACGGCCGCCGTTTTCTTTGAGTATTTATTACACAGCATGCTGCGGGGAAAAGCCTGTTCTAACTATTGAGTCTGAGGTTTATTTTTTTAGCACCTGACGGCTCTTTTTTGCTTCTCATTCGTAACGACTCTGCATACTCTTTCACGTGATTCAGTTTCTTTTGAAACGTCTCAACAGGATCTTGAGCTTTATTATGAAAGGTTTATGTGGAAAATAAACAAGCGGACACGCGATGGTTTTACTGTCGTTGTTGCTAAAGACTTCACATAAAAACAGGCGCTTGTCTGTCAGTAGTGTGGTTATATTAAATATAAGAGAAAGAGAGAACTTAAGAGAAATTAATATAGCCACTACAGTCACCATCAAAACGATGAAAAAATATTGCCGTAAACGTTTATTTTGCGACACCACGAAACAAACGATAGCGTAAAACAAAACGATAGATGTTTTTATATCGTCATCCGATATATTTCGTTATATCGAACAGCCCTACATGTGTGTATGATTTCCGTTGCTTCATGTTAAAAGTTGGCAAACGGGTTTTACCTCAAGAATTCACAAATTGTGAGTCTGCACAGAGTGGAACATTTTGTCTGCATGCGGTCTGTCATTTCTGTCCATGACTTCCTGTTTTCCTCGTGTGCTCTGTGCAGCTTCACGAAACTTTTACCAAAAAAAAAAAACATGACACTAACTCGATGGAGCTGCACTGCTGATTTCACTCTGTGACGCTTATTTCCATCTCTATGTTTTTATACTTTGACTCTACCAGAGTAGTTTGAATTATTCCTTTATCCATCTTATAGTAGAACTCAGTGCAGCCCTCTAATTCATCTTCTGTTTGTGTTATCGGTTTTAGCTCCAGCATATTTTACATATTTGCAATTGAGCTGTGTCCCCAAGGTGACCATTCAGTGAATATCTGCTCTGTGTGACATCATACAGAGCCCAGAGAGGGGAACAAACGGTTTAAGGCAGACTGAAGATGTAATTAGGATTAATTTAGGCTCATCCCATCAACCATCAGAGCTGTTCATGCACATACAGACTACACTTACACTAACACATACTGACTTAATGTGCAGTGTTTTTATGTTCAGTCTTACAGCTTTATATGGAGCTTTATGGTGAGCAGTGGTACTGTAATTGTTTAGCTCATGTCAGGAAAAAATGTAATATTGCACATGGGCATGTGCAATATTACATTTTACTTCAGATACTTAGTAAGATGATTTTGTGGGTTTTATTGTTTTATTATAGAGTTTTTGTGTTTTGTATAGACAGAAATAGCCATTTGAAGTTGTGGGAACTCGAGGTTTTCGTCATGTTTTGGATTTGCTCGGAGAAAATGTGAAGCAAATGAAACGAGTGAAGGGGAAAAAAGAGAAGTGGACGAGACAAAGGGGAGAAGACAGAGATGTCTACAGCAGCAAAATCACTTGGCTGCAGGCTGTTTCCACGGCGATAGACTCATCACATCAGTCTGCTGTCACACACTTGCACACACACAAACACCAACATGTACACACACCAGGATGTGCAGGTGAGAACATTTGTTGCTCAGTGCCGCAGCCACACACACACACACACACACACACACACACACACACACACACACACACACACAAACCTGTAATTATGTCCGTTGCAGTGTCAGGGGATGTCATTAGGATCCACAGCCTCCTCTTCCTCCCCTCTCTCTCAACACACTCACTTGAATTTAGTTCATTAAATCTCTGATGGCATGGCATTTTGGTGGGAAAACATGCCCAAGAATCTAAACAATTAGAGTAAGGTCATTTGTTGTTATTGTAATACAAGAATTCCTACATTTCACTGTGTTATGCTGTGTAAAGCAGCCCTATGGGCCCTGGCTATTTCCTGAATGACTGCAGTCTAGTTTCACAGACTCAAACAACTTCAGTCCCACTGCCAAATCTTTGACGCAGAGGTCGTCCTTCAAAACGTGTCTTTTTGACTTTTTCTTATGAATTTAGTTTAGCTTGTGAGTTTCCAGACCCTGAAGCAAGATTTAGGAAAATCAGTACAGAGAACCCCACAAAACTTGCTAAAAGCAGCTGACTCAAAGTTTTGTAGTCTCAAAAAACACATACTTTAGTGCCTCATCAGGAATGCTGTCATTATTATTATTTTTTTATTTTTTTATTTTTTGCAGCTCTAATTTTTTCAAGTCTATTTTTTTTTAAATTTTATTTTAGTTAAGTAAAGCTTTTTTTCACATCTAGTTTTTAGTTTTAGTGAACTATAACCTCGATACATACTGTCATTATAGTAAGCTAATTAGTTTGTCATAAAGCACAAATATAGAATTTCCCACCTGCAGTAATCTTGGGTTAATTCTGAAATACCATTTTTATAATTATATAAAAACATGGATTTGACAGTTTTACATCAACAGCTAAGTGTGTTGAGATCCTGTGGGTGTCTCTCTTGGTTTTGCACTGTCGTTCAGTGGTGGGTAACCTGGAACAGTCATGTTTCTACACTAGAGGGAAGTCTGCCTCTACTGAGAAATAAGCGCACCCATGGATTTTGATGAAGGGGATGACCCCAGGGAGGTCAAAGGTTGTTGGTGGACGCAGCCCCAACACCCTCCATTCCTCACACACTGAACCACTTTCACTGCTGGGCAGTTTTGCCCTGCTGATTGCTCCCAGTCAAAGTCATTCAGTAAAATTAAATAAGTGGTTTTATACATCATGCAGCTGATCTTGCATTATTATCATAAAATATTTCTATGAGTTTGTTTATGAGGAGGGAAGGTCAGGACAACACAGAGTATGAAGGGATTTCTGTCCTCTCTTACCATTTTGACGGGTCCACAGCAGCGGTGATCGAGGTCAGAGGTCAAAGGTCAGGCTGACCCTCACCTCTCGGCATCATTAGCCCAGTTTTGATTTGGTTATCTGAAACGTCAGCCTCCCTGGCTAATCTAATACCCGAGCCTGGAGGTCGTTTGGGTCAGATCACATTTCTCCTCAGAACAGATTGAACTTATGGGGAGATAAATGCTCCGAGCCGCCACTCCGAACACGGTGATTGTCTCAGACAGTTGTGTCCCTACTGTGTTACACAGTGAGGGACCCAGCTGGTGTATGAGGATATTATTGTATTAAAGGTAGTCCAAATATTAATAATGTACAGGAATGTATTTCTGCTGGCTGTGGAGTGGAAACAGTACTGCAGGAAAGATGTGGTGCAAATACCACAGCCTCTCTTGGCATCTGAAGGCTGCTGTTAAAATTTACTTAAGCCGAGCAGTGAAAAGTTATCACCAGAGAGGCGTGGAT
>NW_005187417.1:946032-954530 GCF_000239375.1 Pundamilia nyererei
TGTGTGTGTGTGTGTGTGTGTGTGTGTGTGTGTGTGTGTGTGTGTGTGTGTGTGTGTGTGTGTGTGTCTTTTTGACAAGCAGTCTGACCACAGATGTGAGGTCAGTTTGTTCCAATTTCTTAAACCTGAAAACTTGGTAACGGTTTTGGGAAGTTTCTTTAAATTTTACACAAACGTTCACTTGGTGGTTGAAGATCACTGTGATCTTATGAAACAGTATTTATATGGGCTCTCCATTTGTATTATTCTCCACCTGGTGTTTAGGATGAATGGGACTATGTGAGATTATGGGCGTAGTTGGGATAAAATGAGCAGTTGTGCTATAAAGTGCCCCTCATGTGGTAAAACTCTTTACAGTTGCTTGGAGTCATGTTTGTCAGCTTAGGGTCGCTCACATGGTCTGCTTTTGTTAGCACATGGCAGTTGGGTCCTGACTTGGAAGGGAACGCTGAATGGTGATTGTTTGAGAGCTTGGTATGTGCTCTCCTATTTTCTGTAAAACTGATGATGGATCTGGTGATTTAAAAAAAAAATCAAATATTGAAATTGGTTTTAAGGATTATTGGCAAGTTTGCAACAGTAGATATTGGATTTTGTGTGTGTGTGTGTGTGTGTGTGTGTGTGTGTGTGTGTGTGTGTGTGTGTGTGTGTTGTGAATGGATAGACGGCATGGTCATGTTTCTTGGTCACTCAGACTGGTATTCTCCAGAGAAAGTTGTGAACCCACTGAGGTGAGACGGATCTTGATATAAGAAAATCTGGTAATGGACCTGAAACGAGCTGAGCTGGGTGAGATGTACAATATCAGTGATAAAAATCTGCTGCAACTTGAAAAAATTTAAATTTGTAGGACTAAAGAAACATGGAGAGATGGAGAGACAGTCAGCCTTTGTGGCGTTTTCAGCCCCGTGGGCAGGTTCAGATGGTATTACTGATCAGATTGATCAGTTTAAAGCTTCACCTCAGAGGATGAGGTCTTACACTCATCACAGAAATACACAACACAGAAAGTATAATCGGATTATATGGAAATGGCCCCATATGTAGATAAAGGGAGGGATGGAGAAAGAGAGGATGAGTGATTTTGACAGTGCATGTCATGCCAATATTTACAAGTATCATTTTGTAAAGTGATTTCAGCTGCTTGTGTCGAGCAGTGACTGCCCATTTAGAGAAGTCGTAGGAAAAAAAACTAGTAAACTGTATGTCTCACAAGACTGTTTTTTTCCCCTCATGCAGAAAAGGTACAAGAATGAAGGATGCATAAATCAGGCAAATGTTACAAAAAAGTGGCAACTTTAAAATGTAAATTCTCAATAAAAGTCTACCAATTTCCATATTAAATATGACCATTTCTCATAGACTGCATACTAAATAAACAATGCTTTGGTGAAAGATGGAAAAATAATAACTATCAGTATTTATGGATACTCGTTTCCAGAGCCAACTAGAGGCACGTTGAAATGTTCAGGTATTATTTTGAGGTTGTTTTTTTTTTTTTTTTTAATTTTTACATTTCTAAAAGTGTTTTTTTGTTTGTTTTGTTTTTTAAACGCGTGAATACAGCCAAGGAAGCATAACAGATGATTTTTCTTTAGTGACGTGAGAGTAAAGGCCATTACTTTACCCATGCCTATACAGCTAGTACAAACAAGAAATTATGTAAATAAGAACAACTTTACTGTGACTTTGAATGAATTTAAGTACAGTTGATGTGAGCACATTGAGCAGGTGGGAAGCAAACAGAAGTAACGTTAGCTGCTAATGCTAATCGGTTCCCGTTGTTGCTGCTGAATCAGTACTCATGTCAATGATTACTTTATGAAATCATAATATCTAAATCATATTTTCATTAAAAAGTGTTTTGAAAGCATAAACATTTACAGCTAGAGATTTAAATCCATTTGTTCCACTTTTACTTGGAAGAAAAACTCTTCTAATCTATGGAAACTCCATATTAAAGACGTGTATATAATCATAATATTTGAGGCTACATAACTGGTAGTAATTTTTCTATCAGTGCTTTTGTCTCCCCTTCACGGCCTTGTCTGTATTTCTGTCCATATTGTTCCCATTCGCTCGCTCCACCTTCATCTTCCTGCTTCCACCACCGTTGGCAGTGATTGAGTTCAGGAAAACGTTGTGTTCAGATGTTCCCAGATAATTCGTCTCCTGGCTGCTCACATCTGCTCGTTGTGTGTAATCAGATCGGATTAACTGTCAGACGTCTTGAATTGATCCGACACTTCAGACTCGACACAACAAACTGTAAATCTGTCATCAAGCTCCTCTGTTATTTCTACTCCATTTCTCTGCAATTCAGCAGCCATCGAGCTCTTTGACAACAAACCAGTGATGGGATTTGTTTTTGTTGTTTTTATGTATTATTAAAGTAGGAGTCACAAACTAAACAATTCTCAAACTCCGAAGTACCAAAACTGATTTAATTTAACCTTTAAGTGACTGAGCAGTCATACATTTATATGTTGTGGTATTTTTATAAACACAAAAGTATGTTTGACTCTTTGCCTTGGATTGTGGCTGCAAACTAGTGAAGTGACAGTACAGCCTTTATAATATAATGGAAATATGAATGTTGCGTTTAATTACTGAATCAAAGCAAGAACGTCATCATGAAAATGAAAATTGGATCGTACATCAAATCAACATTTTTTTTAATAGAAGATTTTGGTTCTTGAAACAGTATCCAAGTTTGTTCAAAATCTAATCCAACTAAGGTGTTATGCTCCCAACATGAATTGATTTTTTTTTTTATGGATTTTTTTTTTCACTGTTTGTCTATGCATCTATTGTGTGGCCCTTCTTTAAGTCAGCCCAGACCTGAGATGTAGCCCACCTGCATCCTAAAAGTTTGACCATTGCTTTCTTTTCAATCAGTGATTGTTCCAAATCTCTGGGGATTAAGTCAGTTTTTTTCCTCCATTTAAAAAAAAAAAAAAAAAAAAAAAAAGGACCCCAAACCTCCATTTGTGGAGAAAATCGTTTTCCTCTACCTTCTCCAAGTTGTGATGCTTTTCATTTGGCAGAGCTGAAATCTAATTCTGTCACATGGCTTTGATTCATCTGTGATCGAGAGGAGAGTGTGACCAAGGCGCGGTGGCTTTAATAAAAAATAATTTCTCCTTTATGAAGACGCTGTGCAGTGGAGGCCGTCCACTGTCTCTGCATTAGTGAAATTAACATCCAGACTCATTTTTCAGACTGCTCCATTAACAGCATGAAAGTGACAGCTGCAAAGGACCGAAAGTATTAGCTGTATTAAAAACCTGTCGGAGGGGAAATTAAACTGCAAAACAAACACATAACTGATAATGGAGGATTAAAAAATAAGACCTCAGGCTCTCAATATTGCCAAACTGTACTTTCATACAGTGTGACTGAAATATGAAGTGCGGAGAAGTTAATGTGATTGGGAGGAGGAACGGGAGACTCCTCCTTCATGCGTTTACTCTGCATCTATTTCTGCTGAGAAAGCAGTAGAGTGTCTGAAATGCTGGGAATAATAATAACAGTAATGATGATAATAATAATAAAGTTATACAGGCCACGCCTGGGTCAGCCCTAGCCATCAGATCAATGTGATGTGGTTAAGTGTTAAATGACCCAGCATAGAGACCAAAAAGAAATGAAACCTGAAGAACTGATCAAAGAGACTGAGATCCTTAGTTAAAATTGGAACAATATTTCCCAGTATCATTACTTTTTGTTTATTTTTGCCAAGTTCTTTGTGAGGTATAACTAAGCAATGAAGCCAGCGCTCTCTGAGTCTCTCATCCTGTGGACGAACTCCAATTCCACCGACTTGGACTGCACCTTCTACTCCATGTTCTGCTCGGTGTAGCGACACAGGAACCTCATGCTGGCGTTAGTGATGACTCCAGCTCTAACCTTATGTTTTGAATATTTTTTAAAAAAAAAGGGGGATGTTTGGAGGTAAAAAATTACAAATTTTAATACATGTCAGTTAAAATAATTATTTTTCCCTCTAAATGCCAAGACTTGAGAGAACAATAACTAAAATGGCAAGACTTGTCTCCATTTAAAGTTAAAGGTTTAAAAAAAAAAAACAAAAAAAAAACAACAGATGTGGCCAGTTAAATTTATATGTGGGGAAATACTGCTGTTAATGTTTGAGTGGTGACACTGTGAAGTGCTTTGCTTTGATCACACGTCTGTTCTGGAAGGAATTTGAACCATTTAGGAAATAAAAGTCTGAAATCTGATGAATGATCAGCACAGTCTGGTTCAGGGCTGCTTGCTTCCTCTTATGAACCTGAATCCAGTTTGTTTGTGGTGTGTCTTGTGGACTCCCCGCTGACCCTCCCTCCGTACCCTCGTCTAATTGAAGCCGGTGAGCGCAGATAGCTCTCCTGTCTCTGTCTTAAGATGGCAAATAAAATACACTTAACCTTCAGATGGACTCGGGCCGGTTGGAAGGGCAGCCACCGTTTCAGGACTCGAATCTTTTTTCTCTATCAACTTAATTGTGTTTTCAATTATTTCGCCCAGATTTTCTGTCTCCTGACATTTGCTGTAAGGACAGTTTCCCCCTTTCCCTCCTCCCCACGAGCCTGGGATTTCTTTGTTTTATGGAAGTTTTTCCTTAACGGACAGAAATGTAACCCTCGAGGCCGTGCTCGGGAGTTTGTTTTGAGCTCTTCATTTCTTTTTCCTTCAGTTTGTCGTTCTCTTGCACCTCCTCCCTCTCCTTCGTTCTCACATCAGTTTCCTGCTGGTATTGATCCCCTCTCTGAGTCCCTGGTGATCAGGTTTTACCAGTCTCCCATTGATTACCAATGGAGGCAGAGCTGAGGTGCATGATGGGAAGATTGCAGGGCTGTAGCTGCAGCAGTAGGAGGCAGGGATGGGAGGGTTGTAGCTTTGATTACCAGAAATATAAGATATTTAAAAAATACAGCTTAATTATTGATCTGGGTGTCTCACACATAAACAGTGCAGTATTATACTAACTATTACTTGTAATTGATTATTGCTTATTATTATTATTATCATTATTATTATTATTAAATTATTGCTTATCTGAATGAAAGTGTTTGACTCAGTGGCGTAAATGTGTTAAGGTTAAATTAAATTTAGACAGCGTTTAATTTTACAGTCGCCACAGCAGATGTCTGTCTGGTCGATCAGTGAAATTGTTTTTTAAATTAAATATGATCAATCAGTTAATCTGTTTAAATTTCTAAATGAAACACTGATAATCAAAAACATTTATTTTCTGTCAGCAGCCCCTTTACAACTTCATGTCAATCAGACAACACCTCTCCTTCCTTCATTCATTCTTTCTTTTTTTTTTTCCTTCCTTATTCCTTTCAGTCTTCCATATTACTTCCTTCCATCAGTCTTTTGGTTTTTCTCTGTCCTTCTTCCTTCCTTTTGGTCCTTTATTTACTTAGCTTTCCTTCTTTTCCTTTTTTTCTGTCAGTCTTCCCTCCTTTCAGCATTGGTTTCGTCCTTCCTTCCATCATTCTTTTTTCCTTTCTTTTCTTCATTTCCTCCTCCTTCCTTTTGGTTTCTCTTTCTCTCTCTCTCCGTTTTCTTCCTTCCTTCTATCCTTCCTTCTTTTAGTGTTCCTTTCTTTCCTTCCTTCCTTCCTTCCTTCCTTCCTTCTTCCACTCAGAATTCATTCATTCCGTCCTCCTTTATTCCCTTGTGTCCTTTGATCTGACCCTCTTTCTTTCAGGCTTTCTTTTTCTCTCTCTCCCTTCTATCGTTCTTTTCTCCATACAGTGTTCCTTCTGTCTTTCAATGTTTCCTTTCTTCCTTCTTTCTTTCTTTGGATCTTTCCTTCTTTCCTTCTTTTAGGTCTTGCCTCCTTCCTTCCTTCCTTCCTTCCTTCCTTCCTTCCTTCCTTCCAGTTCTTTTCAGTTTCTTTCTTCTGATGTGAATTTCCTTTCAAGCACTATTCTTACATTTTATTTAAAATGAGGTCCTGACGTTATTCCTGTGGACACAGCTTTGTGGTTTTTCTCTGTTCCGTCATCAGCCATCATTAATCATTATTAAAAATTTAAAAAAAACCCTTTCAGTTCTGTCAAATTACAAGCAAGCTGACCTCAGTCCTCACAGTACATTCAATAACATTACTTAAATATAATTAAATACAATTAAAAGCAAAGGCATTCTGGTGATATTTCTTGTTATTATCATTGAAATAAAGCTACCTCTTAAAGGTTACAGCCTTTTTTTTAATGCTCGGTGACATTTCAGTTGTTCTCCTTTTTATGACACGTCCATAATTTAACTGCATGGACTCCACAGGTTGTTGCATTACACCGTCCTGCCCTTTTTTTAATGGATTCCTTCCTTTATGGATAATGTCATTTCAGCCAGAAAGCCTTTTTATCCCAATCCATTTCTGGTTTTTATGAAGATTTAGCCAAGCGGAGGCGCGCACGGAGGGGAGCTCGTCCGTCCCCCTCTTTAGTTTATTGGGTTATGTTTGGGAGCAGCTTGCCCAACAAATAGGATTTAAATACAATGTCATTATAATAGATCTGCTGGTCGCAAAGGAAGCGGATCGATAGGCTTCAAAAATCAATCACACTGTGCACGCGGGCAGAAACCGAGGCAGCAGGTACACACTGGACAGGAAGTGATACTGCCTCACATCTCACCAGCCAGCAAGTCGTTTTAATGGTTTTAACATGTCAAATCAAAGCTCGTCATTATCGGCTCATCACTTTCATGATTGTACAAACAATTAGGATTAGTTCAAAATCCTGTTTACCTGTTAGTTCAACCTGTTGGGCCTCTGTGATCTCATCCACAGTACGGTGTTTAATAATATTTTTTTTGAGTCCAGGTAGATGTGAGGAAATAACAATAAAGTGACTATATAAGAGTCAGTTTCACTAGTTAACATGTGACTGGTAAACTAAATCTGAATATAATATAGTCATCTGGCTCTTCAGAGTGAAAATGCGCGATAAGTGACATAAAATAAATGCTGTTAAAAAGAAAAGAAAAGATGAGAGAAACTTTATTTGTCTCAAAAATGGTGAAGCTACTGCTCTGTTAGCTTGTCGTCCATTTCTGATTGTTGATGGCTTCAGAAGCGTTCCACCTGATGGGTTTTCATGATGCAGAGTGAAGAAAAATTTTCCAGGAAGTGTAAGTTTATTAACACACATGAACGTGGATTTGCCGCATCAGTCACTCATGGTATTTACTTTACAGAAGACACGATGATATTCATGTTGTGTGTTCTTTATAATTTCTTGTCTGCTCTGTTTGACTAGAAAGCACATGATTTTGGTGGCTAGAAACTTGCTGCTTGTTGTCTATTGTTGTAGTATTTCCAACTTCATAGATGGTCCCTTTAAGGTCTTCTATCCTTTTGCTGTTTGTTTAACCCGATTGTTTTTGTTGAAGAGGTTTTAACTTGTTGGAAAAAGGATTGACTGAATTTTTGAAGCTTGAGTCTAAGACTTGAGTTGTATACGAGTAGTTATCAAATACATCTCTGATTCAAAAATGAGGAGGACTCTACGGCAGCAGTCCCCAACCCCCGGGCCTTGGACTAGTACCCCTCCGTGAGTCGTTTGGTACCAGGCCGCAAGAGTTGAGGCTCAGGTGTGAAATGTATGGTTTTCAAGGTTTTCAGCGTTATTTTGTTATCGCCCTCCTCCTGAATATG
Organism: Pundamilia nyererei; assembly: GCF_000239375.1. NCBI lineage: Eukaryota > Metazoa > Chordata > Actinopteri > Cichliformes > Cichlidae > Pundamilia > Pundamilia nyererei. Next base: position 953,711 of record NW_005187417.1, read on the forward strand.
AATAAATCTTCTTTTTTTTTCGGTACCGGTACTAGTTTTAATTTGTTGTATTAATCCGCGACACCATAAAGGCCGGTCCATGAATATATTGTCGGGCATAAACCGGTCCGTGGTGCAAAAAAGTTTGGGGACCACTGCTCTACGGCACTTAAAGTTGGTAATAGCCAGCAAAATGCAGCTGAGAAAAGCTGAAAGTTATTGCAGAGCTAAAAAGTCTTTCTTTGGAGTTCCAAAGAGTATTTTGGTTAGACTTTGCTTAGACAAATGAAATTACCAAGAATGTACTTGTGCTTGGTTGTTCTGACCAACCTTGTCTACTAAAAACTTAAATGCCTTTATTTCGTCCCCCATCTGTCTCTGTCTTTACTTTCACTTTCCTCTCTGTTAACCTGAACTTTTTAGTGATTCTGGTTGGGAGTCTATCTCTAATTCTGTTATCTACTGGCCCAGTCTGGCCCGAAGGATGGATGCCATCTGTAATCCATTTATCAGAGGCGGCCGCTGGGCCTTCTTCCAAATGACAGCTGGTCTAAAGCAATCTCATTATAAAGAGCATCAAGATATAGTATGGAAATATTGGAGGCAGGAGGGGGGAAAGGGGGTCCTGAGCTCAAAACAAGGGACAGAGAAGAAACACCGTGGGGATAAAACAAAACCACATTTTTACTTAGTCCAAAATACAGTAATGGTGACTCTTATAGTCATTTTTAATCCAGGTGGATCTAACTACACTCTGATGTCCAGATAACACCTCTGAAGGTTGTGGTTTACCTGGCCGATTTGATTTCATTATCAGATCACTAAAGCCACTGATTATACT
>NW_005187417.1:956344-958924 GCF_000239375.1 Pundamilia nyererei
TCAAACTAAGATTCAGACTTGTTAATTCCAATTTCAAACACAGAAAGTTTAACAATACCTCAACCAGATGATCGTAATTTTCTGGAGTTTTCTGGAAGGGCCTTAACCCTGTTGTGTTTTTAAATAGTCACCAGGGGGCGATACCTGTAGTTGCGGTAAACCCGGGGTTTATAGGAACCAGTCCTCAGTCCTGACCTCCTGTTGACTTGTTGGATTCAGTCACTTATTTCGGTCATACTGAATAAATTATTTCCGAGTTGAAAACACCTGTGGTGGCAAGCTTTACAGCGGAACCTCTATATTTTGTAGCTGTTTACCATCACAAGGGGGCAGTGTTAAAAAAATTCTCATGCTAGTTTTTAGATTTTTGACTATATGTTTGTACTTCTTTCTCTAAACATGGAGTTTGTATGTTGATCTCTTTTCTGTTTAGGCAATATTTCAAACAATCCAACAATATTCTCTCCGTCTCTCTCTTAAGGTTGTCTGTCTAACCTCCCGCCAAATGCGAAGAAGATCTCCAACTCTTACGAGGAGCGCCGTAAACAGGCCACTGCCATCGTCCTTCTGGGAGTCATTGGGGCTGAATTTGGCGCAGAGATCGAACCCCCGAAGGGCTCGGCCCGGGCTCGAGCTGGTGGACAGGCACCCGAAGGTTTTGGACTGACCAGCGGAGGATCATCCAACTACTCCCTGGCCAGACACACCTGTAAGTCCAGAAACTGCAAACACACTCATGATAACACATTTACCGAATTTCCCAGAGGAACCCACCCGAGGGATTAATAAAGTTTTATCTAATCTAATCTAATTTATTTGGTTAAATTTGCAGCCCAAAATTCTTCAAATGGACCACCAAGATGTGCACATTTTGTTTAGTTTGATAGGTTAAGAGAAATCTTAAAAACCTTTGGATGGATATGGCTGTGGTGCTTATAGGTTTTACATTTTTATGTTTGTGTAAATTCTGCAGAAAATCTCTAGTCCTGGCAGGTTTCACCATAGCAGGTGTGTTGTGTCCTACTGCTTTATGATAATAACCTGTAGAGACTCTCAGGACTGTGTTTTCAGCTTTCAGAAGCCTGTAACGGTTTCTTTCTTTTTTTTTTTTCTTTTTTCTTTTTTTTTTGCCCATTTCTGCGCTACTGAATTTACTTGCTCAGCGATAGAGTTTTGGTTGCTGCTGTGTTGGGTTTTTGGAGCCAGAAGTGACTGTATAGTACAGTACCTACTAATTAATAAGTGACAAACAAATAAAAATAAACTTTCTTGATTGTGCCACATACAAGCCCATAGTTATTGTCAGGTAATTCCACTAAAATGCTCCAAAAGCCACCAATAGCACAGTTTTATTATTATTTTATGAGGTTTAATTGGTTCCCAACTTAAACCCAATCAAATTTTAAAAGCATCTAGCCAACTAAACTGAAGTAAAAAAACATCCTAAAGACACCCTGTAAACATCCACAACTCCCCAACTGACATAGTAGAAACTTCAGTGCAGGATTAGAGGTGAGTAGAGATGGGATTGATTTTCACCTGCCAAGCTTGACACCTTAAGGAGCTTGGTGCTGACTTCCACACACACTCGGCGAGCCCGGCCCTGTGCCACGCTGTGCCTGCAGCGCTGGACCTTGGTGGGCATCAAACCTGCACTAAGTAGAGGTGCTCTTCCGTCCCACTGCTCCCGTGCTCTGATTGGCTGCCTCTGGGGGAGGGGAGGGGGACATCCGCCGGGTGACACAGCCTGCGCTCTCGCCGATAGGCTGTGGAGCGTGATGCTTCTTAGCTGGACCTGCACACAGCAGTCGGCTCACCTGTGTGGACACACACACGCACCAGAAACCTTAAATCCATGTCATGAGATAAAAACAACTCCAGATTTAATTGATTTCCTGGAGCCATACTTCACGACTGGAGACGCCGAAAAGCTATTAATTATAACTGCTTTTTAAAACAATCATCAGCATTGCATGTAAATATGAATATGAACACATTGAAACTACTCCTTAAGATTTATTCTAGTTTCAGCCATGCTTATATGGAAAATGAGTTAATTAACAACCCTGTGTGGCTAACGTTTGGTTTCTATTTTTCAGTCTTTTACAAAAATGCCCAAAACGGCGCTGATCAATTTTAAAGCCAATATGCTTTTTCTTTTTCTTTTTTTTTTTTTTCATTTAGCAGAAACCTCCAGAGTTGAAAAATCAAGTATTATGTTCTCTATTAGCAAAATTTCCCATGAAGTTAGATGTTGCGGACACAGGAAGTGGTCTGCTAGGCCTTAAAGGTCTTAAAGTTTCTATTTTGACTTGAAAGTGGTGAATTCAAGATCAGATCTAGTTGATACTAGTAGATTGTAATTAAATGGTGGAAGGGTGCGTGTGCACATATTCTCTTATATTGGGTCATCTTATGGTCATAATAATCTGGTTATGTATATCAAATCAAATCAAATCACTTTTATTGTCACATCACATGTGCAGGCACACTGGCACAGCACATGCGAGTGAAATTCTTGTGTGCGAGCCCCACAAGCAACAGAGATGTGCAAACACAACAACACAAACGAGCAAAATA
>NW_005187417.1:960006-980234 GCF_000239375.1 Pundamilia nyererei
GATCGGTGTTGTTGGCGTACAGCGCAGTGTGTGATGAATGAGAGCTGTCCGCCTAGAGAGTGGGAGGGTACAGTAGCCTGTAGTATAGATTGATGTTTTCATATGGCGGGGGGGGGGGGGGGGAATCGAGCTTAAGGATGGACGGATGGACCGATGATGGCGGTGGGAAGGGGGAGGAATTATCCTGCTGTTGGGCAGGATAGGAGAAACAAACTGAACATCAGTGTGTTCAAACTCTGGACAATAAAAAGCTCACAGTAAATGTCAAAATGCTCCGAGTCCCCTCTGAGGCCCACTCAAGTCTGATCCGTGGCATTTTCAAACATTCATGAGAGCTGATTGGAAATTGAGTTTTACTTTGTGTTGTAGGACATTTAACAGGGAGAAGCAGGTAACGGAACGTAGAAATGTCTCTGCTGCTGTGAGTGGGATACAAGAAATAGAACAGTTTCTTCATCAACACTTGAGAAACAAACAGAAGGGGATAAAATGTTGGAAACTTTCAAGCTCAAAGTTGTACATTTATGGGGGGAAAAACCCTCAAACACTGAAAAATTTACAAGGAAGAAATTACATTAACAGCAGATAACTTGTGAAAAGTGATGTAGCCACATAGAGAATCAGGAAAGATCTCATCATTTGGTCGTTCGTTTGTTAAAATCCTTTCAGACAATACACAGAAAAAATGGCATAATGCATGCCTGTCGTATCCTGATGATCTGGATCTGCAGGCCAGTTATTACCAGATGTAGACGGGGTGAGACTGACTACAGGGTTATGCAATGTAATGATGGACATTACATTACACTTCTCATGTAGCTGCACAGCGTCTCTACATGAGCTAAAACCTTCATTCTTTCTCTTTTTGTCTTGTTTTTCCTCTCCGTCTATGTCAAGCACTCTGCAGCCAGTCTGATCCAGCTCTCATCCACTAACCAACCCAGCATTGATTTACCTTCACCTCGCATTTAAGCTCAAACAGAGGAAGAGAGGGAGAAGGGGCAGTTAGCAGATGGAGAAAAGAAAGCACAAAGCCTGTTAGCGCTCGTTTCGGCCTGGTAAATTTTAGACGTCACCAATCTGTCACTATATCACACACTGTACTTCTCCCCCTCAGTCTTCCTTCCTTCCTTCTTCCCTCCTTCCTCCTCTTCCTCTAATCATCCTCTGTGTGTTAATGTGACATGTTTACTGCCCTAACTAACAGCTCATTATGGCCGACTGATGCTTTGTCAATAGCAATCAGTTCATTTGGGAGCCCAGTGCTGCCTTTAAACAAAGATGTCCGCTGTGAGAAATGAACCCCGAGTCAAAGCCTTCCTCTCGCTGGGAATGGGGGGAGGGGCTGTAAATTTGAATCTCGATCCAGCCAATTACAGCGCTGACTGTTAACGGCCGTCTTTAATTGTCTTGCGAGGAAATAAAAGTAAAATAATGAGGCTTCGAAGAGCAAATGTAGCTCTGTGGTCAGAGTGGGCTCCCTTAGGGTTTATCATGCTCACACCCCACCCACATTTGCTGCTCAAACTAATGAACTTTGACCTCATGACCTCTAAAGCCTATTTTGCATTAGGTGGAGAGAATCGGTCCCCTGGCTCACTGCTCTGATGGATTCACACTAAGAAAACCACTAAAGTTATAACATTTAGCCTGTTTGAGGACGATTAATGCTCATCTTTGTTTGGAAGCATCCCGAAATCTCCCAGAAACATTTTTAAGGGGCACACTATTGTCTTTCTAACTGTCATTAAAGATTATTTTCTATTTTCACTGATTTTGATTGAAATAAAACTGTCAATATGAGTAGAAAGTTGATACTGAACATTTACACATGAATGTGTTGTTTTTTTTAAAAAGCCAGAAACTCATTTGTAATTGATTTCTGTGCGGCTGTTATTTGTAACGATCACTAAGTGGAGGTCAGAGGTCATGGAGCCCCATATTTCTGCTGATATTTATAGTCCGCAGTTTTTAAGCTTATTGATGCTTTTTATAAAAACATTGATAGATTTGAGTTCACGTCAGTATTTGCTTACCTGCTGGGGGACGAAAGTGCACAAACGTACCTGATCTGCATGCTTCATTGTTTTCACCAAGCGGCAATAAAGGAGATGCTGCAGTTCCTTTGGTGACCACTTGAGGCTCCAAAAGTTAGGCGATCCCCATAGGCTCCAATGTTAAATTGACCACCTTTACAGCAGAAATAAACATATTTACAGCCTCATACAACAAATTGTTTTGTTTCCCCCATCATAAAAATTACACAGAGGGGTGAATCTTTTTTAAAAGGCAACTTTTCTTATTTTCTTGAAGTGCTAAGTTTGTATTATTGCTGGCATGTGCTGCCCAGTTAAATTGACTTCATTTCAATTAGTTAAAGTTACTTAACTAGACCTTTCATATTGTGTTTGGGGTGTTGGTGAATTGTATTGAAAGATTGAAATAGTTACCGTGTCACCTATTGGTCTTTAAACTTGAAGGTTCAAAGCTAGCAGGTTCTCTCTTGTTTGTTTGTTTGTTTTTTTTTTTCCCCCGTAATTTTAATCCAATGTGACAACATTTGGATTTAAAAAGCAAGTCCTAAATTAACAGCTACCACCAACAACATTATCAAAGTGGAGTGTTCCAGTTCAAAGTATAAAATTGAACTTTCCTTTCCAGTAAACAGTAAAGCTGACATTTGCGAGTCTGCGCATGAGTTATTCCAGGTATCATTTAGGTTTTTTATGATTTATTTGATATTCTGGTGTGTTATTACTTTCATCTCACTCCCTCGTTCAAAGACTGTCACTTCTGGCTCCAAAAAACCAATGTGGTTGTGAAGCGAAAATTGGAGCCTTGAAAGTGCAGAGCTCACAAGCCAATATAAACCCTATTGTCTTAACAATACCAGCTAACAACATTAGCCAATGCTGTCACTGTCTGTAGATAGCTGCTATTCTTACACGGTTAACCTCTTGCCATATCGTTCATAGACCCATCCATAGGTTTTTGTGTGTGTAGATGTAAACCAATAAGGAAGGGGGTTTACCATTTAAGGCAGGCTGATGATGAAATGCCAGGAGATCCTGGTGATGCGATTAGCCGAGTGCGTCTGGAGACCGGTGGACCTTTAGAGCCACCACAGGATTATAACTAAAGTAAATCATCTGTTTTATATCGTATGTTTCTTCATTTTATGCCTATTTAGCTTTTGCATTTCAAGTGAAAACACACAAAGGGTCGTATTGATTTCTGTGACTGCAGCAGCGGCAGAAGAGAACAGACAAAAGACAGATTTTCAGCTTCACAGTAGATAAAATGAGAACTTAAATGCATGATACTCAAAAAAGAGGATGAAACAAATGAAACTCTTTTTGGTTGGTGTTATCTTTGGACCTCTGCCTGCAAAGATAGGTGGGTGAGACGAGCTAGGAAAGACAGACAGATGTGAGGTGGGGAGCACAGAGGGTGGTGGAAGGAGAGCGTTATTGAGGGGAGGGGGGGGATTTTTTTCAGGAGTCTTAATGGTCAGTCTGTCCCCACAGAGACTGGCTCAAATGTCAGGTCAGCTATGAAGTGACCTCCATCCCGCTTGCTGTCTTTATCCTCCGAGTGTGTGTCTGTCAGTGTGTGTGTTGGACTATTTTCACCCAAAACCTCACCAAAAATATCAGAACATATTTTGTCTTTATGAGAATGCTTTCCTTTCTTTTCTTTGTTTAAGATTGCGCCTGTGGTGCAGCTTGAGGCTGCTTTTCAGAGCTGATGAGACCATGAAAGATAATATTAATGTCCTTAAGATGACAAAAATTCCAGCATAAGAGGGTCACTGTGTGTATTCTTTAGTATTGTCTGATGCTGAACCCTCACAGGCTGATTTCAAACTCCTGCTGTTTTCTGATAAAACCCTCTGATTCGTTTCTCTCTGCAGGTAAGGCCCTGACCTTCCTGCTGCTGCAGCCCCCCAGCCCCAAGCTGCCTGCCCACAGCACCATCCGACGCACCGCCATCGATCTGATTGGTCGAGGCTTCACCGTGTGGGAGCCGTACATGGATGTGTCGGCGGTGCTCATGGGACTACTGGAGCTGTGCGCTGACGCCGAGAAGCAGCTCGCCAAGTGAGTCACGACGAGCCGCTTAAATAAATGAAGTTGCTGCCTTTTTAAAAAATGTTTCATATCAGACCGAAGATGCTGACAAGATAAATGTAAAACAGTTTTAAGAGTTTCCTGCTCACTTTGCCTTCATCTTCATGAAAATCATCATGAGAGTCTAACTGCATGTATACTAGAGTCCTTAAAAGTGTCATAGTGTTGGTCTGTTGTGTTGGCATGAAGGCATCTTAAAGACACACTACTAAAAGATCAGGAGTCGTTGTTTCATGCAGGCTGCAGTGGTCGTTGGTGTTTTCACCGACTGATTCTCCTGTAAGGGCAGACTGGTTGAAATGGACCCTCACTAACAAATAGTTTCTTTTTTTTTTTACACGCAGTATTTTCACATTCACACCGATTTGACGGTGTTTCACATAATTTGGTAATTTTTTTATTTAAAAAAAAGATTTTGCATCTGGAAATTGAACGCTCTGCATTTGTTTACTTTCTCTCCAGCGACTGAAAACAGACAATTTGTCTGTACTAACTTCCTGTTTGTTAATTTGTTAAATTGTATCCGTCCCTCTCAGATTCCAGAGTATATCCTATAGATACAAACATATGCATCCGCACAAATACAGACACACACACACACACACACACACACAAACGAACATTATATAGCCGACACAGTGAGTTATGGAAGCCCGACTCTAATCTGATTTCAAGACATTATGATGATGTAACGATGTCTGCGTTGGCCTGACACGAAAGTCCTCTGTCTCTGTGCACACATTTGTCTTTTTCTTCATTTTATTTAGCATTTTGTGCCCCACTTAAAGTGGCTCTTAAAAATTTCCATCTAGAAAAGCAAGCAGATTGCCCTGCAGTCTCTAGCTCCAGACAAGATTAACCCATTAGACTTTAATCAGGTGAGAGACAAGATCAGATGTTAACAAAGTACACAATATTAGCGCCAGTGTGTGGATTTCCCAGCTTAGATAATGCCTTTAAATATTTTTGGAGAACTAAGATGAGCAAACGGTAAAGACACTGACACTCCGACTTGCTGAGTTACAAGACTTTGTAAAACCACAGATGTCAGCAGAGCTGGTTTCACATACTCAACCATCAACATTACTGGCAGCAGAGTCGAGGTCAGAGGTCGTGGCTGCCTTCATGCAGTCAAAGTGAGGTTGTGGTTTGAAGCAGCTTCTTACACAAGCGAAGGTCAGGGGTTATGCGGAGAGGCTAATTCAGTGGCTTCTTCTTCATGTATGATACAAAGAGCAGCGCGTGTGCGTCTTCCTCCCTGCTGAAATATAACTGGCCAATATGAGTTGATCCTATTAAGTCTGAAACTCGAGCTGGCCCAGTCTGGTTAAATGAGTATAGATATGTCTGCCTGTGTGTGTGTGTGTGTGTGTCCATCCATCCATCCGTCCGTTCATTTTTGTTACCTCCCTGGGACCTCTCTCAGTATAAACACTGACCTTAGTCCTCATGGGGACCCAAACCAGGTCCTAATGAGGCGAAACATCGTTTCTGGGGTCCCGGTTAGGGTTTGTGTTGGGCTGTTCACAATAAATTGAAGTCAGTGAAGTATTCTAGCAAGGAAAGCTGCAGAGTGGTGTGTCAGGAAGGGAAATGACACAATTCCATTTTAATGGAATACATTTTCGGTCAAATAGAAAGAGAAGATGCCTATAAGATCCACACAAGAATTAATGCAAAAAAATTATTGTTATAAGTTACAGTACAGTGAAAAAACATTGATACAGTAGATAACGTTGAATATGCCAGTAGTGTAAAAAATAGCAGTCAAAAATTTGATTGACTCCAAGCAACTTAATCCTCATAGTACTTCCAATCACACCAGGAGCGTCTCAGAAGCGTCATTTTTATTTTACCCCCTTCCCCCTTGCACAGTCTTTTATTTTGAAAATTTCCTGTGTTTGACGTGCATCTCTTTTCACCTCCTCTGTCATTTTATATTTTTAGTAATTTTATATTTCAAGTAATTGCTGACAAGCTTATGCCCTGGTGAAGTGCTTGTCTATCCCTTCACAATTTAAATATTTACTACTTCTTTTGGAGCATTGGTCAGATTTTAACTGACACACACTGGTCACTTTAGGAGCTCTTTGCGCAAAGTGCGATCAAGATCAAGGTCATATTTGACTTTTTTGGGTAATAACCTGGAAATTGTGAGGGATTATGTGCTGAGTGAGCTACGACCTCACTGATGTCGTTTTATCTTTTGTTCTTTTAATAACAATCTTCATGAACCTTTAAAACATATGATGCAACACAAGACAACAATAAAAAATGTATTTAAAAAAACAGGCAGACATAATTGTTATAATCTTGTCTTTAAAAAAAAATATATATATATATATTTTTTTTTTTACAGAACCCCAAGTTTTACACATTTATTCCACCTTAAATCACATGTTTCTGCGAATATAATTACATCACATGGAGATGATGTCCAGTCAAAATGCATAATTTAATAACACAGTTGATGGGTAAGTAATCCCTCTAACGTGTATATGGATGTGTATAATATGCCAGTAAATAAATTCAGATTAATAAAAGGCAAATGTTAAATAAATTAATAAGAAATGAAAAATAAAGTTAACGGTAACAGTCAGAAAAAATACTAAACTGGAAACTGAAAATAAATTTAAATAAAGGATTTTTGAATATTCAGTTTGAGAAAGATTATCTCAAGTCTCCTTATAGTAACAGCTGTCCCAATAATTCTTTGATAACCTTTTCAACATAGGCAAAAATTTGTCTATATTATCTATCAACCTCTGGAATCACATTTGAGACTAAACTAAGGTATAGCAAAAATAAGCAGTAGCACTAATGAGAGCTTCAATTAAGCTATTATCATGTGGTGTGTGTTCAAGAGTCACATTATAGGAGAAGTGTTGCAGTATCAAATGTTCTTTTTTAGATACTTTAGTTTAGGGTCCCCAGCGACTTAGTGGTGAGCTTAAGTAAATATTAAAACTTAAAATACGCACGCGCACACACACACACACACACACACACGGAGTTCATGACCATGCATAATTAATAATGTGAAGTCTGCAGGTGTGTGGTGTTGCCTCCTGGTGTTGTTGAAGTAAACAGCACGAGGGCTGATCAATGAGATGCACAGTAATCACATCAGTACATTATAATACATACGGAGAGGATGCACGAACACACACACACAGTCAGTATTCAGTATTCCTTCACTTGGGCAATTTTCTTTTCTGTGGACAGAGAAACAAGGAGTTGAATGCATTACTGGCTAAAAGAGAGCACACACGCTCACTCTTTCTTTCTCCGCTCTCTCTCTGAGGATGTATTTCCATGCAGCTGACTTGCAGTGAGGCTTTTTGTCCCTGATCCACCCAACCAGTTGTCAATACACTCCTCGCAGAGCTGTGTGTGTATGTGGGATAATCCCTTTTCAATAGGTAGAGATTTGAAAAAGCTCCCGGTGTGGAAGACTTGCACTTTATATTTTCAGACACACAAGCCCAAAAAAAAAAGAAAAGAAAGGGAAAGAAACTGCTTCAGCAGTCTCCACACAGTTTTCAAGGAATCCATTCTAAGAGGTAAAAGCTGCTTTCAGCAGACGCACACCTTTATACGCTCTGCCTGTCTGCTTACTGTCTGAATAAACACCTGAGTTACTTTTATGTGAAGGTCATCGGTGCGTCCTGACCCTACCAGAGTTATTATAGTTACTACTAACTAAAGCTAAGTGTGAAGACATATTTTACTTAACTTAAATAAAAAGTGTAGTAATAATAATAATGATAACTAGACTATAAAAAATTACTGATAAAAATACACAGAAAATATTCAGGGTCATTTCATGAAAAATCAATCTGCGCCTTCCACCTGACCCATATAGAATTGGCATTTTTTCTCTCTCGTTTATTTATGTATTTATTCTGTGTGTTTACCTCTGTGCATCTAACCAGAAAGTTCCACTGTGGTCGAATCTATTTCACAAGGGAGACCTGGCCAAGGTAGCAGCCACACAAACTCTTAATATATTAAAAATACGACACAAAGTACAAGACATACAACATGGTATAAAACACTAGTGCCATCTCCAGGAAACGCTAACACATTCCTTATTCCGTATAATTTCATATCCAACGAATGTGGTGAAGCTACTAGAGTAGCTTTGCATGATTAATGGGTCGTAATAATCCATATTCCCTTTAGACTCACTGGCCACCACTTCATTAGGCACACCTTCCCAGTACCAGGTTGGACCCTGCTGCTTTAATTCTTTGTGACAATGATTTAGCAAGGTGCTGGAAACATTCCTCACAGACTTTGCTAAATGTTGACATGACAGTATCACATTGAACTCATTGTCATGTTCAATAAACCCGAATATTTCAGCTTTGTGTCACTGCGCTGAAAGCAGAAGATGGATACAGTGTGGTTATAAAGGGGTGGACAGGATGAGTGACAATGCACAGGCAGAATAAAGCAGGATGGATCAATGCTTTCTTGTAGTTTACACCAAAGCCTGACCATCCAAATGTTGCGGCAGAAACTGAAACTTGTCAGGCCACTCAACGTTTTTCTAATTTTCTGTTGTCCTGTGTTGGCGAGCCTATGCAAACTGTAGCCTCAGTTTCCTGTTCTTAGCTGGCATGAGGGGCACTCCGTGTGGTCTTCTGCTGTTGTCTTCTTCTTTAAGGTTCAGTGTTTTCTGCATATCTTTTTTTCTAATGAGTGCTTATTTGGTAACTACTCTCTGAGAGACAGAGAGAGAGTGTGTTTTACCCAGGTGGTCAGTCATAGCTAGCCTACAAAATCATAAAGAATTCAGTGGTAACCAATTAATGTAATGAAACAAAGAGAAGCATGGCTGACTGGAAATGGAGTAGGTTGTGTGCATACAATCACAGGCTGAGTAGTTTTTATTCCTTAAGTCAAAGCCACTTTTACTTTGAGATTTATACCATGATCAGCAATATGTACATTAAAGAGGAAAGCTTGGCATCTTTCCATACCCCCAAATAGTTTTATGCTAAAATTGTGTGGGATTGTTACAAACAAGATTTGACTGCAAGCTTTTTCTGCAGTATCTATTCTTGTGGCCCATGCACTATTGTATGGGTATCCCGATTAAAGCTTTTTCCACAGTGATTGTTGGATCTTTAAATTCTGTTCTCATTTGCACTATCTATAAGATCACTCTGAATTTAAGCCCGCTTTCGTACTGCATATCTACAGAGATATCACATTTATATAGAAAGTTTTCTAAAACGTTGAGGGTGTTTGAATCTCCTCCCGGTCTCCATCCAATCAGAGACCACCATAGGGATAAATGCATGTTTTCAATGTGTTTGTCTTGCAGGGATAAATACATCTTTTTACACTGTATTTGTCTGTCTACAAGTTTTGAACGATTGCGTTTCTCATGCAGGGGTAAATGAATGCTTTGGCGATCTGTGTGTCATGCAGAGATAAGTACATGTTGTTGTCACCATAGATGTCCACTCATGAACCCTAAAGGGAAAAACAAAAATCTGGAAACTGCAGGTCACCATTACTGATCAGTTTTGATCTGTGGGTGTGTTTGTGCAAATTCCACCCAGACCTGAGATAAGGCTGTCAGAAACTCAGGAATATCATAAATATTGTTCCAAAATGTCAAAAAAGAAATGAAAAAATTATAATTAACCACTGAAAAAGCCAGTGTCTGCTGTAAAGATTGCATCAAAAGGTTGCCCTACTCTCCACCTCTCCACCATGCTCTCTGCAGTCTGTGGGTACATTTACAGTCAGTAAACCACGCCTTTAAGCAGCTGAGAAAACCAGTTAGTCAGTCCATTTAGACCAACACAGTGATGCGTGACCAGCCCATGTCAGAGTTTATGTGAACGGGTCAGCACACGCCAGCTAACCCTCCACAGATTGGACACCGCCAAGCTTTTAAGCATCCATCTCTTATTTATTTATTTTTTTGGTCTAAAAATCTTTAAATCTATAAAAACTGTTACCTTTAGTTTAAGCTGTTTAAAAAAAAAAAAGAAAAAAAAAGAGGTTTAATAAATTGAACTTTAGTTCTTTCCATTTAATTGAATTGTTTGCTGCCATTTATTCATTTTATCAATATTTTTTGGTTCTTGATGTTTATGAAAAGCTATGAATGATGACCAAAACATAACTTAAAACACTCCTTGTAGAACAGAAGAGACAGAGTGTGGACATGGCAAATGGACTGGTTCTTATATAGGGCTTTTTTGCTCTGCCTTCTCTACCTTTACACAACGTGCCTGATTCAACCGTTCACATACCCATTCTTACAAGCACTTTTTTTCTATGTTTTGTCTACGTAAATGCTTTCTAGCATTCTGTCTAACAGCTTGGAGTTAGTATGTTGCCCAAGGATATTTGGCATGCAGACTGGAGCTGCCAGCAGATTAGTAGATGACCTGCTCTACATCCTGAGCTGATCAACATATTCACACAAATTCCCTGCAGCATACTTACTCAGTTATTACGGTAAACAAAGTAAACAAATCACTACCCCGGGATCTTATAGTGTCTTGAATCTGCATTCGTTTTAACTGTTGCCAAGGGGTGACACAAAAAGACTTCTGGTCTGGTACAAATCTGTTAAAATTACTCTCTGCCCAAACCTCTGTAAAATGTTTCCCACCTAATTTATGGGCTCAGTCGGTCAATTTTAGGTGATATTAAATAAAAAATATGAAATTCATTTTGTAACTGTCACTATACAGGAAATGCTTAGCCAATCAGCTTGAAGCCCACGCATCACTCCTCGAACCTGGTTTAAAAACAGCAAGATGGCAAGAATGAAAACACTGGTGGCTACATCCATCTTTTGTACTGTCTATAGCGAGTCCTGTGGTCGGACCAAATGACTCTGGGAACTTCCACATGTTCAGCCCTACTTGTTAAGAACTGCAGAACGTTTAGAATCAATGCAAGGAGGGTTGCTCCTGAAAATTTAAAGGAATCATTTTGAATATGGCTGGGTGGTTGTTAATAAATCTGGACAGTTGAAAGTTAAACTCCAGTCACCCAACCCCAGTAAAAAGTAGGGTCATCAGTCTACATAGAAAAGGTCAAATGTGCATTAACTAGAGGCACATCTTACAATTCAGAAATGATCCAGTAAATCAGTCTGTAAACAGTCCAGTTACCCCATCTGCAACTCAGTGAGAAAGCCAATCAGTAAGCCAGTGAGTCCCTGGAAGTCACTCAGCCATATACACACAGCGCTGGCTTCTTGCAGCGTGGATTCTGGTCATGTGACTGGAGTTATTCACTCCTCCCTCGCACACAAAAATCAATACTTCCAGTCCTCGCTCTGTGTGTGTGACTTGGTATCGACTGGATAATGTCAGCGTGATATTGGCTGTGAATGCAGCCATGTTGCCAGCTTCTCTCTCTCTCTCACACACAGTAAGCCCTGAGTGTGTGTTTCATGTCAGCACTGAAAGTTCATCACAGTCGAATCCTTTCTATCTGGACTCATTAATCCATTTCAGTACAACCACTTTAATGCTGAATTTTTGTTTTTATTTCATGGACAGTTGCTGGCTGCTAGTTTGGATGATGAAACACTCTTAAAATAGACCCATTTTAATATTTAATTTTATTTATTAATATTTTCTTGGGTTTAGTTTTGTTTCATGACTCTGTGTGTCTCTCTCTGTCTCCTGTGACTCTAATGGTAACCCAGATTATTTCATTACATGTGCTAAACGCTGGTTATTAACCCCAGCCGGTCTCGGCACAATTGGCCCTTTGCTGCCTTATATCAACACTGTGACTGTTTCCAATTACAGCCACCTCTCTGAATGAAATTAAACATTTCAATATTGCTGATATATTGCCGATATATTACCGGTATTAATTACGAGATCTGCGGCTGTGATGTGTAATCAGAGGAGATGAATCGTGCAACTCGCCCAGCCGTCCACCCATGTCTCTCGCTCTCGCTCTCTCCCTCTCCCTCTCCCTCCCTCCCTCCCTCCCTCCATTTGTTAACAAGGTGGCCTCACTCGCCCTCGTAGTCTTTTTTTCTCTTACAATCATACACATACACTCTCTGAGGGGTGTGTGTGTGTGTGTGTGTGTGTGTGTGTGTGTGTGTGTGTGTGTGTGTGTGTGTGTGTGTGTGTAATTCCTGTTGCATTGTGGGAGTCCATTATGCTGTCGCCTGGTGAATGGCTCCCATTGACTTGGCCTTGACATTATAAGCTGCTGGCTAATCTCTTCACTCCATATATTTGTAAAACTCAATCTCGCCGTTGCTTTTCTCAGATTTGTCTTGTTTTCTTCCACTCGCCTAAAGTGGCTGATTGAAATGTCTAAGTCCCCCTTTAGATTTGTAAAATCTCTAAGAGATAAGCCTTGCATGGTTTTCTTATTGTCAACAAATCCCAGCAAAACCACATAAAACAATAATGAGTATGTCCTGGGTTTAAATTTGGTGCTATGGCTTTTTTTAAGGCCTCATAACTTCATAATCACCAAAGATGGAAGATTCAATTTTCAGTGCTGGGAAACACACTTTGGCTCTGTTTAAAAACTGAAACCAAATCAATTTTACATTCATTCAAAGTGTCACAATTTACAAGCAAAAAAATTGCCTTCCATAGCCATCTTTTCAGCATCAATGTACTGCGATATGTTGTAGTATCAACAGCAAAAATCCCCTAATCTATTGTCTATGAAGAATAAGAGGAACATAAACAGTAATTTCAAACATCTGAATGATACATTTTACTCCCTCGTTCTACAGTGTCACCATGGGTTTGCCCCTCAACCCTCCAGCAGATTCGGCCCGTTCAGCCCGTCACGCCCTCTCTCTTATTGCCACCGCCCGGCCGCCTGCCTTCATCACCACCATTGCAAAAGAGGTGTGTTTTCAGACTTCTTTACCAGCTGCTGAAACCAAAGCCATCTTATTAGGTACTCACCAACTGTTTTCCCTCTCCAGCTCTTATAAATATAAGTGTTGTATCTTTTCAGGTTCATCGGCACAACGCTGCTCAGGCGAACTCTCAGTCACAGCAGAACATTCACACGACCACTCTGGCCAGAGCCAAAACAGAGATCCTGCGAGTGATCGACATCCTGATTGAGAAGATGCCTGGAGACGTCGTGGATCTTCTGGTTGAAGTAATTCGAACTATATTTGAGATCGATGAAAGATAACATTCTCAAAAATCCCAGCCAAGGACACAAGCATAATATAATTCAATTAAGTATTTGACTTTACCAAAAATAAAAAAGGAGCTCTTTTTACCCTTAGACAACTATTGTTATTAATGACGCCAGTGAAAGCTAGCATCATCCAAAACAGAAAAGACCTGAAAGTGCTGAATCAGAAGCTGCTGGCTAGTCAACCCCATGACTCAGGGTTGGATTTTTAACTTGTATGTCTGATCTTACTGTAAAGCACTTTGTGATTTTTATCTGTGAAATGTGCTATATAAATAAATTTTACTTACTTACTTACTTATTTATAAACCAAACTAAAGGAGAGTCAGAGAAGATGATCTGTTCAGACCCTGGCAATAAAAAGTGTTTAATACATGGAAACAAGCTACATAGGTTAACTTCAACTACAATAAAAACTGTTCTCCTGATCCTTAGGTGATGGATATCATCATGTACTGTATTGAAGGTTCTCTGGTGAAGAAGAAAGGACTGCAGGAATGTTTCCCTGCTATTTGCAAGTAAGTTTGTCATCAGGTTCAACCCCAAGTAATATCTTCAAACTGGGAGGGGCTGGGAAAGGCGAGCTGGGCCCTGACTGCTGTGTCTGTGACCGTTTACATTACATTAAGGTGTGTCAGTCTCAGTGTGCTATTAGTGTTTCCGTTTGTTTGTTTACATAAAAATTAACCTTGAGGCGGGCGTGGGGGTGAGCCCCCAGAATTGGACAAGAGGAAGAAAATGGATGAATGAAATCTTCCTTCATCGCTAAACATCTTCCCTTATACAGTGTTAAATGTTCATGTGTGTTTGCTGTCCACCTTTTTAGGTTCTACATGGTTGGTTACTGCGACCGCAGTCACCGCATCGCTGTCGGAGCTCGCCAAGGTTCAGTGGCCCTCTACGATGTCCGTACAGGGAAATGTCAGGTACATCGAAAAACTTAAACTGATCAGCTCAACAGCTGTTTGATTACACCAGATGAAGTTGGTTTTTACTCTGGACCCCAGCTTTACACATCCTTTCTTCCACCGCCTCCTTCACACAGATCATCTTCTTTTTCATTCATTTTCCCACTCTCATCCATCCATCCATCCATCCATCCCACTTTGTATTAATCCACCCCTGCATGTAGCCTTCACGGCCCAAGGCGTTCAACAGATTTCCAACCATAATTATGACTGCACGTGGAAAACCAGCTGTCTCCACAGATAGGTCTTTAGTACAGAGTGCAGGAGGCAAAGAGAGATTTCATCAATGATTAGAAAACCAAAAGGTTAATGTCTGGTATACAAAGTCCTTGAAGCAGGGGAAGGTGAGAAGGTAACCAAAACTCAGATATATTAACTAAACTCTAAGACATCTCAAAACTTAAGCACCATCATGTTTTCATCCTTTTATAATTAGAAAACACATGTGAGCAGGTAAACTGAGTGTTCAGTTTTTGTCTTTGGCTTTTGCACGCACTGATGTCATTATTTGAACATATTTAATCCATCTGAAACAGCAGATATGACAGAAAATTAAGCATAATAGATGCCTTTAATCTCTGTTTGCTCATTATGTTGGAAAGTTTCCATCTGTTTGCAAACAGGATGCTTTAGCTCAAACTGGAGGAAATGAGGAGCAGCAGAAACAGTAGGTTTAAATGAGAGAGGAGGAGAGGAGTTTCATTTTTTCACCCCTCAGTAATTGATTAATGATGAAGCAATGACTCTCTTAATCATGTTTGTGTCTCGCGCGTGTGTGTGAGCTGCTGGTCTCCATGTTTGTGTGTATTTCTTGTATGAGCGGGTGTGTGTTGATAATTTGCTGTGTATTGATTTGCAGTAACCTGAGCAGTCTACTCTGGTGGAGGGGGTCATTTATATCTGATAACAGCACGGGCCTTTTCACCCAACATCTCGTTTGAGTGTGTGTGAGTGTGTGTGTGTGTGTGTGTGTGTGAGTGTGTGTGAGTGTGTGTGTGTGAGAGAGAGAGAGTGAGACAGGAGGCACTTTGTGTGTTATTTGCAGTAATTAACTTTTAATAGATAATGGCTTTGTAGGAAGTGTGTCTCTCTCTGCTGGAACCATTGCAGGTGTTTTATTTCAGGTGCAACATAAAGCTATTATCTTTATTAACACACTTACAGAAATGGGTAATTAATTCAGCCAGAAAAGAAGAATGTTTAAAGCTCACTATTTCTTAAATGGTCTTCCCACAGCTGTAATTAAAACCTGTACAGCAAGGCTTCTAGCTGCAGCAATGTTCCAGGCACCTAATATTAGTCGATTAAACAGTAGAGGAGTCTAAAAGTGAGCAAACACTAAGAAAACGGTTAAAATTAAGTGCAGGCTAATGGATGAGGTTAAAAACTGGCCAGACAAATACTTTTGCTGTATTTAGGAGTCTTTTAAAAACCAGAATTAGCGTTTATAAATAACCAGCTCTTGAGTGTAACCAGTGATTTGCACTTTGTTGTAAACCCTCTTTATTTACATACTTGAGAACTTCCCATGATTCAGTAGCTTGGGAAGCCACCTTCTCTCTATGACTTCAGTCTCTCACATCATGGGGGAAGGATTTTGACCAACTTATCTTTACAACATTGCTTCAGTGCATTTAGGTTTGCAGGCATTGGTTTATGCACAATCCTAAGTAGAATATTTTGGTCTGTGGGGGAGTTCATGGATGACTCAATGACCGTAAGGTTACCCTTGTCCTGTAGCTGCAAAGCAAGCCCAAATCAGCACCCCTCCACCACCACCACGGATGGCTATAGCTCAGGCAGTAGAGCAGGTCATCTACTGATCGGAAGGTTGGTGGTTTGATTCCTTGCTTCCCCTAGTCTGCATGCTAAATATCCTTGGGCAAGATATTAACCCCAAATTGCTCTCTGATGTATCCATCGGAGTATGAATATTTATAGTTCACCAAAACCCAAATGACCATAAATTTAAAAAAGCCTTTTATTAATTTTCTTAGTTAGAAAGCACTAAGAAAATGTTCTTGTGCGAATGGGTGTGAATGTGTGAATGCACATTGCTTTGAGTGCTCAGAAGAGTAGAAAAGCGCTATATAAGAACCAGTCCATTTACCACCACCACCGCTGATACGTTGTTTGGTTTTCTCCAAACGTGGTGGTGCTGCGCATTATGCTTGAACATGGTAAATGGCCTGTATTTGTATAGCGCTTTTACTTAGTCCCTAAGGACCCCAAAGCGCTTTACACATTCAGTCATCCACCCATTCACACACTGGCGATGCCAAGCTACCAGTCAGGCGCACTGACAGAGGCGAGGCTGCCGGACACTGGCGCCACCGGGCCCTCTGACCACCACCAGTAGGCAACGGCTGAAGTGTCTTGCCCAAGGACACAACGACCGAGACTGTTGGAGCCGGGGCTCGAACTGGCAACCTTCCGATTACAAGACGAACTGCCACGATCGCCCCTCTTCTTCAACATCACCACTTTGGTTTCGTCTGTCTAAGGGACATTGTTCCAGAAGTCATGTGGTTTGTTCAGATGCAAGTACAACAATGATTTTTTTGAGGAAAAAAAGAATTTAATTTGCAGTGCAGCGTGTCACTTACATCACCGAGCAGAGAAACCCTCTTTCACTTCTGAGGAAAAATATTTTTTTGTTGCAACTCTTTGACTGCAGAATAATACAAAACCGAAGTTTTCTGAACTACACTTTAGATTGTTTCACCAGACTCAGTTTAGAAAATCATGCACTCATAATAGTCAGCTTGCCAATGTCCATCCATCCATTCTCGTCCTCTTATCCTTATCAGGGTTGCAGGGGGGCTGTTCCAAGTCACACCAGTAAATTGTTGTGTACTCAAAAGGGGAATTCGGAAACGGTGTGTTGCATCACCTCTAAGAATGTCAGCTGTCAGTTTGTGTTCATGACAACTTAAAATAATCATCACAATAGGGGCCAGCTTTGTCCTCCATGGGGCTAAATCTTTTTTTTTTTTTTTTTATTTAACGCAGCAGCAGAAAGTTGTCAGATCTCTTTAGAGACTTCTGAATAAACGGCATCTCCTTGGAAAAATGGGAACATCTCGATTTCCAAGAATTTCAGAGGAGCTAAATTGTTTGACTTGTTTTAGTGTATTTAAAACAAAGTGAGAAGGAGGAGAGAAAGGAGAGACGACCTCTTTGAAATAGTGGAGGAGGCGAGAAATGGGGACCAGAAGAAAAGCAAAGACGGAGAGTAGAAGGAGATGAGAGGCAGTTTTTGTTCATAATCAATCTTTGCATGTGTGTGTGTGCAAGCGGGTGTGTGTGTGTGTGTGTCCAACCGTAGCTAGCTAGTCCCCGCATGACCATCTGCCACGGCTTTGATCAGCCTCCGTGAACAGCCCTTTGTCAGCAGCGTGTGTGTGTGTGTGTCTCCAGCTGCTTGCTTCTTTAACAGACTCTACTCAGTCTACTAATTGAACACAAAGAAACAATCTGAGTGATTTCGTACCTCTTTTTGCATCTGTTTCTCTCTAACAGCTGAAACCTGCAGCTGAAGGTGGCAGCGTAGCCAAAATTAACCTGAAGAATCGTCTCCCGCAATGCATGACATGATGAATTAATGTAAACTGTGTCCCTATTCTGGTGGTAATTGGGCTACTGTGATACCTACACCACGTTCAGCTGCTATTTGCTGTGTAAAACACTCTATGAGGAATATGTTTTTAACTGCAGATGTTCCTGGAAACTAAATGCTAAAGTTATAAATGAGGGGAAAAATGAGTCTAAAAGTAAGAAGACGTACTCTGGTCATATAAATAGTGTCTGTGTATTTAAGTGCTATTTGAAAGTATTAATCTAGTTCTTTGATAACCATATTGCATTTTAAATGGACGATGATTTGGGTAGAAGCCTCAGTTAGATGTCAGTTTAATCCCACAGCCAATAAACAGCCACTCCTCTTATAATTCAAAGTACTGTTTCTACCTTTAAATTGTTACGATGTTCAAGTTTAGTTAAAAATTTGAAAGATTTTAATTTCTGGTGTCAACTAGCGAGAGCAGTAACAGCTTCTAGTCCACCAGTCACACGCACCCTTGTTTTTCTAGCTGTACTTATTGTTGACAGGAGGAAGTTGGTTTTATTCCTGTAGCTGTCTTGGTCCTGGGTTGTTTTTTTGTGTTGAGTTTTTTGTCCACACATAACAACTTCTCACTATTATAATTCCCATCTGATGATAACATACGGGGTACTGCCCGTCCAAAACGCCCCAAAGAGCCCTCTCCTATTGGTTAACGTAATAGTTGTTCAGCAAGGGGGCGGGATTTACAAGCTGTCAGTCTTCGTCAGAGAAGATGGAATAATAAAATGGGGTGAAGCACCCATGTGATGCACACGCGCACATACACACACAGACACACAGAGCGGAGCCCCAGGCGTCAGGTGTATTGGAGTACAGAGTGCTGTAAATGGTTTCAGTGTGCTTCACTGCGCTCTGATAGGTTGATTGATTTGGTAGGCAGTCCACTGTGAGACACACACACACACACACACACACACACACACACACACACACACACACACACACACACACACACAGATCATAATATATATGGAAGCATCAATGTTTAATCCATGTTATACAGTTTGTTTTCTACATAATTTTTTATTTCACCTTCTCTGCGTGAGGATCTGAGGAAGACAAAATAATATTTAAATGAAGTGATTAAAACTAACAGTGACTGTGAACCAAAGCGTGATGATCGCTGCTATGAGCAAGAAGGAAGGATATCAGGCAGAGGAGCTAGTTCATGCATCCACAGTGAGGAAAAACAAAGATACCTCCTCAGTTTCTGACTTTTAGAGGGCATCTGAACAAAATGGCAGCTGCACATCAAATGAAACTGTCCCCACATAGCAATGTCAGAATCCTCTGTTTATTGTCAGGAACTCAAAAATTGTCTAAAAAGAAAAAACAAGAAAAACACCTGAATATAAGTAACTAGCTCTCATGTGTGTCTAAACCTAAATTTGTTCTGTTTTCTAAGCACAAGAGCTGGGAGACTGTGTAGTTGACTGATTAAGCCGATGGAGAAGAGCCCAAAACTCCAGTTCCTCTAATGCCCACCTGAAGCTCCAGACTTTAATTTTGAAATGTCCAACTTTACAGCAGAAATTAACAAAAAACTGCACGAGGGGTAGAATTTGTCTGCTAGACTTTACATCTGCAAATTTGAATCACTGAATTAGATATTTTGGAGCATTTTACCATTCTACTACATTCCCAGGTCTCGTTTTCATTGTGTGTTCTCCCATTACCTCACATTATCAGCTAGGGCTGTGCGATATGATCAAAATCTCATATCCCGATATAAGACATTTATCGTCCCGACAACAATATATATCACGAAACTTTTACATTTTCTGTACATTCTGTGAATCTCAGGCAATCATCTCGACTCATCTTCACTGGCCATGCTGGTATTCTCTGTGCCTGCATCCACGTGGTGACTGTAAGCACCATTTATAGTTCATGTTATTATTTGAGGTAATTTGTTTGATGCATATTCTGAAATTTGAGAATAATGTATTTTGTTATCATTTCAGTTTATTTTGAAAAACCTTAACAGGATCTTTAGCTTTATAGTAAAAGGTTTATGTGGAAAATAAACAAGCGGACGTGGAGCCGCACGCTGGATTTATCGTCGTTGTTGCTAACGACAACGCATAAAAACAGTCGGTAGTCCGTCTGTAGTGTGAGAGAACTTTAAGAAATTAATATAATCACTACAGTGACCATCAAAATGATGAAAATATTGCCATTAACAGTTTATTTTGCAACACCACGAAACAAATGTGCGTAATATGAAACGATAGATGCTGTCACATCATCTGATATATAGATATATATAGATATATAGATATATATATATATAGATATATATAGATATATAGATATATATATATA
>NW_005187417.1:986253-996090 GCF_000239375.1 Pundamilia nyererei
GATCTAGATAGATATGGATATCTATCTAGATCTTTCTAGATAGTTATCTCTATCTATCTAGATATATATATATATTGTTATATCAAACAGCTCTATTACCAGCAGTTTTAAAATCATGTATCACTTCTATGCTGATGACACTACGTCTCTTTTAAATCTCACGAATTGGATAAGTTGTTTTAAAATTTCAAATCAATGTCATTTTTATTTATATAGCACCAAATCACAACAGCAGTCACTTTACATTGTAATGCCATTTTAAAATCTTGGTTCGTTCTTTTATGCCCTCAGCGGGTGAGGCCCCCAACCTGCACTATGGAAATAATCCATTCATGTGGTCAGGTTCTCAGACAGGGGCTTTTTTGTGATTCTGCTGAAAACTAAAGATGATTGGGTCTTCCAGACCCCAAAACTTCCAAAACTATGGACATCTTACCACTATCTTTTCACAACCTTGACTCCATGGTTGTCCTGTTCTTTGACCTCATCCTTGTCTGAACAGATTCATTTTAAACCCCCAGTTTAAAATAAATCTGCTGAGACAAGCAATTGCGGTAGTGTCTGTGTTTTGTGTTTTCCTGGGCATTTGGCTGTTTTTGTTTATTTACCTTTGTAAAAGCAGGTTGTGACTCTTCTTGGTCTCGAAAAGCACTTTGAAGACATAGTTTACTTATTGGTTTTGGATTAACATGACTGTGGGCATTTTGACTTAGAGCAACTGGATGTAGTTGTCATATTTCCCTCTCAGTGGCTTCAGTATCCTTTAGTTAGGGCTGATGATTGTTTGCAGACAAACCGCATTTACTCTGTTTTTGATCATTTTCCCTTTAAGGTGAGTAGTGACAGGAAATGAGATTTGGGATCTCTCCTAAGAGATAGAAAAATGGAGGGGAAAAGTAGAGATGAAGACAGACACTGAATGGGGGGAAGAGAGGGATGAAGGAAATAAAAATAATTCTGCTTTTTTCCCAGACAACACTGCTGGAATCTAATAGGGTTTGCCCTTTAAAGGGGGAAAAAAGGAGGGAGAGAACGAATTAGAAAGATGAGATTTTCATTTCATTGTGTTATTATTTTTTTTAAGCTTTAATCGCCACACACTGGTTATTATTTCAGAGTCTGGGTGCCTGAGGCGACGCGTCTTAATCTCATCTGGAGGTGAGAGTTTGTAATCCCAGTCGCAAGCAAAGGCAGGCGGGTGGGGGGGGGTGATTTCTTTTATTGCGTTACACACCCTGCATCTGGTGGGACAGTTTATTGTGTTACACGCAGCGGTATATTTTGTCCCCAGAGTTCTGGAGGCGAATGGCAGCATCTGTCGGACCAGAAGCTGCCACCCATCTGATGGAATTATCTCTGCCAAAGCGAACACGTGCTGTCGATGCAGAGTTTTTCTAAAATGCCTCAATGAAATTTCAACAAGGGCCAAAATTTGTTTTTCATTCAGGCTTCATCACAGAGCAGAGTTTATTGAACTGAACCTCCAGCCATCAGAAAGAGGAACTGTCTGGGAAATCGGGGCATGCTCTCATTTTAGCGGCTTTAAGTGATGATAGTGAGTGATGTGCTGCTGGCTGATAAAACTGTAAAGTGATACTGTAAAGTGGTATTTTGTTCTGGTCTGTTGTCAGTGTTATAAAACCCTCAATAAAAATGGCTTCCCATCATCACAGCAACAAACAGAGCAACAAGCTCTCGTCAGAAGAGGGTTGGACATGTCAGAACTGTGCTTTTTATAGATGGCTATTTAAAGTGTAAAGCAGACAAATGTGGGGAATCAAAACCACAAACGTATTAATAAATAAGTAATAAAAGAGGTCTTTCTTTACCTGTTTGGTTGATAGGTTGCCTGCCTAATTGATTGGCTGTTTAGCTACATGTCTGCCTACTTGTTTGGGTGGTTGCTTACGCACCTGGCTAGCTGGTTGACTGGTTATCCACCTTGTTGTTTGGTTGCATGGCTGCCTGGTTGACTGGTTGTTTCGTTGCTTCCCTGTTTGATTGCCTGGTTCCTGGTTTGGTTGCCTTCCTATTTGTTTTATTGAATTCAAGAATTATTGGCTTAGTTTAGTTACCCTCCTGGGTGGTTAGTTGATTGCCTACCTGTTTCTATTTTGGTTGGTTACCAGATGTATTGGTTGATTCGGATGTCTAATTGATTTGAGTGGTTTGTTTTTCTTAGATATTAATTCATAAAACATCACAAAGATTGAATAATTTTATTTTCTTCTGAATTTACATTTATGTTTTCTTGTGTTTATTTACTTTACACTTTCCCCTAATTTATTTTTGTTTTAAATTTTAACCAGTTGGTGGAAAATTAATTCCATAGCACAGTTTGAATTAGACCACCTCATTTGTCTTCTGAGTAAAGTACTTGTGGTAAATGTTAAAGAGTAAATATTTTAACAGGCTGATTTCTGCATGTTGACACCATCAACACACAGTTTATGACTCCTGGAGTTTTAAATGAAGTTTGCATAAGTTTTTCATTTAACAGTTACTAGAAAAAAGAGAAACGAGCATTGATGCTCTGTTTTGTTTTCCATCTACGGCATGTTTTTTATTCACTTTATTTTATTCTTCATTTGTTTTTAATGAGTTTGTTTTATCCCATATTGTTCCTCTGTAGAACATTCACGGTCACAAAGGTCCAATCACAGCGGTATCATTCGCCCCTGATGGCCGTTATCTGGCAACCTACTCCAGCGCTGACAGCCATATCTCCTTCTGGCAGGTAAGACTCACCCATACAGACACATACAAACTATCTTAATGCAATCCTTCTGAAGTCGTTAACTATTTTGTGGTAAGACTGTATAGAGTCAGATTTACAAAGGTGAGTTTGTTTCTGATGTAATAAACATGGACTTGGGTTTGTGGTTTGATATGAACTTCCAGTATATTTAAAGCAGATTTAAAGCTTTATGTGAAGGGCAACCTTTTTTGCACATTTCCACCCTTGTCTTTTTATTCAAGCAAAAAAACGTTACACAAAACTAAAGAAATAGATTAGATAAAATAGATAAAAGAAAGGATGTGGTTTATGCAGTGCAAGAAATTAGACTGACCCTTTGTGCAGCTTTTTGCTTTTAAAAAAGTTTATTCTATGAGACAAGAGAATAACTTATTTCTAAATTAATATTTATATTATAAATCGGGGGAAAAAACAATAGCTAAGGATTTCTTTAGTATATATACAGTGGAATAAATGCTGAGCCCTCCTTTAGACTCCTCCCTGCAGGTATCTTAAAGTTTACATGAAATCTGCCAAGTGTAAAGAGCTATCAGTTTATCAGCATGCAAACAGCTTCAGATTTCACTTCTTTTCAGACAAACCAGTGGTGGATTTAAACAAATAAAAAAAAACTGTCCAGTTGGCTGCTTTCAGTCATGACTGTTCTGTACAGTGGGTTAAAAACATGAAAAACTGAATTTAGATATTTTCATTTACATGTTTACTTTTAATTCCACTGTATCTACACAAACTAAAAAATTAACTTGAAAATAAAAGTCTTAACACATAAAGCATCTAAATAAACTATAACAAACTCAGATAACCGATCAGGCTCCTCTTATCTTCTTCCAGGAACCGTTATTTTGAGTGAAAGGTCTTTACGACCTCTGACACAGATGTCTCCACACACACACACACACACACACACACACACACACACACACACACACACACACACACACACGTTAATGGCATTACTGTAAGCATAAACCACTGTAAGCGCGCCGGCAAGACGGCTGCTGTGGTAATGAGCTGGCAGACGCTCTGTCGGGGCGTGTGTGTATGTGTGTGAGGCAGTGTAGTCTTGGTTTCCACTCGCTGTGTATTTCCTACATAGACACACTCTGGGGTTAAACTCCAGGTTTTCCCTCTGAGACGTCTTCACAGGGTTCAGCAGAAACTGATGATCATCGGATGTTCAATAACTAATTTTTGTCAAAATGAGGGAGGAGATATCAGCTCTCAGTAGAAAGAGAAGGCAGTGTTTCCTACACAGACTTCACATGAGCGCATGAGTGAGACGTTCAGGTTTATTAATGGCTGTCTGAGAATGACACCATTCCCTTGCTTTTATTTTGAAAATTCAGGCAATACTGACCAGCTAGCCCAGCTCTTCCTGCCTTATGTTTTATCAGTTACCTGCTGCTCCATAAAATCGTTCTTTAAATTGTATTTAACCAGAAAGTGATGCTTGAATAATACGCAGAAAACCAAGACTATGACAAAAAAGGCTCACAGAAATAGTTATAAAGTGGGTTTTCATTTTCCAGAAATGAAACTGTGAGATCAAAAATCTCTTTTAAAAGAGTACCCATGGATGAAGGTGGACCAATCCAGTCTACTGTGGATGGCTTTGCAAACTGCAAAAGTTGTTATTCAGAAAAGTCATTAATGATTCCATCTCACCAATAGCTGCATTTGCACTTACGTTAAAAACAAAGATAGCTTACTACCCATTGGTTTTACTGATTTGGCCCATCTGAGATCAACTTGTGGTGGTATGTATGTTCCCCAGGAACTAAAATTAATTTAACATACCTGACCTGCTCCAATACTGAAAAAACATCCATACAGCCAAACTTCAAACCTCCCAGGCTGGCTGAGCAATAAACTGGTTAAAATCCTCCAGGTTGCTAGTGACCTGTTTAGTGTTTGGGAAGTGCAAGTATCATAGTGATTCTCCCTGTTTTAGTCCACCAACTTTACTTTATCCAAGAAACTTGAATTGAAAGCATCTTCTAGCTTCTAGTTTATAAAACTCTGCTTGTTTAGCACATTGCTAAAAATGAAACTTAACCCTAAATTGGTCACCTATTAACACCTGGCAAATGTTAAAAGGCTTTGATTGATAGATAAGGTGAATGTGTGGCTTCATGTGTTGTTGGTCCTCCTCAGATGAACACCAGTCTGCTGGGCAGCATCGGAATGCTGAACTCTGCTCCTCAGCTTCGCTGCATCAAGACGTACCAGGTTCCTCCGGTCCAGCCGGCCTCCCCAGGCTCCCAGAACCACCTGAAGCTTGCCCGTCTCATCTGGACGTCCAACCGCAATGTCATCCTGATGGCCCATGATGGCAAGGAGCATCGCTTCATGGTCTAAATCCAAGCTGTATTTACTGCTGACAGACCTGGGCCTGGTAGGAGGTTTTTCCTTTGAAGCAGACTCTAGAAAGCTACACTCTGGATTTATTTGGTGGTAATTTTGGTATTTGCAGTTCAGATGATATTTTAGTGGCCAAGTTTTAGAGTTAAGAGATTCGAAGTATGATCAAAACTAATAGTTGAGGTCAAAATCTGAAGGAATGATAAAAGCCCAGCTCAGGCCCAGGTTTGGACCAGATTCATGTTCTCATTTTATCTCCTGCAGTAATCATTGTAAGGAAAGTGACTGTGTGATATCTTTATAGGCCGTGATAGAAGCCTTGTTTACATGATTTGCATTGATGTATTTTTAATCATTTACTTTGCCATTCCTATTTATTTGCCGTTGATGCTGGATGTCACAGACCCTCCAAACCTTTGCTGTTAATTTAAGTCTCTTTTTTCTTTTTTTCTTTTTTTTAAATTTTATTTCAGTTCCAGTAATTGGATCACTTGATTAATAAATGTTTTCTATGTATGGGAGGTATTTACTTTGGTGATTAAACTTTGATTAAAATGTGTATTTTGGGGGGTAGAAAATGGTGAAAGGAATTAGTTTGACCTCTGGCCTTAGGTACGCTCCGACCTCTGTAAGACCAGTACATGCATTTCACCTTTCAAGCTGCACAAATGTGCGTGTGCACATGTGTGAGTATTTTTGTGACACCTTGGAAGCTTTTGAAACTTCTCTG
Organism: Pundamilia nyererei; assembly: GCF_000239375.1. Taxonomy (NCBI): domain Eukaryota; kingdom Metazoa; phylum Chordata; class Actinopteri; order Cichliformes; family Cichlidae; genus Pundamilia; species Pundamilia nyererei. The sequence continues at coordinate 992,103 of NW_005187417.1, forward strand.
GCTTCACACAGAAGTGTTTGTGTGTGTGTGTCTGCACCCAAGTGTATTTTCACTGTTAAACACACATTCTCACTTCAGACTGCTCGTCCTGAAAGTCCCATTAAAGCTTTGGAGGTTGGAGGTGTAGCTGCTCTTACTGCAGATATGTAAAAGGAGACAAATTAATGCTATTTTGGTTACCTTTAAATTTAAATTAAGTTAGATACATCATCAGTGGTTACCAGTAATGGGGGTTTTTTTTAATGGGAAAGCTCAGTTTAGCTCCCAATGTTTGGTCATTTTTAAGAAAAAAAAATCCTATTTCTTGTGTTTGTTAATTTCACTTGTCGCATGAACGTTTACCCCTCGTTTTGTATGTCAACTGGTTCGTAGCTGGCTGATCCTCAGCCTTCAGCACCTTCATAAAGCAAAATATTCACTTTTTGGTCTAAAATATCTAATGAAATATTTCTATTTCCACCTCTTCATATTATTTTTTATTCTTCCAGTGAAATCATTCCTATCACTTCCACAAAGATTCTCTGGACTTTGTTTCTCTTTTCAAAGGCTAAAAATTCTGGAGGTTAATACATTTAAAACAAAAGTTTAAAAAAGACCTCCTTTTTTCCCACTGGATTGTTTCTTTGCAGAGGACAACACTGTATATTTGGCAGTTGCACGTGAAATCGTCATCGTCCTCTTCACATCTGACTTTTGAAATATATCTATGACTATAAATGTGTCCATATTCAGCCAACATATCCTCAGAGCCATTGTGCAACGTATGTAGGCTGTTCATGTTGTATAGTGATCTGAGCATCTGTCCTGTTTTGTATGTATTGTGGCTAATGTGGCGAATTTCCACTTTTCCAGTTCACAATTTCCAGTCCATTTTCAAGCCTCTGCCAGCAGTTTTTTTTTTGTTTTGTTTTTTTAAACCACAAATCACTTATTTTGGAAAATGTGCTTTTCCTATTGGTTAACAAGAAGGACCAAATTTATTTAGCATAAGTTAAAAGAGCCAAAATGGAAAAGTCGTCTTATGACACTAAAAATACATGATGCAGAGATACATTTATATTTAAAATGCTGCTATCATTCTAGATTTACCTTGTTTGCCCCAAGCCAAGTACAACCATCACCTCTTAGGAGGAAGATGATGAAATTTAACAATAGCAAACTAGCAGAAGTTGCACATTCTGCAGGGGGATAAAGAAACTCTACAGTGTTGGTACATGATTACATCGATGTTAGGGGTGCTTAGAGATGCAACAAAGGACATTTCCAACGGCAAAATTTTACCATCAGGTTTTTGAGCTCTGTTCTTTGTGGTTGATGACACATTTTTGCACATTATTACTTAAAAAAAAATTTAACTGTTTTAGTACTCAGAGTTTTATTCAGAAAGTGAAATCTATATATAAATATATATGCAAATATATTTATAGTGTTTTCTGTCAGTTGTACTGGGCTTAGATTTTTGTGACTCTTGCAAAATGCTCAAACTTGCTTTGCTTCTATTTTCTCCCCTCGTCATTCTCCTCTCTCCAGCTCCTGTCAGTTTCATTAGTGCAGTCAGAAAGCTTCTAACACCGATACACACCTGTAAACCCGGGCGTGTCAAAGCTTTTCACAAGTTCCTCCAGCATTTCGTCAGACGGCTTCTTTTTGAAAACACGCACACACAAACAGTCCACCAGGTCCTGACAGCTTTGAGATCTTAATCTTTCGTTTTCTCCAGCACACTTAACAGTTTGAAAAAATATGTTTTTGGCAGCCTCTCGAGGGAGGAAGGGTGAGGAAAAATGAAGGAGGCAGAGAGGAAGAGCTGAGGAGTAAATAACAAGTGAGGAAGATCTGGTCATCCAGCCAGAAAAAGAGGTTCTGCTGTGAAGGTAGTGAACCAAAATGGTTAAAACCTACTGGGGATTTTTCTTTTTTAAACACACGAGGTACATTTGCTGGAAAAATCCAAACTGGAGATGGTAAAACTCATCTTTACCCAGCTGTTTACAACAAAGTGAAGCAGTCTTGTTACTTTAATATAGAAACTCTCCCATTTTCTGCTTATATTTTCTTCTTCTTGTACAGCCGAACACCTGCTTTCTTACTTGCAGTCTACACTAAACGAAATCTGTGTTTCTTACTCATTTTAGTTTGATTGTATTTATTGTTTACAGAGTGTTTAAGAGTGTGTGATGTATTGCATGTATGAGCTTAATGTGATGTAACAGAACAGGTTGATTCTACTGTGCATCCTATAAATCTGCTGTGTAAAACTGTGTTGTCATCATGTCCAATAAAGATGAAAATGTGACTGTGGTGGTCAAATGATGCATCTGTTTTATTCTCTACACTCGGATCTTTCTTTCCAAATGATCATGGCAACTTTTATTAACCAAAAGCTCCTGACATGTTATTAGGGAAAGACTTAATGATGGAGTCATCCATCTTTCACGTATACTCATCAGGGTCGGGGACTGGAGCCTACAGGTTTGCTTGCATTTCTCTTCATATTATCACACACCTCTGATTAAAACACCTTTAAAAATTACTATGTTTTATATTTCTCTCTATCTGCTCCTTTGAAAAACTTGATTATTAACAAAAATTTCCACCAGAACCCGTCAGAATCACCAGATATACAGGACTGTACAAGTCTTGAAGTAGGCCTCATTTCTTTATATTTTGCTTTCAAGAAGCAATTTTTAAAGTGGTCTTCAGCAATAATTCTCTTTCTGAATGTCTGGAGGCTTTTCTTTTGGACATTGCTATCATCTTCACTCATTTTCAGTTGAGTCCTTGTATTTGACCATTTTCAGAGAAATGTCTGTTTTTAGTTGTTTGTCCAGCCACTTATCACTGACCTATGAATCATATTCAAGTATAAAAAGTTGTTCAACCGGAGGGATAAACCAATGTTGTGTCTAACAGACAACTTGGCAAATAATCAATTTCCAATTGTACCTCTAGACACTTTGTTACTAGCAGCCTGTCTGTAAAACACATAATTTGTGCAAATGGTAACAGCTTGAGAAGCATAAAATTGTATTTTTGCACCATTAAGGTGATTCTCAAAAAGCTATTACCCAAAAACTTAATCTGGACAAGTGAAGGATGAGAGGAATGGCAAAAAACCCCTAAAAAATCTACCTGCAAGCAAGTCATTGTTTGGAGCAACACTTCAGCCAGTGTTGTTGGGGATTTTATCAAAACCTGATGGAATTACAAATGTGGAAAAGTACTCTCAGACTTGTATGAACCGTGATAGCTAAGCATCTGATTGGCAACATCTTCATGTATCATCTTCATTTATCATTTGTCAAACACACTGTTAATGCAGTAAAAGGATAGACCCCCCCCCCAACAATGTTATCATGGATTGGTCTCCCCAGAGCCCAGATCTCACCACTATTGAAGAAGAATGGGATCATGTTGATCATCATCTACTAAAGGAATTATTAACTTTTGTGCACAAACTCCTCTAACTCCTAACTCCTCTGCATCACCCATGTTGCCCAAGGTGCTCAGTAAGAGTATTTATCTATTAAAATAATAAATCACACTCTTAATCTTTTGTTTTCTTTGGCATACTTAACAGTTTGAGAAAATATGTATTTGGCAGCCTCTCAAGGGAACAGAGCTAATGCTAGCTGTAACAAACACACAAATGGCAACTGATCTCAGATCTGTGACAGTAGAGTCAGGAGCAACTTGTCCATCATAATTTCCTTCCTTCAGTTTCCCATCACAGACCAGGGCCCGTATCCCTAAAGAATCTTTGTGCAAAAAGTGGCTCCTAGTGGCCAAATTCTAAGAAAATTCTCAGAGTCATGACGTTTTCTTAGAATTTCCCCTAAAAGTGACACGACTATCCCAGTTAATATAAAAGCTATTCCTCAAGATTCCTAGCACTTAAAAGGGCTCCTAAGGCGAGATCTGCTAAGAGCAGGGAAGAGGACTTTTAGTGGCTTAGGAGTTCCCCTAAGCAGCTGCACAAAATGGCCAA
>NW_005187417.1:996245-1004690 GCF_000239375.1 Pundamilia nyererei
CCAATCCTCTGTCAGCAGAGTCATCACCCAAACACTGACAGCTTTGTCACAACCTAATATTGTGACACAATTTGTTTAATTCCCGCTGGATGCCCGCACTTTACACACACATAAAAGGGCATTTATGGACATTGCAGGATTCCCTGGCGTTGTGGGTGTAATTGATAGAAAACATGTGAGAATAACTGCGCCATCAGAGGACGAGGCTGTCTTTGTTAACAGGAGGCATTTCCACAGCATCAATGTGCAAATAGTCTTCAATGCGGCCTGTAAGATTTTGGACATTGTGGCTAAATGGCCAGGCTCCACACATGATGCGAGAATGCTCTCCGAGAGTGGCATCAGACAGCTTTTTGAGAGACGCTATGTGCCAGCTAATTGCCACTTGTTAGGGGACAGTGGCTACCCATGCACACCATGGCTCCTTACACCTTACCTCCAGCCACACCAAGGGCCCCAACTAAACTATAACAGGTAAGCCAAACAATACAAAAATCATGGAAATGAAATGTAAGCAATATGTTAGAGCATCCAAGTAGTGCAATATTTCCATCAAATAATTAAAGGTCTCTGTATTCTATTGTAGGGCCCACAAGACAACAAGAGCGGTGGTGGAGCGTGGCATAGGCCAGCTTAAGAGGCGCTTTCATGTTCTCCACAGAGAGGTGCAGCTGAGGCCTGAAAAAGTCAGCAAAGTCATCATAGCCTGTGCAATATTACACAATATTTGCAAGGTTAGACAGATTGCAGAACCTCTGGAGGATGGCGATAAGGATGAAGACAACGATGAGGATGGTGGTGAAGAAGATATTTACATTCCACAGGGGAACCTAGCCCAGAGTGGACTGCCTTACAGGGCAAACTTTACAAATTTACATTTCAGGCAAGCTGTAGCCCCATGTCTTTTGAGAAGTTGTGATGGTATTAAGAACTACCACAGTTTTACTGCACATCACCTGCAATTGTTAAATGCAAGACACAGAACACAATCTGTAAATGGTTTCTTTTTTAGGTGTTCAATTTTAAGGCGGTAGTACTCCTCCTGAAGGGAAAGGACTTTTTTTTTGTTGTTCAAACACATCAATTGTGAGTTGCAATCTGCTCTCCTGCAGGGATGCTGACGGAGCAGGTGCTGCGGATGGGAATGGTGTTTGATCCGCCGGGCTATCCTGATATTGTGTCCCAGGCGTGCCTCTTGCCTTGGCTAGTGACAGTTGGGCCAAATTTTCCTCGTAACATACCTTTATGTTCGTTCACCAACTGGGCCAGCAACAAACCTTGCTCCTCAGTCCAGTTCGGCTTGCGAGTCCTTTTTTTTCCCTCCATTTTCTGTGTTTGTAGGATATTTGTTAACAAGCCTTTATAAATATACCAGCCAGCAATCACAGACATTGCTAAAAGCTGAGCCGTGTTACCCTCGTTAAGACCACACTGGACTTGTAACGTTGTGATTTCTACTTCATTAAGGACAGCCTCTTGAGATAGGCCATCTTGTTTTCAACGGGATCCATATGGGAGTGAAAGTACAAAATATGTCAGCTAGGATATTAATATGAGCAAATAAGACACGAATCATTATTTGAACAGGGTGTAATGAGTTTAAGTTTTCACATATTTTAGATTCTAATGTTAGGCCATAACCCCTACAGCTTACTATTCATTTTCCAGATATTTTCTTGAATGTGAAATATTATTTACAATTACAGTCAGCATAAGATTAGAGTGTATAATTATGTTTCTTGATGTGAGGGTACATACTTTGCTCATTATCACCAAAAGCTCATTTCCATCAAACTTGTAGGATCAACCAATCACGGCTTTTGAAATGATGACTCATACCTAGCAACGGGGTCAACCACACCTCCTCACTAAGATAGGACTTTCCATCCATTCCTTGCTCAGAGTTCACTGAAAATGTTCTGGAATCACTTCTAAGCTAAAACTCCTGGCAAGGAATTTTTAGGTTAAGTTAGGAGCTCTCTGAGAGGATTCTCAGAATCTTTAGGGATACGGGCCCAGAGGTTTATCCACAATACACAACCAGAGGAAGCTGCTTCCCTCTCAGCTTATGTAGCTCCACCATTAGTTTATGGGACACACAAGCAGAGTTAAGCCTGCTTCAAGAGACAATAACCGGTTGTAGCCACAAGATGGCAGCATTTTACAGGATGGATGCAAAAAACACTGATTTTAAAGTGAAAATGTATAGCTGTAAGATGCCGAATATTTGCTTTACAGTAATCGACACATATGGTCAGCTAGCTTTAGCTTACTTAGGCTACATATCTGCCACTTGTGGGGTTTTCTAAGGTTAAGCAGAGTCCCTTTAACTTAATGTAATATATATAAATTAACATTAATCTTTGCATTAAAGATACTGAAATATTTATGCATCTTGTCTCTTTCTGTCATTAAACAAATTTATTTTAATGAGGAGGTGAACACACATACACACACCATGATGAGCTCAGGGAAGACCTGCCTAACAAGTTTCTGATCACAGAGAAGCAGATCGATCTCCCTCTGATCTCTGACAGTTTCTGTTTCCATCTTTTGGACTTCCAAACTCTTTTTTTTTTCATCTCATCTACACTAAAAACATGAAGTCTGTTCATAATTTAAACGTGAAAAATGATTAAAGTTGAAGTTCTGCTTGTAAAAGTTAAGCGTGTGCTCAATAATTCACTTTTAACTATTAAAAATGAACAGGGAGACAGTAAAGACTGAAATCAGATGAGCTTTCTCTCTTTTACCTTTGTTGTTGCTTAAAACACTTTTAAGTGTTTTTGCAGAAAATGCGAATTAAATCTTAAAACTTTATTTAAGGGATTTAGGCAAAATGTCCAATAACCACTTGCAAGGTAAATGGTTATATGCTTTTGAGGAATTGGTTGTTTTGTTTTGTTTATTTGTCTGAAATAATTCAACCTGGAAAATAATTATAAAGGAGGATCACTGATTTGATGTTTTTATTTTATAAAGTTAGGAACTTGTTGTTCTTCACATGGGTCAAAAACACCACATAGAGAGCTAGAACCACTATGAAACATTTAGAAATGCTACACAGAGATATACAACCACCACAAAGGCACCCAGACGTACCACAGAGACTTGAGACCCCAAAAAGAGATTTGGAAACCACCACTTAGAATGATTATTTAGACATTTAGAACCACCACAAAGACTCAAGGTTAGGTTATATGCAATAGTGCATAACTAGAGCCTCACGGACTAAGATATCACAATATTCTGTATAAAATATGGACATCATGTCTGTGTGTTTCTCCCTCTGGTCATTTCTCAGGCTATAGATCAAACCTCCAGGTGGCTTTGACCTTTGACCTTGAGTCCTTCATCAGAAACGCGACCATTTATCACATAGCATCTTTTTTTGCTCCTCCTTCCCTGGTTTCTCACTCCAACTGTCTGATCAGTTTCTTACTGAACACAATGTATTGATGGTATTGATCAGGAGCGTGTCTATTTAGGGGATGAAAAACAGCTCAGGAAGAAGAGATTCCTCGTCAACCATACAGACTTAAAACCTAAAATAAATAAATGAAGCAGACCACCTGTTAGCCAGTGTTTGGATAAAATTTCGCATTTGTTTCCACAGCAGGATCAGAAAGATTCCTGATTGGACGTCAAAGTTAGTCCACTTCTCTTAAAAGCTCACGATTATTGTCAGCCCCAAGCTACTAGCTACTTGTTTCTCAAGTTGGTTTATGTCTGGGCTTTGACTTAGCCACTCCAAAAACTTCATTTTGTTTTAATTTTTTGAGGTGGACCTGCTGGTGTGTTTTGGACCATCGTCCTGCTTCATAACCCAAGTGAGATCCAGCTTCAGGGCAGAATTCATGTTTCCAGGACTCAAAGCAGCAAAGTAGCCCCAGAACATCACACTACCAGGACCATGTTTGACTGTTGATATTGTGTTCTTTTATTTACATTTTAAGTTTAAATTCAATTAGTTTTATTTTATTAGACCAATACTTGGGAAAAAGTCCTACTGTCCACTTACTTACCAAGAGCAGCAGGAGGTTCAGTTTCTTTGGTCTCCTTGATTTTTTTCATTGATCTGCTGTGGCTAGGCAGCCGACCAAAACTCTTCATCTTCATACCCTCTAATACTCCCCCTCCTCTGCCTCTTTTCCTCCTTTTCCTTTGTTCCACCCCTCTGAAGAAAACTTATCCTCTTATTAAATATAATCACGGAGTCAAAAACAAATCTGAATATTCTCCCCATCTGTCGTCTTATCTCCTTAGTTTTTTTTTTAAGTTGTTGTGGATATGAAAGTTTTGTCAAGATCAGAAAAAAATCATGTATTTATCCATTATTGATGTTCCCAAAAGTTTCTGTGATTTTACTGTGAGTGAGTATCTTTTTTTTTCTTTCTCAAGATAAAAAGATTATCAAAAGATCTGCGGTGGGGTTGAATCGATACGATCTCACAGCTGGATGGGAGAGCGTTTGAGGGGAGAAATACAGAAAAAAACTCTTCATCTGCAAGTGGTTTGCAGGGACCCGACTGCTTGATTTAGCCCAGATACAAATACACTATCACTGCAGTTTTTTTTAAAGAGAAAAGTTTTCAAAGTTGTTTTTTAATTTGAGGAACTTCATAGTTTTGTAAGATGGAGCCCAGCAGCAGCTTCTACTGCCTCACAGCTTTTAGTATCATTAAAAATGTGGAAGTAAAACACAGTTCAAACACCTGTACTGCTGTTGGATTTGAAACTCATCAGTGTAGCAGCTTTGCAGATTTCAGGGAGTCTGTAGTCTTTAATAAGATTAGAAACAAGTATCAAAGTTCAAGTATCTCAAGTAAAAGTACTTCTTATACAGAATCCTAAACCTTATTACAATTGCTGATTCATTAGTATTGCAACCAGATATTACTTTATTGACTTATATACTACTGGGTAGCTTTAACCATAATAGTAAAGTAATATTTACTAGATTTATGTTTTTAAATCTCCAAAAATAATAAAATATATGCAATGCAGGGTGCAATAATATGAGGAAGAAGAAAGAGAGGGACAGCTCAGGTTTGGAGATAAAGTTAGAGAAACAAGGCTGAGATGATCTGAATGCAGAGGAGGGACAGTGGATATACTGGACAAAGGACGCTGATGATGGAGCTTCGAGAAAGAAGGAAGGGAGGAGCGCTGCAGAGAAGATGAGAAGATGAAGGAGGACGTGAAGAGGTGACGGTTATTGTGACAGAGTAGGATAATCCGCTGTGGCGACCCCTGAAAGGAGCGGCCGAAAGAAAAAGTGAGTAAAATTATATTTATATAGCACCTTTAAAGACAAGGGTCACAAAGTGCTTCACAACAAATGTAATGTCTGTGGGGGGGAGGGGGGGGGGCACTGTGTCCCCTTTAGTTTTGAGCTCTGATTACAAGACCTGAGGGACCTGCTGGGGAGATATGACTATAAAAGTTCACTGATGTAAGCTTGTGCTTGTTCAAGAAGAGCTCTAAAAGTCAGAACCAGATCTTTTACACGGACTCTGAATTCAGTGTGGAGCCAGTGCTGCTGGATCAGCATCAGTGTGACATGAGAGGGTTTAGAGGACTCAGTCAGAAGCCTCGCAGCAGCGTTCTGAACACGCTGCACATATTCAAGGGAGCTTTGCTCAGATAAGTGAACAATGAATTACAAACATGATGACGCTAAGCACCTATTCATGATCTGCAGCTTAGAAACAAGAATAAAGCAGCTTAAAAAAAGTACAAGTACAATTTAACTGTACTTTTGGAGTACTTGTTTACGAGGCACCATTGCTCATATCTATGCTGTCTCCCAGGGGTGTTGGGCATTATACGATTAGTTCAGTATGAAGGCTGTTTGCTGTCTCACTATCTCGTGCTTCGAGGATCTCGTGTTTTTATCTCTTTATTTTTAAATACACACAATTGCTCAAAAACTATTCATGTATATTTGAATAAGCATGTGCAGTAACCTTGAATGCTTGTTTTTGAGTTAAATTGGAAATGCAAACACTATCCTGTGTTAACTGTACTCGAGTTTCCTGAGTAGGGAGTATTTTCACAATAGCAATTGCAAAGGCTCTTTAGAGCTTTATCATGCACTGATGATTATTTCATTTATGCTGTGGTTAAACTTTGATTTCTGTGGACATGGGCCAAGGTTTCCAGTGTTTGTGCAGCCAAGTGCAGCACAAAAATGTAACAGGTCACCATAACCAGGACTCCTGCATCGATTCACGTCTATGCAGTGCAGTGGTTTGGGTTACAGTTAAAACGCTGTGTACAGGTACTCATGGGGTATTTATAGCAAGGCTTTGAGTTTATTGTTTTAAATATGTTTCTTACATTTTTAAAAAAATATATATTTGAAGTTGATATTTGAACATTAGCTACATTATTTTATAATGGATCAAAATATTAAATTTCTTGATGTGGGCCTTTAGAAACAACGGATCGGTGTGATCAGGTTAACCCATTTCACAAATTTCTTTCTGAATTTCTTGTTGATTAAAAAGGTTGATCTTCGAGGAAACCCAAACACTGTGGGGAGTTTCTGCTCTGGTTGGCTGGTTTTCATGATCGTGGCCATGCTGCAACCAGCTGAAGCTGACCGGGTCTTTCAGCCTTGCATCTGTGAGAGCACCATCTCTGAGCGATTGTTCCTGGTGGAAATCTGACTGGATAGAGATTCTCCAATCCAAATTTGGGGAAACCTACTGCAGCTGTCCTGATAGGTCTCCTATCGAACATGGACGTGCTCGCTCGTTGTGTTAATCAGAGGCATCTAGGGACAGGAACTCCTCAACAACAGATCTGGACACAGGCGGGTGATTATTTCCATCATGTTCAGAGGAGGCCATGCCTCGTATTAAACATAGCGTTGGTCTATAAAATCTATTTAACCCTCGTGTGTAACCTTTACCTTATACAAAATGCCAGTGCCTTTCAAATTTCTCCTCTAATTTAATCTGTGCACCGTTACCCTTCAGCTTCTTTGTCCTTACCAAAAATCTAACTTGGCTTTCTTGATACTGAGAGATGATTTAAGTTAATCCTTAAATGACACCCTGCAGAATACTCCAACCCTACATCCATACCATTTTAAATAAAATGCACATAAAATTTGATGCAGGTCAAGTTAAAATGATAACATTTTTTATTTCTGATTGTCAAGACTTGGAAATTCTGATTGCACAGGATTTGGATTTGGGTTGGGGTAATAATTTAGACCTCTCAGAGTTCCTTTTTTTCACCTCTTCTCATGCTGGATTTCAGTTCAGCGTTTTGATTTCAGGTTTCAGTTCAAAAATACTTTCTGATCTTTATCCCTACAAACTGTCTTAAGAACTCCTCTTATCCTCCCGTATCTCAGCGTCCTGACAGTAGCTGCAGCACATTTCAACGTCAGCCTGCTAAGTTCACTTTAATCCTGAAAGTATCCGCACATACTTAAACATGGGACAAAGTCCTCCAGTGTCGGCGTTTAAGGAAAATACGAAGGAAAGTCGATGATAAGTGCCGAGTGAAGAGCAGATCAAAAACAGCACAATGTGTGTGTTTAGCTCCGACAAGCTCGGAGTTTGTTGGGTAAAGTTGGCGAGGATGAGGAGGGAGGGCAAGGGGAGAAAGAGGAGGGAGTTCAGTGGGGGGAGTAGAGGTTCAGGTTTCGATTAGTTAAGAGCAGAGAGGCTGTGATTCTGCTCAGCTGGAGAGAGAAAGTATCGACGTGGAGTCAGAGAACCTCGGCTTCCCTCCCCTTCAGTCCCTCAGGTAGGCATTAAAACCCGGCCAAGCGAGGGAAGGATGGAGGGATGGAGATACAGAGGGAGAGAAACCCTCAGGAGCCCAGTCGGAGCTTTGATTCACCAGGATTTCTCACATCAACAGCAGGAGCCGGCGGGCCCCCGCGCTCGAGGAGGGGCCGCCAACTCTTAAAAAACCCACAACGCTGTCAAAAATTAATCGCCGCCTCTTTACTTTTCAATTATCAATGCAGCGTCGAGCTGCGCGCAGCTTAGAGCTGGCTTAAGGTTACTAACGGCAGTTAAGATGCAAGGGTTTGTGGGATTGTGGAGGGATGTGTGGATGGTGTTTTAACGAGGTGAGGAGATCAGAGATAAGTAAACACACTTAGAGAAGTTACGCGGCCCTGAGAGGTTTTTAAATTTTGATTAGACTTTTAAATGAAGAACAAGTATTCTGGTGTTAAAAAAACCCTACGCTTTCTACATTTTACTCCAACATATGTCCTGTTTCAGATTTTGTTTGGTAAATCAGTTCCCATTCCTATTTTTCTTTATTTGAGAATCATTACAGAATGTTTGCATGGTTATTTGAGTTGTAAAGGGTTAAAAATCAAATAGATATATGGTTTGTAGTATACATGGAAAACCACCCTCCGCTTCCTTGATTTCCCCCCAATATATATATATATATATATCCCCAATA
>NW_005187417.1:1005250-1015918 GCF_000239375.1 Pundamilia nyererei
GCGCACAATGTGCTTTGAGGTAGCAGCCAAGAAAGGTGTAGTTTGTGTCTGTGAACACCCGTGTGTACACCTGTGTGGATCAGCACGCTTGTATTCAAAAGGTTTCTCCATGTAACGATCTGCTAGGGAGTGTGGGGAGCCATAGCCCCGCCCCCCAGGGCATGAAGCAGGCATGGAGGAGATCCAGGCCTCAGACATCCAGAGACCCCAGAATACGACGACCCAAGGAGGACCACCAGGGGGGCAACCGTGCCACCCTCCTGGGAAGAGCTGAGGAGAGCCCCAAACGAGAGGTCACCCAGCAGCCACGGAGCAGAGGCCAGAGGGGGTTGCAGTGACGTGCCCGCGGGCTCTGCCGGCAGCCAGCTGTGCCAGAGAGGACCGGGCCTCAGGCCCAGAGGCCTGAGGGCACCCCACTCCCTGGAAGGGGCCCAGCCGGGCCAATCGACCTACAGGAGTGAGGCGGTACATACATGAGCGCCCAGACCCAGACACCAAGAACCACCAACACACCAATGTCTGAGGGCATCAGCCACTGGCAGGGAGTGTGGTGAGGGGAGTTAGGTCTCCATACCTCAGAGAGCCTGAGATGTTCCCAGAGAGGTGGAGTCTAAGACCCAAGCTGACATATAGACACAGACGAACGCAGACACAAACGTGCATTCCTACCCCCACATACACTAACAAATACTCAGCACTCACCCGACGTGGGGACAGACACAAATAGACACTGTACACACATTCACACTCCCCAAACATACTCTATATCCCAGGCCCAGGTGCCCTTGCCCCCAGAGGGGCAAACTGGAAATGGCACCCCAGGAAATGTAACCCTTTTCTCTGGGGTGGAGGAAAGCAGCCCGCCTCCTTATCTGCAGTAGCAGGGAGGCCCCGCATCCCAGACCCCAATCCGACGGAACAGAACGGGAGTGAGTGAAGACCCCAAACCGCCCTAATTTTCTAATGAGATCTCAATTGGTAGTTTAACCTCTTATTGAATACAAAGTGATGTTTATTTTAGAAGTTATGGTCACTCTTAGTGTCCAGAAGTGCAGCAATTTGTTGTAATTTCTGCCATTTTACTTTTCTCTTCAATAGGTTTAGTGTAGTCTACCTAACTTGTTCTGGGTACTGTAATATGTGAATTTTATCTTAAATCCAAAATTCAAGTTGTTTGCTTACAGGAGAACAAGAAGTGCAGCAATTCAGTGTTGTTGTCGTGCTATCTGCCATATTTTGCAGACATTTGCTGTTGTGTTTATTCAAATCTTCTACAATAAAGACAACAGTTTTGCATAAACACCATACAACACTGATTTCACTTTTTCAAAGCCCGAAAAAGATCTGCCGTGACTAGTTATCTGCTGTGACTAGATAGCTAGTTGGCTATTAGCTAAAACATATTGGTCCCTGCCCTTTCTTTTACGTTGGCAAGATGGTTACCACTGAGCGTGGGATGTGTACAACTTTAGCTAGCAGCTAGCAGCTATACAGAAGTGGCTTTCAGACAGGAGTGGATGGGATGTGTACCTACATGTCTTCTAAATAAACTGTTACAGTGTTGTTGAATTAGCTTGCAAGCTCATCTGACAAGCGACCTTTAGCAGTTTTTTCTACTTAATAACTTTTTACTTGAGGAAATTGCATATAATATTAAAACATTTTAAGGAAAAAGAAAAAAAAGAAAAAAGTTGTTATTTTCACTGTCAGTTGTTTGTTCTTTGCTAAATTAACTGCAAACAATCAAAGCCATCAATGTTAGAAGGACCAAAGTTTTGGTCAGAAACCATATCGGTGCTTGTTTTTTGGGCACTGTATACAGAGACAGGTAAAGTATCCAGATGTTCTGACCACCTGTTTTGGTTCAAATAAATTTGCCTCACTTCTTGCAGTGTTCTGACCATGTACAGTGATGAACTATTGATGAAAAGATGAAAGAAAGAACTTTCTAATGTTATATATTGATCAAAAATTACTTATGCAGCAAATTTAGGCCTCCTTCCTCCTCCCTGCTTCTCTTAATTCCTTTCACCCGCCAGCGTGGAGGCTTTTCTCCATCGAGCGCAGCGTAAACCTCCTGCCTTCTGTGGAATGACCTCGTTATTCATCATACAGAAACCAAAGAAAAGTTCATCAACTCCACTTAAATCTGATTCAGGGCAAAGTTTTTACTTTTCTCTTAGTTTGGGAACATGAGAAAGCATGAGAAAGAGGCAGTTGTACAACCATCCCGAAATGGTAAAGAACCACAAGCTTTATTTCATCGGATTTAATAAGGAACAAATTGGCTTTATTATAAATTGACTCCAAGATTAATAGATTGTCTGCATGGTTTTTATAACACTTAAGAAATGTAGGAGCAGATTGCTCACTATATAACATTCAATTTATATTTTATTATAATTTAATACAACTTTTAGTGGCCTCAGTACTTATTGCTTAATATACAGATGCTTTTATACTGTGCGGATAATAAAACATTTTAATATATTATAAAGAGTTAATTAACCCTTCAATCTGAGATTTGTCTTAGTTTTTTTTAACTGACATGTAAACCCATAGAGTATACAACATCTAAAGTACACATCAAATATGATTCTAACAAACAAACACATGGAAAAAACAAGCTTACCCCAATAATCTGGTGTTTTAGATTAGACCCCCTTTTACCTTAATTCTTTATGGCATAAATTCAGCAAGGTGCTGGAAACATTCCTCTGAGATTTTGGTCTGCAGATTTGTCAGCTGCACATCCATGATGTGAATCATTTCAAAGGTACTCTACTCAAGAAACCAGTTTGATGGTTTGAGCTTTGCGACATGGAGTGTTTTTGTGATTTTTACTTCAAATTCTGACTCAACCTTCTATTGTCCAGTTTTGTTGAGCCTGTGTAAATTGTAACTGCGGTCTTCTGCTGCTAAAGCCCATCTGCTTTAAGGTGGGACCCACAGGTCACAGCTGTTGTGTTCACATAAACGTAAATGATGCTTCAGATGATTTGTGATACATCCAGTGCATCTGGATGTACTTTAGGAAAGTATATGTGGAACAAATCAGCTTATTTTCATCTTGTTGGAGTGACTTTAATCTGCTTATAAACCTGCTTATTACAACGATTACAGGGAAAATTTGCCATATGACATATTTTGTAGGGATCATGAACTGTGAACTGGCTTCCTCCCTCAAAAGGGCGATGTAACAGATCTCAGAGCTCAGAGAAGATTGCAACTGCAGGGTTTGGGTTATTCTGGTGGTCCTAAGCCTTTTAAATTCTGGCCATAAAAACATAACTTTTGTAATTCCAACTCCAAATAAAAAAACAAAACACACCACACCACACAGTAACTTTTATTTCTATGCACATCTGCCTCTGGGGAAAACACACACAGTCTATTTAGACCATTTCGCCTCCACACGTGTCTTCTGACCCTCCAGGGTTTTGACCTTTAATCTCTCCTCTGTGCATCAAAGTGTCACTGCATCAGTCTGAGTGTGTGTGAGCGTGTGTGTGTGTGTGGGTCGGGGGAGTTACTGGAAACGACCCATCTGTCCTCTTTTAGGACACACACTATCCCTGTGAGGATCCCTGCTGATATAATCCGTTATCTGAACCTCTAATCTTAAACCTAAACCAGGTCTTAATCTTCATTTAAAAATAAGATGTACTAAAAGGTCTAAAATAATGTTTTATCTTTCATTAAGTGATGTAAAAATTAAAACAACAACAAAACTGGTTTAGGCATTTAATCCTACCCCTAAGTTATCCCCGTGGAGGTTTTTCCCCCCCAATTTGTGTTTTGAATTCAGATTTAACCTTAAACATCTCACTGCAGCCTACTTGCAGATCTTTATCCCTACAAACAGTTTTAAGTAGTCCACTTATACCCTCCCGTATCTTTCCTCAGAGCCTCCTGACAGCAGCAGCAGGAGCACATTTGAACATCAGAGCTGTCAACCTGCTAAATTCACTTTAATCCTGAGAAAGTATCTATGCATACTTAAACGTGGGACAAAGGCCTCTGGTGTCGACGTTTAAAGAAAGATACGAAGGAAAGTCGATCTTAAGTTCCGAGCGAGGAGATCAAAAATGAGTGTTTAGCTCCAACAAGCTTGGAGTTTGCTGTTAAAGTCGGTGAGGATGGGGAGGGAGAACAGAGAGGAGGTGAAAAATCCGAGGTTATATTTAAATTCATCCCCAGATAGATAAGATAGACCGCTAAACTGGAACTCCTGTTTGATCCACCTTGGTCTAAGGAATCCGCAAAGACCAGGAGAATGAGTCTTGGGGAAAATGGTCACATGAAGGACTTGAAGCTTAACCTTGCTCTTGCCTTAGTGCTCCTTTTCCACTGCCATCGTCAACAGTACAAACAGTAAAACAGTAAATAGTAGTATAAACTATAATTTAGGCCTCAGGCACACAGGCCTAATGAGTGACTGGCAGCACCCTGGCAACCATTAGTCACTAGGACTGGTTGCTGGCTGTCCCTGGGTGAAATTGGTTGCAAAGAGGCTGCTGCAATCATTAATTTCTGTGTAAGCCAAACTGCAGAAAATGCCCAACAGTGATCTTGGCCTCTAGCTGCAATTGCTCAGGGCTCGATCAGTTTCTTGTCTTTTCTTTAAGAAAAAGAAGAAGACGCAGAAAGCAGAACACAATAACGGCCCTTCAGCTCTGCCTTTAGCTTCAAACGAGTGCTGATAGAACTGACTGAACCGTGTTTTCCCCTCAGGGCTCACACTGCACCTGTTTGTGCTCAGTGCTGACACTTTCAGGAGGTCAGCTCACCAGCTGCAGGTTGTAGCAGACTGTCGCGGTTCCCCTCATTTCTGATGAGTTCTTCTGGATAAATATATGATTTGAATGACTTTAGCTTGAAAGACAATATTTAGTACAGAGCTCTTCTTTAGATATTGGCTGCCTTTTGTTCCCACGCTGCTTCAATAACGTTAAAGTTCAGAGGCCAGTCTTTGACTTATAGTGTTTCAATTGTGCGTTTTGTTTTGGTTGTTTACTGCATTGGAAGTGTGTTCAAGATCACTGTCATACTGAAAAGTGAAGCTGCTGCCAAATAGATGCTTTCCAAATGGTATATGATGGTGGATCACTGATGGTGCTTTTCTGCATGCACAATTTTAACAGCTTCCATACTGACAACAATTGAATAAAAAATGTCAAATTTGGATTCATTGCTCCATAAGACATACTGCCACTAATTCTTGGTCCAGTTCTGGTGTAATTTGGCACACTCAGCCTTCACTTCCTGTTTACCTTTCTTAAGAATTGCTTACTGACAGCCACCCTTCCACTGAGACCGTTTCTGATGAGGCTTCAGTAAACAGTAGATGCATCAACTGAAGGGCCAGATGCATCTCTCAGGTCCTGTGCCAGATACTGTTCAACTGCTGGAGAGTTTTTTTTAGGTTACTTCTTCTTTTATCCTCCACGTGTCCAGTTTCCTCACTGTTTTAAGGACAGACTGCACACCATGCTGAGATATGCTGAGTTTTCAGCTGATAGCCCTTTGTGAATCGCCTTGTTGGTGCAGAAATACTATTTTAGACCTGTCGAACTGCTATCTTTGGCACTTCTCATAGATTCAGTGAAAGAAATGAGAACAAATGATCTGTTTTTGTGACAAGTTGGTAGTAACAAAGAGCCTAAAAATGCAAGTGAAAATTGGTTCTTTGCTGATTTGTCTGTTATGTTTAGATACAACACTGGTTCCTCCCAAATTAGGTCAGTGTGAAGAGGCTTAACAAACAGACAAACAGAAATGGTCAGGTGTAAGGACTGGACTGAAAATGAGTCTAAAAGACCAACATCATTATCTGAAACATTGGCCACGTTTAATAGGCACATCCACTGTTTATTTTATTTCAACATAAAATAACCGTCCATTAAACGTTGTTTCTCAAATCCTGGTCTTTTGTTTTTTGCCAACAACGTTGGAGACATGTTGGTGTGTTTGGACTTTCTGACAGGGAGAAGTTTGTGTACAAGAACTGTGTTAGAAATATTTTGTAATTTGTTAAGAAAATAAGAAACAAACTAATCGGCCACAATGGAGACGGAAATTGGCTTTTTCTTGTCCTGTAATTGTACCGTACGAGGAAACAACAACATCTGTCCAGCTGTCGTCAACTGCTACGACTACTATTGACTCAGTGTTTTGGTGATGTTTGCCTATCACAGAAATAAGGAAAAATATAACAGGACCATTTTAGGAGATAAAGGTCGTTTCATACAGGAACTGGGCAGAAACAAAAATGTTATATTTCAGTGTGAAATGTTTCCCAGCTGTCTTTAGGATACAATTCAAACTTTCTGGCTAAATTCAAACTATCAAAGTGAATCTGTATGACTTACGGTCCAGAAGGGTTCTGGAAACTTTTTCAAAGCTTTCTTTGCAGTCATGTATCCAAAGCTGTGTTCTTGGTTAACATCTCTGTGTGGACATGCTACACTAAGGTCCAGTGAAGCTCAGTTTACTGAAGGCTGAAACCTGTGTATGCATTTGTGTGCACATGTGCCACTGAGCAAAGCACCCCATCTCTACACTTACCTCCTGAATCATGGACCCCTTAGTAAAAGGCAGAGAGAGACAAACTGTTTCTCCCATTAAAAGAAGCATAATATATTTTTAAATTCTCCTTACTCTGAGAAAACCTCCCATGTCCCTGTTCACATCAGTTTCATGCTCCATTTCAAAGATGAGATCAATACATTCCCGTGTTTGATGTCTCAAAGGTGTCGGTACGATTCCGCTCTTAACCGCCGTGATTTGTACACCGGAGGGTATAACGATTGATCAAGTTTCCAAACTAAGAGCTGCTTGATGATAAATATTTTATATCCGTGCACGTCAATAAATGACTCCCCGACAACGCGTGAGTTGTTGCGGACTCGTTCTGGACGCAGACGATCTCAGCGAGGCTATCGATGGACTGTTTATGAGCAGCTGATGAGAGATGAATTGGTTTTGTGGTGTAGCATCCGCTCCGTGTGTCTGAGCTGCTGCTTATAATCACATCTCAGGTGATTGACAGGCGACTGGCTTCGCCCAGTGAGACACATATCAGGAAACAAACAAGGAAGAAAGGACCAAACTTTGAGGATGTAGAGTTGTTAAAGAGTCACTAATGTGGTGTCTTCTGGTAACAACTTTAAATTATAACATTGCTTTTCACATTTATTCAGATTAACAGATTAACTGTTGGGATTGTTGCAAATGGAACATGCATAAAGCACTATATAGAAATTCACATGAACTATTTGTATTCAGATTCCAGCCAGAACCTCGTAGATCTGAAACAGAAATTCAGAAACTCCTCCACAAATAGTAACACAGTTGCTGCAAGATGGAAATATGACACCTGCACATACCAACATTTCTTTTTTATGTACAGAAATATAAGCAGAATACAACCTGTGGAACTGAGTCCCATGCGAGTCACAGATGAGTTGTGCTCATTGGCACTGGAAATCTGTCTGTGTTGATGAATTAAATGGCAAACCCTTACCCAGCTCTCTGGGAGTGATTGCAGTGAGTCTGAGTGAGATTGGGATTGTGTGGATTGTGTGGGTTTGCTCCCACCAGGCGGACCTGTGCAGTTACCTTACAATCGAAAGTCATTGCCCTGATGTTGAGCGTGCAAAACTACCAATGTCTCAGTTGGTTACCAGAACTACTAGTAATTTCTAAAGCAAAAGAATTAAATGTTATCACCGGCCAACGGTCACAAGGATCTGGGTGTCCTGTTTTTACTCTAGTGTGCCTGAACACACCTTACTCAGCCTCCTCCTGCAACTCTCCCGGGAGAATATTGAGGATACATAATTCTTTCAGAGTGTCCTTGATCTTCTTTGGGCTCTCATCCCAGTATGAAACTCCTCACGTAGAAGCCGTCCAAATTTGGCACTTGGAGATTAAACTGCAGTGATTCTTCCTCTGACCACAACCTGACCCACAAAGCCCTACTGACTACACCCCGGCCACCTCTACCTCTACTCTGTTGCCTCCCGAGGCAACAGAGTAGAGGTAATTCTTCTTCACTGAAGACTTTTGAGTCACACTTACTGTAGTCTAGCTCCCCACCCAGGAACAATTTAGTTTGGAGACTCTGCCAGAGGCCCTGTCATTCATTTGTTTCAAATCCAGGGTTTTCAAAAACCTAGCAAGGATGCATGCGCATTTCCCCCCAAAATTAATTGTAAGCTACAAACCTAGTCCCTGGAAGCTTTCAGTTCCTTCCAAAAATACTGTAAGATATTTTTCTGACTGATATTTAAAAAACTGTTATTATATATTGGAAATAAATGAAGGCCTTTAAAGTGGTGGTGTGGTGTTCCAATAACTTTTGGTGAGAAACACCACAGCACTTATTTTACAGAGGGCCTCTCAAATTGAAAATCCTTGAGACAAAGTCCAGAGGGAGCGAGGAAGCAAAGATTTATTTCCCCTCTGCTAAATGGCAAATGTCAATTCTATGATGCCACCGCATCTGAAACACCCTCACGCCAGTCTGTAATTTCACCTCAGCGCGAGCAGCAAACAACAAAACTAACAACAAACAATAACAAATAACAAACCGCAGTCAGCAGCAGACACATCGAGGAGAAGCGAGGTTGTCATCTGACGGCTGTAAATCGCCTCCAGAACAGATTCCTCAGGTCTATTAAAGCCGGAAGCCAAGCAGGAGAGACGGCGGCGTGCAGGATGTGACCGGCAGCAGCATCGACTGGTTAGGGCTGGAGATTGTTGAAAGAGGACGGATCGATACACCCGGAGCCTGGACAGACAGCTGGACGCTTGGAGAGGGAGAGACGTGATTACTGCAGGGAGAGGCAAAGAGAAGAGTGGAGGGAAAGAAAGAGGAATGAAAGAAATTCTGTTGTTTTTATTGTGTTTCTTCTCTCTCTCGCCCTTGCTCTGCTCTGGCATTCCTTGATGATCACAGGAATAATGCTGGGTTCTTAAAATTGATGGTAAAATGGAAACTGAACAGATTTTACATTCAACATGTAATGCTGAATTTAAGAAACACGTGCAAGCATGAAGGTATCATGTCAATTTGCCTTTTGCCAGTACACACCTGTGAGGCCACAATCAAAGTGAAAAGCATGCACCTTTGTTCAAATGTATTTGTATATTCTTTGAATTTAGACCCTCGTCTCTGCCGAAGTGGTGTCAGGTGTATCCTGCCTTACCAGCCTACACACTGGGCGGCTTTCTGGGAAGCTGTTGGGCTGCTTGTGAGCACCTCTCTGCCCTGAGGACAAAAAAACGCTGACACTATAAACAGCAACTGAGACACAAATATGCAAGTATTTTTCTGTTTTATTTTGTTTAGTGTTGAAGAGGATTTTACATGTGTCAGTTTGAATTGGGCGGTTAGCTCATGTTATAGAATTGTTAGATGATCACTTCCTATATATGGAAAGAAATTATGAGTCAAGTAAAGTTAATTGGATTTTATATGAAGCTACACTGGTGGAAGTTTACATACACACCATGGGCAGAAATACCATGGTAATTTGGGACGTTTATTTGTGTCTTTGAGCTGTTGTTTTTCAACTGATTGTACTGATTGTTTAATGACTTTAAAAGACAAGAATTGTGTGGAAGGGTTTGAATTTATTTTGGATTTTCTATAATCCACACAGGCTCTAATGCATACACGTGGTCAAACAAGACAAAGATTGACCTTTTAGGCCACAATGACAAAAGGTATGTTTAGACGAGTAAAGGTAAGGCGTTAAAACCTAAGAACACTGTGCCAGCTGTCTAGCCCAGTGGTGCTAGCATCATGCTATGGGGTTGTTTAGCTGTCAGTGGTCCTGGTCAGTAAGTCAGAACTTACTGTTCTAACAACACTGGGTTAGGTTTACATATCATCAACATTAAGAGAGACCTTGCTTAATGACCTAAGCTTGAAGTGTGTCTGCAGTTCGGATTGCATATCAGGACAAAAAGAAAAACAACGCCATGTTGTCCAATTCTAGGACTGTATAAATCGTTTTGGTGACACAGGACAGTTTGGTACAGCAGAGGTGGAAAATCCAGTGTTGGCATTATTCATGGAGTCACAACAGCCACATTAATGGGAAACACAACAGGTTGAAATAAACCAGAATGATCCTTTAAATCCTGAGAGCACTGGATCATCAGATTATTAAGGATTATCCAGACACTAATCCAATTAGCAAACACATTATCCCCTCAGATTTGGAGCTGAGGGCCACTTCAGTGGGATCTGGACACAATATCTTAAAAAGGCATCCGAGCTTTGAAAACTTAAACTCCCTTTTCAAGTTGCACTTGCCTGGATATATCTTAGTAGCTTATAGGCTAGCTCTGGGTAAACTTAAACTCCATATCTGATGATTTCTGAGAAGAAAACTGCTTTAAAAGACAGTTTACAGCTAGAGTTATGTTTTTGTGATTTTGCCTTGTTGGTGATTGCTCTGTAAGACTTCATGTCTTCAATTACAAAAGTAGGGTTCACAACAGATGAGGAAAACAGTGCCATGTGACAATTTCAATTCAATTCAATTTTATTTATATAGCGCCAAATCACAACATAAGTCGCCTCAAGGCGCTTCATAGATACAGAGAAAAGCCCAACAATCATATGACCCCCTATGAGCAAGCACTTTGGCAACA
>NW_005187417.1:1017977-1028742 GCF_000239375.1 Pundamilia nyererei
CTATGTCTATTGCAGCATAACTAAGGGAGGATTCAGGGTCACCTGGTCCAGCCCTAACTATATGCTTTAGCAAAAAGGAAAGTTTTAAGCCTAATCTTGAAAGTAGAGATCGTGTCTGTCTCCTGAATCCAAACTCCAAACAATGACTCAAGGCATTTAAAGTTTGGCACATGAACAAAAAAAGGTTTTCACATCCCCTAGAAACCTTGCTACAATAGGACTATAAGGCCAGAATGTATCTGGGAAACTTGATTTGAAGCACGTATGCAGCCCTCGACGGGGCACCGATGACCTGGTAGATGTTAGATCCCAGACTAAGTGAAGTCACCTTGCTGCTAGTTTGATTTATTCAGGTGCCATACTTTATAGATACTTTAGAGGTTTGGACTTACTGAGGCTGGTTGTGTGTCATACATTTTTGTATTTTTGCATTCTGTGGTGGGATGTGCTGTGGGGAGGGTGGCTGGAGGTTTGTTTACAGCTATTTATCGCTTGTGATTGCACCTCGCCAGGCTGTCACTTTCTGTTCAAAAATCAATAAACAGAAAAAAAAGACCTGAAGAATTAATATCTAGAATTGTCTGAGACTGAATAAGCAGCAGGTTTTTTTTAATAGTTTGAGCACAAGGAGGTTAAAGGGTCAGGGACAGGATGAATGGAAAAATAATGTTGGTAAGTGTGTGTGTGTGTGTGTTCCCTTAAGCTAAAGGACAGGCCTAAGGCTAGAACTCAGTCAGTGTCATGGACACACACACACACACACGCACACACACACACTTGGACCAACACATCCTCACATGCACACACACACTCAAACATAATGGGCAACACACACCTTCTGTACCCTGCATGGCTGTGCCTCATTAATATTGCATTGATTGGACGGAGAGGAGCAGTGAACTGGAAGAGCTGTGTGTGTGTGTGTGTGTGTGTGTGTGCGCGTGTGTGTGTGTGTGTGTGAGAGAGAGAGACACTGAGTTTCAGACATTGGGATTGAGGACATTTTTTAAAAATTAAGGCATTTTGACCCGCCCTCGCTTTTGGAGATGTCCTGCGATTTTCTGTGTGGCACATGAGACTTGGATATAGAAGAATTAAAATATAATAGTGTTTTTCCACAATCCTATATTTCAGAACTGGCAACAAAAAAATTGCAAAAAAACAGTGACTTTGGCATGAGGACAGACTTATCTTACTGTAAACTCAACCAAACATGCCACAAAGAAGGAAAAAATGATAACACAGAAACAAAAACAACCACAGAGGCGCACAAAATGACCATAAAGAAGCTGAAAGCGACTCTAAAGAGCAACCAAACAACCAAAAAGAGGAGAAGTAATGCCCAAAGCAGAGACAGGATAACCACAAAGAGAAAGCACAAATACAGTGGAAAAATGACCACAAACCAAAGTCATTTTTTTGTGGTCTCTGTCTAGCTGTCTAGCTCCTCAGCAGGAGGAGTCCACAGCATGATGCACGCAGCATCACGTGTCTTTGTGTCCTTTGTCATCTTCAAAGTCTTGAGAGGGAGATCTGTGCCTTAATGGAAGTGTGTACAGCAGGGCTGTGCAGAGATGTTTGAAGATGTTTGATTCTATTATTTAATTATCCACACTTAAAAACTCTTGCACCTAATGTATGATAAAGAAAACTGTTATAGAACCAAAACATTGCTATTTATTGCTGTTTTTATACTTGAGTAATAATTTAAAAAACAAATCAGATGGAACAGATGGAAGGAGAAGATGATGCTGCAGGAAAAGAAGGATTTAATGAAGGCAGTGGTGAAAGAGAAGAAGGAAACAGGAAGGAGAAGATTGTGGGGATGCTGGAGAAATTTGGGAATAGTCTAGAAAGTTAGAAACAAAGAGAATCTGGTCGATTTTCAAAATAAAAGACTCTTTGCTGCCTCCCTTTCAGGAAGCGTTGAAAGGAAGACAAAGATAGGAGAGATGAGTGCAAGGAAGGAAAGATAAGGAGGATGGATGGATGGATAACAGAGTGGAAAGAGGTGAGAAGCCAATTAAAACAGTCAACGGGCACTTTGGATTCCCTTGGCAGCATCTCATCATTACATCACACGAACAGTTTACAGGCGAAGTGAGGCGGGCAGGCCGGGGGGCCAGACACCGAGCTCTTTGGTTGCAGCGGGAAACACTTCCTTGTTTGCCATAACGCCCTCACTTCCTGTCCGCTGAGACGTTTAGAGAGCTCTGTGTGTGTATATGTGTAGTTTTTATGTTGCATGTCTAATTTTGACAGCATGGGAATGAGAGTAAGTAATGGTCCCAGCAGACTGTGTATATATGTGTGACCGTGTGTGTGTGTGTCCAGAGAGTTCCATCCATTAGTGATAATGGGGAAACAGAGCTGCTATTAGCTGTTAATGGACAAACAACCACATTGCAGACTCTCTTTCTCCACTAGACGCATAGAAAGCCGAAGGATAGTGGTCGAAGCTGGTGGTTGTGAACTTGTATTTGCTTCTGGACCCTCTGTGATGAGCTGACCCACTTTAAGGACTTCCTCCATGAGTGCTGGAATGCCCCACTGCACATTAGTTACTCCATCTGTGCACCAAAACCAGTCCTCCAACCTAAACAGCCTTCTGATTCAACCTTCTGATCCATCCAGTCCCACTACCGTCCAGAAGGAAGATAAAGTAAGGGAATGCTTTAGCATCAAGATGGCTCAGCTTGAGGCTTCAGAACTTAACCAACGGATGATGTCATGATCGGTCACAATGGTTATTTACAGATTTAAAAACGTCCTCGTCGTGACCCACTTAAAGGTTTTCAGATCCCAGGGCTTCATGGCTGATTTGTTGTCCTCCCAAAATCCAATAATTAGAACTTCAATCACATTCTAGAAACAATTTGTCACGGCTGCCGAGGCGAGCCGTGTGGATTTAGAAGGAGGACCCAAGATGCAGGCAGTAGATAAGATGCCGGTGAGTTTATTTATACAGGAGTGAGAAAGCAAACAGGCAAGAGGGAAGACAAAACTAAAGACCTGAACTGGGAAAGCTAAATGACAAACCTGAGATGATACAAAAAGGGACGAGAGGCAGAGAGACGCGCAGGACACCGAGTAACACAGACAAACCAGCAACAGGCAGGAAAACACACAGGGCTTATATACACAGGGTAGTAACGGGGGAATCGGCAACAGGAGGGAGACACAGCTGGGAGAGATCAGGGCTAACGAGACATGGGGAACAAAGCTGCACACACTAACATCAGACAGGAACAAGAACCTTCAAAGTAAAACAGGAAACAAAACACACTTTACTAAGACACAGACTAGACAGAGACAGACTTGACACTGACCAAAGGCTACTAAATGATAATCATAATCACAACAGTATCAGATCATAAATCATAATATAGAAAAACACCAAGATAACTGAAACACCAAGTACCAGAGAAACATAAAGGAAAATCCATGATGCAAAAGTACCAAAACATAATGAACTCAAAATACTGGGTCCAACGGACCCAGAACTGTGACACAATTCAAGCTCAATAAGGCAAACAGAACACACCCGTCAGACCAAACACAACACAGATGTTTATAAATATATATGCAAAAATGTTCATGTTTTCACATTTCAATACTATTTCATAAGTGTACACTGTAAAACTGCTACATCAAACCTTCATTTTCAGGTGGCAATTTTAAAAATCCTGGATCTCCCCCACGATAAGTGAGATTCAGGTGACTCTGAAAGTCGTGTGATGAATTGGCTACAACGTTTATACCAAATATTCAATTTTATTTATACAAATCCCAACAGCCATGGTCTCAAAGTCCTTAATATTGTAAGGTAAACACCTAAAAATATTATAAGGGAACCCCAACAATCAGATGACCCCCCCAATGAGCAAACTCATGCGACGGTGTGAAGGAAAAACTTCCTTTTAACTGGAAGAAACCCCCAGCAGAACCAGGCTCAGTGAGAGGCGGCCATGAGCCGCCACCAGTTTGGGGTGAGGGAAGGACAAATGGTAAATGGCCTGTATTTATATAGCGCTTTACTAGTCCCTAAGGACCCCAAAGCGCTTTACATATCCAGTCATCCACCCATTCACACACACTGGTGATGGCAAGCTACATTGTAGCCACAGCCACCCTGGGGCGCACTGACAGAGGCGAGGCTGCCGGACACTGGCGCCACCGGGCCCTCTGACCACCACCAGTAGGCAACGGGTGAAGTGTCTTGCCCAAGGACACAACGACCGAGACTGTCCGAGCCCGGGCTCGAACCGGCAACCTTCCGATTACAAGGCGAACTCCCAACTCTTGAGCCACGATCGCCCACAAACAACAGCACAAAGACACGCTGTGGAAGAGAGCCAGAGATTAATAACAAAAAAATTAAATACAGATAGGTGTATAAACACATACTGAGTGAAAAAGGCGACTGAAGAAGAAATATTCAATGCATCATGGGAATACCCCCAGCAGCCTACACCTATTGCAGCATAACTAAGGGAGGATTCAGGGTCACCTGATCCAGCTCTAACTATATGCTTCAGTAGAAGGGAAGCTTTAAGCCTAATCTAAAAAGTAGAGATATTGTCTCTGTCCTGAATACAAACTGGAAGCCCATTCCATAGAAGAGGGGCCTGAAAACTGAAGGCTCTGTCTCCCATTCTACTTTTAAATACTCTAGGAACAACAATAGGAACAGCAATAACTGGAAGGAATCGTTTCCTGTATGTCGTTGCTGTGGAGGAATTTTGTTCCATTTGTCTTTTCACTGATTAATCAATGAATTACATTTAATTAGCGGCACCTAGGAGCTACTTACCCTCTCAGTTCTTGTGGAAATGGTAAAAAGTGCAAGATTTTAATGAGACTTTATTTTCTTTCTTTCTTTTTTAATTGTTTTTACTTCCAACAAACATTCTTCAGGAAAAATCAGTTTTAGACACGTTTTAACAAGCGAACATACTTTTAAAAACAAAGGCAAGTTTGACTTTATTTAATTTCACTCAAGCTTAAAATCAACATTTGGTTTGCCTTTCACTTTATTACTCTCCTGCTGCTCCTGCTCCCCTCACCTCTTCTTCCTCCTGCTTTCCTCTCTGCCTCCCCATCTCTCCCTCTTTTCCACCTTCTCCCCCCTTCCTTCCCTCGCCCTCCTATTAAGGTCAGGATGGTGCTAAGTGTCTATCAGTGCTGATGAGGCTCAGGAGACTCCTTTGTTCTCAACGAGGGTGAAAATTTGAAACAGCCACAAGAGCGAATAGCATCAACCTCCCCCTCCTCCCCCATCTCCATCTCCTCATCCCTCCATCCTTCATCCCATGGCCCGATCAATCGCTCCCTCTCTCTAACAACTCTATTGATCAGATGCACTAACAACATCTTTCATTTATTAATTATGAGAGAAAGTCTTCCTGGGATTTCGCTACCTCAGTTTGTTCTCCTGACGACTCTCCCTCCTCCCCCTCCTCCTCGTCCCTGCTCCCTCCATCCACCCATCCCTTCAGTTGAAATCTGATTTCTCTCTGTTTTAATGCTTGTAATGTTTTATTTTATAGTGTATAAAATTGTGAAAGGTGCCACACTCATCTCATGTCCTTCGGTTGTGTCTGTAGGAGCAGAAAGAGAAATGTGTGGGAACCTTCGCATTTTAGAATTTAGGTTTATGAGCCACTAAATCACAACTTTTGATGCCACAAAGTAAACAGGAAATAAATCAAAACACGTCTAAACTCTACTAAAAACACTTTGATTCAGGCCCTTTAACCATTATGAAAACCTTGTTCAAGACCTGAAATGTTTAAATGACGAAATCAGTCCAATCTGTCATGTAAAACATGAACATCAGTGTTTTATCCTCAGTTTTATAAACAGTCTAAAAATTGATTTTGACCCAGAAGGACCCAGAGCCTGGTATCAACATTAAAGTGAATAGGAAACCTTGCCTATGCTCTAATTTGTTTTGAGCAGCTACCTATCAGACAGGGTGATACGGCCCCTAAAGGTTTAGCCAAAATGCACTTTCGAAGTTTTCTTCAGCAAATGAACAGAAAACAGATCAAACATCCAGGGTAGCAACGTTACCTTTCCTCTGCATCACAGACATTAAACTTATTGAAAGGTACAGGATTAGACATGAGTACATCAGAAGGACAGCTCAGGCTGAGCAGTTTGGAGCCAAACCAAGAGAGTCGAGGCTCAGGTGGTGTGGGGATGTTCAGAAGAGGAAGAGTACATACATTGGACAAAGGATGATGAAGCTGGAGCTGCTAGGGAGGGGGAAGAGAGGAAGACTGAAGGAGGAGATGCAGAGGGTTAGTGTGATGGAAGAGGATGCTGGGTGGATGCTACGTGGAATGACCCATAAAGTGTTATTAAAAATAAAATGAGGGTTTTTAACTATAAGGAAATATTTTATATCAGAAAATTTCCTGGAAAATTATTTTTCTTTTAATTAACAGAAAGTGTTTGGCTAATGATCTGCTGTGTGTTTTCTCCTCTTCTTCTTCCTCCTCTGCCACACCAACCCTCTGCATCTCCTCCTTCATTACATCCATGAACCTCCTCTGTGATCTTCCTGTTTTCATTCTGCCTGGAAGTTCCACATTCAGCATCCTTTGTCCAATATATCCACCATGCCTTCTCTGCACATGTCTAAGAAAAAGAAGACAGAAAGTGTAGAGTGGGAGAAAATGGGGAAATAAGATGGAAATTTTTACTATAAAGGGTCTGATTGGTACCTGGTAAGCCTGCTGGTTGAGAAACAGCTGATGGGAAGCTAGCTGGTAACAGTGCACTTCCAAAGTATGAGTGAGGGACTTGTTCACAAATAAATCTACCAGGTCAGTTCACTGTTCTCAGAACAGTGACAACAAAAATAAGTAAACGGGAAATGCTGATGAATATATCTGTGTTTTATATTTCCATCAGATTATTTCTGCACGAGGGAAACAGGATTTGTCCCATATTTCCATCACACTCGTGTCTCCTCCTCTCCGTCCCATCCGATCTATGTTGCGTCCTCCCGCAGCTGCATTTACACACTCGGAGAGTCTTCATTGATTGGAGGAGCGAGTGCTGACAGACTGACAAATAGCCTTTTTATTAACGGCCTGTCTGTGCCTGGTAGCCAGAGATCGCAGAGAAGAACAATTCAATTCAGTTCAATAGACTTTATGTCTCCCTGCAGGGCCATTTTCATTACAGGCATAAAAACACTGATTAAAGACAAAAAATAGACATCGCCTTTAGAAACCGAGCCTGGACCGAGCACAGAAGGGTCTCCTCGTCAGGTTTACCTGCCTTTACCTGTTCTTAGGCATTATGGGTTTGTAGTTTATTTATAAAGGACTTGTAAAGGTTTATTAACAGTACAGTGTGTACAGTGAGTGATTTTTTGTTATGGTGCAGCCATTTTGATTGGCAGGTATGTCGATACCAAAGACTCAACCTTTCCCAATTCAAATCAATAAACTGGACCTCTTGATGGTGTTTGTGCTGCTGGTGCCTTTTTGGAAATAGATTTACTGTGAAGTTACTCTTTTGAATATAACTCCTCCTTTTTGCGTAAAGGTTTTTCCCTTTCATTTTAACATCTTTTCTATTTTTGACCAGCAAAACGATCCAGTGTCACGTTTCTGATCGTTTATCCTCCTTCAGGATCCACGTTTTCTCGCTCTGTCCCTCTCTCCTCTCTCTCCGGTGCCCTCTGTATCACCCAATCCCCTGGGGGTGCTGTCACACCATTGGTCAGTGACATGACAACCAATTAAGGACTAATTAATCAAGCTCCAGTTGATAGGTAATATCCTGAGCCACTCAGGGTGAAATTGTGTGTGTTAGCGAGTGAGGGTGCGTTAGAGAGAATGAGCTAAATGTGAAAGATGGATTTGAAATCACACTGCTGTTGTTTTTACTCTTTGCCATTTTTCTTACCAAACATATTCACCTACTCATTTAAGCACCGAACCCTGAATTAAAGCTTACATTTAAGAGCATAAGTAAGATATTTTCATGTAATTTTGTGACACAAGTACAGTAAGAGATGTTAAATTTCATGGAATTTGGTCAAATGAAATTTACTTGATTTGTTTGCATTCAGTTTGTACCAAACACATTTTTTCTTAATGTTTAATTATTTTAATAAATAAACCTCAAAATTATTGCTTCATGTTTAAGAGGGCAAAGAATTATTATTATTTTTTTTGTAGACCGAATGAAAGATTAATATAGCCTCAATGTTTGCAAAGTGAAGTCAGCGCAGGGGTGATTTAAATCTGCATTCTTTTTTTCTGACCACCAGGGGGCGACAGCTGTGCTTGCTTATGGGAAAATCAGTCACCTGCTTCAGTTTCATTTTGTAAATTTTAGTCATTCTCAATGCATAAAATAAAGCTTAGGGTGTTGTCACTAGCTAATGACTTTTGATTGATTTTGATTCAATCATTAGCCAACGAGCACGTGGTCTTAAAGTCAGATCTGCCCCTTTCTGCGGTTTTAAGACCACCAAGGTTCCCCAGAATGCTCAGTGCAAGGCTTCAACTGTAGCTAATAGCTGCCTTCTAGGCCTCGTCTGTTAGAGCTGTTGGGGCCTTTTGGAGCTCCCTGCCAGAAGTTTCTTCCTGTTATAAGGGAGTTCTTTCTTCCCACTGTCTCCAGGGCTTGCTTACAGGGGGATCATCTAATTGTGGGGGCTTTCTTTCTAATATTGCAAACGCTTGGCGTGTCATCATATTTGGCTCTATAAAAACAACTTGATGGTGGCAAAATGCTAACTTTGAGGTATCCAACACCAATGAATCACTTAGTGATTGTACTGTGGGACTGCAGATGTGTAATACATGGACATCTTTGTACTGGATCACCAGATTTAACCAGGAAAATGATGCCTATGAACATTTGATATTTGGTAAGGGGAATGTTTCCAGAGCTTCGACTCTCCATCTCCAGTTTGTTCAAATATTGAATAGTAAACACCCAAAGACCCGCTGAATATTTCTTATTGATCAAAACAAATCTCCCCATTTCTTCCTCCCAACAGATCTCAGCTTGCCTGTATTCTTGTGCGACTTCTTGTACTCGATAGATTGTCTATAAATACATTAGTGAGTTTGTTGAACATTGACTGTATACAGTACTGCTGCAGTCCAAACACATGGAGCCAGGATCTGCCCCGCAGTGAAACTCTGTCGGCCCTCTAAAAATAAATGTGAGCACTGTGGGGGGGCCCGGGGCCCTCAGGCTGACCGAATGGAAGTATTGATGAGAGCAGAGGAGAGAGAAACACACACACACACACACACACACACACACACACACACACACACACACACACACACGGGCAGAGTATTAGAGCCGCTGGCTAGAGGCCACAGTAAACCTATTGATCCATTGTTGTTTTCAGCCCATCTCTGTACGCACTAACACACACAGATGCTGTTGTTGGGGGTTCTTTTGTTTTCTCTCCATCCATGCCTCCATTTTAACCTTTCTAACACCTGCATTCACAACACTCTCACACATATACAGCATAATAATCCCTCTATAATAAACTCACTATAATACTGATGTAGGAAACTGCTGCCTCTGGAAGGGCAGAATGGCTAATATGTGATCCACTTAACACAGAAGGAAGTCTCCCGTGCTGGCAGCCATTTTGAAATGAATCTGGGCAGTTACTTGGAAGCTCCTGTTAACATGAATGAGGATGACACAGAATTCAAATGGTCAGCGGAACATAAAAACTACAGAACATAATCATTAATCAAAAAGTTTGCCTATTTTCCACAAAATAAAGCACAAAAACCTCTTTCTCCCTTTGCAGGTTTTACTTGTACATGTGCATGCGTAAAGTTTTACATTACAGGTTCATTATCAGCTCCATCCAGAAATCCAGAAATGACCATACTGGTTTCTTGGACCAAACCATGAAATTCTTCCTGGTGCTGCCTTCTCCTGAGGAGTGGATGAAGAATGCAAACACTTTTGTTCTGAATTTTGTGTTTGTTTGTTTTTTGCAATGCCCTCAATGTGTAATAACCTTTACTTTATAACTTTAATTCTTACGTTGTCCAGTAACAAATCAAAATAAATGAAAACTTTTTTCAGAAAACTGAATTCTTAATTCTTATATTTTACAAGTTGTCCTTTAAAAATTCATATAACTCAATTCCATATGATAAATCTAGAGGATAAGATCCACCAATACAGGCTCGTTCATATGATAACACTTTTATTTTGATTCTTTTGAGATCAGGTCCTAGGCCAAGCACATTTTTCTTTTTAAGACCCAATGCAATTTTTTTCAAAAACATTTTTACAATGAACTAAAGCAGTGACAAAGTGGGCTTATTATCCCTGATTCTCTCATTTGGTTTTCATCCTGAACTCGTTTTCTCTCATCGTTAGTTAGAAAGAACTTAAACCGTAAAGTAAAGATGTCGATGGAGAAAAAAATAATCAGAAAATCAAAATGAATCAATGAAAGTTTGAAGTAAATGTTCTTTCTTTCCTCTCTGCTGATAATAGTTGACACTTAAGCTTTGGGTGGAAATAAGTGATGATTATTAGAGTTCAGGAAATTCATTAAGTTCGACAGAAAAAGGCAGAGATCACACAGACACAAATCTGTGTGTGTGTGTGTTTTGGTCTTGCTCTCCTGTTGTGAAGTCAACCCTCATGCTCTATTTGCACTGATTAAATCGCTCCGTTCCCATGCCCTCTCTCCCAGATAGGGAATTAGCTTGCACACACACACACACACACACACACACAC
>NW_005187417.1:1050147-1056227 GCF_000239375.1 Pundamilia nyererei
CTAGTCCCAATCAGCCAGAGTTTCGGGTGTGTTCATTGTGAAACCTGGCCCCACCTTATCATGCGAATTCCTGAGGTCAGATGGCCCAGGATGTGAGTGGGCGTTAAGGCGTCTGGGAAGGGATCTCAAAACTGGATTATAGATGGCAGAGAGTTGGTGTCATAAACCACCACCTCTGTTCAAAGATGGTCGCTCACAGTGGACATAGATGGCTTCTTTCACTCCTCTTTCAAACCATCTGTCCTCTCTGTCCAAAATGTGAACATTGGCATCCTAGAAAGAGTGTCCTTTATCCTTAAGATGCAGATGGACTGCTGAGTCTTGTCCTGTGGAGGTGGCTTTTCTGTGTTGTGCCATGCGCTTGTGAAGTGGCTGTTTGGTCTCTCCAATGTAGAGGTCTGAGCATTCCTCGCTGCACTGTACAGCATACACCACATTGTTAAGTTTGTGTTTTGGCGTTTTGTCTTTCGGGTGAACCAGTTTCTGTCTGAGCGTGTTGCTGGGTCTGAAATACACCGGGATGTCATGCTTGGAGAAAACGCTCCTGAGTTTTTCTGATACACCGGCTACATAGGGGATGACAATGTTGTTGTGTCTGTCCTTCTTATCCTCCCTCGCTGGTGTCTGGTCTTCTTTTCTGTGCCTCTTTGCTGACTTTAAGAACGCCCATTTAGGATAGCCGCACGTTTTGAGAGCGGTGTATTTCCCTTGGGTGGGGGGATCCCGGAGGAGGGTCATCACATGGCGGGTGGACAGCAGATCCAGCGAGGCCACCACATGATGGTATTTCGTGTCATCAGCTGAAACGCCACAAAGAGCAAACTGAGCTTTGAAGTGCACGAACCATGAAGGAGAGTCGTGAAGGCAAAAATCCGGAAGCTTAACTGTCACAGCAAAAATTAAAACTGCTATCACTTCTGACATAAATGAAGACAGAAAACTAAACAGCAGTGACGTTTGTAGGTTCAAGGTTCAAGGTTCTTTATTTGTCACATGCATAGTTATACAAGTATAACACACAGTGAAATGTAGCCAGTAGGGTTACTGAAGTTGGGCTAGCTGGTATATAATGATGTGCTACGTGGTAGCTAGCTACACAGCTATGGTTAGCATAATATGAACACAGTGAAGCTGGAGGATGAACACTAACTTTTATCCACTAGATAAAAGTTAACGTGAGGGTTCCTGATGGTTAGGGACAAATGCAATTGCTAAATGTTTAGGTCAAAGTGTGTTAAAAGCCAGTCCATAAAAATGTGTCTTTAGGAACGATTTCAAATGTTCAAGTGTTTGTGCAGATCTAATATTTAGAGGAACCATATTCCAGAGTCTGGGACCTGCCACAGAGAAGGCTCTGTCACCATGAGACTTAAGTTTAGTCCGTGGCATGGATAACACATGGATAACACATGGATAACACTAACTGGACCTCATGGTTTTCTCTGGAACATGAATAAATAGGAGCTCAGACAGGTAAGCAGGGGCTCGACCGTTAACTGACTTAAAAACAAAAAGTA
The DNA here is from genome assembly GCF_000239375.1 of Pundamilia nyererei. NCBI lineage: Eukaryota > Metazoa > Chordata > Actinopteri > Cichliformes > Cichlidae > Pundamilia > Pundamilia nyererei. Next base: position 1,051,665 of record NW_005187417.1, read on the forward strand.
AGAGTTTAAATGGGATAACATAAGGAACAATAAGCCAGTGTGGAGAGGCCACAACCTGGGATTAAATGATCCTTCCATTTAGTGCCAGTTAGCAGATGAGCAGCTGCATTTTGGACGAGCTGGAGATGATAAAGAGAGGCCTGGAATTGCAGTAGTCCAATCTTCAAGTAATAAAGAGGTGAATAATACGTTCAAAGACATTAGCTGGAAGGTATCTCTTAATCTTGGCTAGCTGTCTTAAATGAAAAAAGGATTGCACTCTCCTGCCTACACAATTTGAAGGAACCATCAAGGTACACACCAAGGTTTTTTACATTTGTCCTACAATTGGAAGATAAGGGGAATTAAACTGATCATAAACCTGGCTTTAAGGACCGCCCCCACTAGTGATGGTTGAAGCAGGGAACAAAACCAAGCTCAGCTGATCTCGTATAACTTTACTGTGCCCGCAGTTGCTCTGCGAACCACTTTTTGCAACCCATGGCAGGTCCTTTTTTCATGACATTTCTGACTTAAAAGTATAAATGTGTCATTATTATCATATTTTTAAAAATAAAAACTAATTGTAAAAACAGAAAAGTGTGATTATATTTTAGAGAAGAAACTTAAAAATCTGATCTGAGAGAGAACATATGAAAAAGCCTCTCCCTGGTAATCAGAGCGTGAAGTTTTAGGAAAGATTTAATCACCTTGTTGCCACAAAATGAGACAAATCAAGCGCTCCTTTTTCTGTTTAATATCTGAAACTGATCCAGTTCCCCCCCTCCTTCAGGCACCGTCAGCGCTCACAGCACCCCTCCCCCTCTTTACATGCCATCATTTATTAATGGTAAGAGGTCTGCATAAAGCATTAGCCGTGTTTGTGATAAACCATTAGTGATGTATTTCATTTCTCAGTAGGAAACGGAGGAGCGTTGGGGGCCGTTAATATCCGTTAATGTTAAGAGGCGGCGGAAGGGGAAGAGGTTCCTCCCTCTGAGGTGATTAGACCCGTCCATTTAGTTAGAGGATGCTGCGTACGTGCACACACAAACACATTACTTCCACAGGCTTTATGTGAGTGTGAACATGTCTCATTAGTGTGCTGGGCAAGCGACTGGGATTTAGCCTTTGTACCACCACTGCTCTTTTTCCAGCTGGAAAGTACATGCAGTACTAAGTACTTGAGTAAAATGTCAGTTTACTCCAAATGTACTTGCATGTACATTACAGTCTTGGCAGGAAAACACAGCACACGCTCACTGTGTTATGCTGTGCAGACATTTTTCCAAACAAGCAAACGGAAACTTGTGAAAATGTTTTAACACATTTTCTACAAAACTAAGCAAAGCAAATATAAAACTTAACATTGTTATAACATTTATAATATACATGTTATTTATAACATGTATGTAACTTTGTAATTTTAACATGTTGTCGCCTCTTGGCCAGGACTCCCTTGAAAAAGAGGTTTTTAATCTCAATGGGACTTTTCCTGGTAAAATAAAGGCTAAAAAAAAACAAACAAAAAAAACCCATAACAAACTAGCAGCAGCTCCTCCTCTGATATACTCGTCTATAATATTAACACTGTAGAGCAGGATTTGTTAGATATCAACCGACCTTTACTTGATGTTACAATGCAGGGAGTGAATAAAACCTAACTCTCACTTATGGTCATGAACTGACATGGTCATGGGTAGTGAGCTTCCTGTGAAGAGTGGCTGGGCTCAGCCTCAGAGCTAGTGCGAGGGGCTCAGAGTAGAGCAGCTACTCCTCCACTCTGAAAGGAGCTGGTTGAGGCCACCAAGAGCCTTCTGATGAGGATGGTGTCTGATGTGGCCTACTGGTTGGAAAAACTGGGGGCAGACCCACTCCTAAGCCCCTTTTTTGTTAGTACCTACTTGGATCGACTCGGCACGGTTTTCCACGGTTTTCAGGGTTTTCCATTAGGTCATAATACCTGGTACCAGGCACTTTATTAGTGCCTGCATGCCACGGACTGGCCAGTAGCATCACTCAATGAGTCTTAAGAGCCTCTCGTTTACGAAAATTAAAACCGTCATTTTTGAAACCCGAGAACGAGGGAACTGGCTACAAAAAACAACACCGTGTTCCCCAGAGTCTGATGAAAACATACAGACCAAACAGCGGGTACATTCTTGCCTTGACGTCCACCTTTGTTTGTAGCGTTCGTGTTGCACATTAATTACGTTGTGGGACATTCTGACACGTTGCTATGATGACAACCATGGACGTTAGCTAGTACCAGATTGTAATGGAAAACCAGTCTATTTGAGTCGAGCTGATCCGAGTAGGTCCAAATGGAAAAGGGGCTCCAATAGACTGGAAAGAGTTGCATCAGGAAAGTCAGCAAATTTTTGCCAAATCAAACATGCAGATCATCAAGAATGAGATTAACCAGTGAACATACTGTATCTAACACACCTTTGAATCGGGTTGTGCGTTGCCATGTTGCGCGGATGGGTTGGAATAGTTTGTAGCGTGTATAGACTGCGTTTTATAGACAATCTGATATATTGAGTAATATTAAAAACACAAAACTTAGGAAATCTGTACCCCAGTTTTTCAAAATAAAGTTAAATGGTGTTGCAAATTACAGGAATCAGACTAGTTACAAATCATTTACCATCAGGTTCTCCCAAAACATGAGTGTGATATTAGAGAGAGGCGACCATTGTTCAGCAGTCCCCCAGACCAGTCATGAACGGCTCTCCTTCACTGGCATCCCCGAGACTGAGAGACCACCTGAATGCTACCTTATCACTGTTGCTATGCAGAATTCTGACTTAGAGACTTTTAGTCATAATTTTGCAGCCTTGCAACCAAGGACATACTTAAAATGTCTGAATCTGTGATTCCTTTTGTACTGAGCAGGATTACTATTACAACAACACATCGTCATTGAGGTAAAACTAACCTGTGTCATGACTAATCCCAGCTCACGCACCCTGTTAGTGAGCGAACAATCCAACGCTTGTTGAATTCTGCTTCACAATGACGGAAAGAGCCGTCATCGAAGGGTCAAAAAGCGACCAAAGAACGCTTTCCCGCCACAAGCCTGTTATCCCTGTGGTAACTTTTCTGACACCTCCTGCTTAAAACCACAAGAGTCAGAAGGATCGTTAGGCCCGCTTTGGTGAATATACAACATGCTCACTCATCCAAGCACTTTTTCTGTGTAAGTTACCTCACACTCTGATGAATGCACCTGAGAGCAACTTGGGATTGGGATACCCAAGGATATAATGGCATGACCTTTGGAGCCAGTCTCAAGTGGACATTAGAGGAAGTGCAGTTACCGAAAATACTAACATGTCAAACTATATGAATGCCTGTAAAGGATCACTTGGTTTCACATTTAAAGGCACAAAAACAATATTTTCCTAAACTTAACCAAACACCTTTCCCAGCAGGACACTAATAGAGGTCTCCTAGTTGCGACTTATGAAATCACCATCCCTCCTAACAAGCTTTGTAGATCTTTAAAACGGCACTGTTAGTCAGTATCACTGAACACTGCTGTTTAAGTCTTAAATCCACAAACTTCCTTGATCAATGAGAAAAACCATTCAGCTGTTTGCTTTTCAGCTCTCATACCAGTTGAATGTAATGCCATTACTACGGATTTGTCATAAGCAGAAGAAAATGGATGGATGAATGAATGAATGCTAAGAGCGATTATCCGACTTATGTGGCAGTGGGAATTTTATTGTGCAGAAACAGCCGGAAGAACAAGTGTAAATAATAAAATGATTGATTGCCTAATTCCATTCAGCTGCTTCAGTTTCAGGTTCCTGGGATTGTTCGTGTTGGCTCAGTGTCAGGGCATACTGGTGTGTTTCACTGGAGAGGAGCCAAAGTTAATGTATAATGTAGATAGTTGGAGAAAAAAAGAGCTTCTCCTGTGTCCAGAAAGTATCTCTGCGGCACGGCAGGATCCCCTTTACTCTCCGTCCTCTCTCTGCTCTCTCTCTCTGAGTGTGTCAGTCTCTGGAGTTTTAGCCGACACAATCAGATATAAATTAGTAATGATGAGCAAGCAGCTGGTGTGACTCTTTGTGTCCCTATAGTGTTCATCTTCACAGCTCAGAGAACATCCACTCCTCTCAGTGTCTGAGATTCACCTGCCGTGTTTCTTTATCATTCTCTCTCATACAAGACGTCACGACTGAGGTTTTCATTTACATTAGCGTGGTTTATGATCAAAGTGCATCAAAACGAATTACCATCGGACCTGCCTGAGCTTTATATTGCATTTAGTGCTAATCTTATCCTTCTAACCATGGGAATACAAAAAGCTCCATCAGTGACATCCCATCTTCTGTGTACGGCATCAGAAGTGAAACGTTTAGCCTGCACTTATTTTGAAGCTACTCCTAGTGAATTCCTGGCCTATTATGCTAAACCAAGATGTTAAACATTACATTGCAACCATGAGCATGCCAGCATTGCCACTGCGAGTATCTTAGCATCTATCTATCTATCTATCTATCTATCTATCTATCTATCTATCTATCTATCTATCTATCTATCTATCTATCTATCTATCTATCTATCTAT
>NW_005187417.1:1056247-1072034 GCF_000239375.1 Pundamilia nyererei
TCTATCTATCTATCTATCTATCTATCTATCTATCTATCTATCTATCTATCTATCTATCTATCTATCTATCTATAGATAGTCTATCTATCTATCTATCTATCTATCTATAGATAGTCTATCTATCTATCTATCTATCTATAGATAGATAGACTATCTATATATATAAATATATATATAGATAGTCTATCTATCTAGATAGATAGATAGATAGATAGATAGATCTATCTAGATAGATAGATAGATAGATAGATAGATAGATAGATAGATAGATAGATAGATAGATAGATAGATAGATAGTCTATCTATCTATATCTAGACAACATGAAGTCACCACTTCATGTTGTCTAAATACATCTAGGTCATAGAATCCCACTCCGTAGGGGCAAAATTTGCATTAGTTGTGACATATTAGTGTAAAAGCAGCAGGATTGAATTTCACTGGAGAGTTTTAATGTTCTTCTTTGTGTTTTTTTTTCTCCTGCACAAATGGAAGTCATAAAACCGCACCTTAGACAACCAAAAACAAAATAAAGTTCAGTTCAGCCTCGGCTCGAGCTCTGCACTGTTGCAGCTTCAGTCTCAGTGTAATAAGTCAACTGCTAATTACAGAACAAGTGATATTACAACCTGAGTGTGTTCCCGCTGCCGCCTGGTTGTCAAACATCCCTGCAGCAGAAATCAATAGGTCATCATCTCTACATATTACTACATATCGGGAGGAGATGAGGGGGAGGGGGAGGCAGAGGTGTGGACAAGAAATCAAAGGAGGTAAAAAAAATAGGAGGACAGATCTATGTTGCTCCTATTTCTTGGCATAGGAACACATTTAGGTAAAAAAAACATTTGACAGAAGATCGGTGTAACGCAATGGTGGCATCAAGTCTGTCTACAATCCAGGCATCTTCTGTCTTTTCCAGGCTACTTAATCTCCACGTGTGAAATATTTAGTGGGGTTTAAGTCTATTGTTTTCAGTGTGAAATACCTTTATAAGTTAGAGGAGTGCTGTGCCCTCAGTATTGAAGCTCAGAATACATCAACCGTTGGCCATTGTCCAGAGAAAGAGAGTGATAGCATCAAAGCGTGAGTAAACAATTGGAATATTAATGGTTAAACTGAGAAACTGCAGAGTAGCTGCAGGAGGGTGTGTGTGAGTCAACAGAAACAGAAAATCCACTTAAAATGTGCCACTGACTCAGAGTCAATCATTAAACAGTCTGAGAGTCCGTGCAGGGATAGATATTGATTGCCATTTTTACAGGTCATTTCCTCTGAAGATGATTAATACGTCTGTTTCTCAATTTTCCTTCGGCCCGCCGTCTCTGTTTAACCTCCAGGCTGGCTGGGTCTCTGAGGAAGCCGGGGGAAGTTTGAATGCACTGGAGGATATTTCTATCCACAGAAAGCCAAATTCAAACCCTGGTTTGAATTTGGTAGAACCAGTTCTGAACTGGTGTCCTTTTAGAACCTGCTTACACGAGTGCCACATACAGTACTACATACAGTAGCATTTCTAGGATTTCCATATATGCTTGTCACCATATTCTGTATATTTAGTTAGCTAGCTAGTTACACTCGCAGTAGCACAGGAACAGAGCCGGAGGGAAGGAGAGAGAAAGAGAGCCAGGGACAACAACCTCACATTAGAAAGGTATAGTAATCATCCACAACTATTTTCAGTTGCAGATGATAAAGGATTCAGAAAGTTTATTCATGCAGGCCTATATGACAGAGAATATGCATCTTCTTTTTGTTTTCATATTTTTATTTATATTTAATTGTGTTGTGGTTTGCAGTGTTTTGTGTTGTTTCAGTTTAAATTGGTTTAAAAGGAAAAAGTTGAACATTTAAATAGTTAAAAGTTGAACTGTGAATAGTTGTGTTTTGTATTATGTGATTTATTTATTACATTTTATGTGGAGTGAATAAATAAAAGTATATTTACGGTGGCCCTTAGAGACAAAACACGTAAAAAAAACACAACAGAAGTGCTCCAGGATGCTAGGGGCAGTGTTGAGATTTTGTTACCTAGTGGCTACTCAAGCCAGGAAGTACCAACGACCGGATTTGGTGAGTGGTAGTAACAGGTAAATGAACATGTTTTTTTTTTAAATTATTTGAATATATATGAGTGCTTGTGTATAAATACACAAACAATACACATATGCTTTCAAATTGTGTAATTTAAGTGATCTAGTAGCTCTGTTTTGAAGTTCAGTTAACGCTAGAAATGTGTTTTGGAGTTTGTACGTGTTTTGTCTCTTTTATATATATATAATATTTATATATAAACATATATAAATAAAACCACTTTTTTACATTAGTAATTCCTTTTGTGCATAATTTTATATTGTTGTTAATAATAAATTAATTAAAGCAACAAAACAACCTGAAGAGCCGGTTGGGAGCCAAAAGAGCCGGCTCTCTAAAAAGAGCCAGAAATCCCATCACTACTGTGAAGTACACTTAATGTCCATTCCAAAATACAACCACAACCACTTCATTAGGTACATCTGTTCAACTGCTTGTTTGCGAATACTGAATCAGCTAATCACAAGTCAGTGCTTTTAGGCATATAGACGTGGTCAAGTCGACCTGCTGAAGTCTAAACCTAAATAAAAATGGGGAAAAAGGAGCTATAAGTGGCTTTAAACATGCCAGACGTCTGAAAAAGAGAACGCATCCAGTGAGCGGCAGTTGTCAAGGCCCAAAATTGTTGATGTCAGGGGAGAATGGCCATACTGCTTTGTGCTAAAAGAAAGGTGTCAGGAGTTTTCCTGTAATGCAACTCAGGTCAGAATAAATGACACTCAGACAGGTTTGCAGGTTTAACGTGCACACGGGTGAGAGCTCAAACGGAGACTCACACTCCGCAGCAGTTGCCACCCTTTATTTATACTCAAGCATGTTTGCGTCACAGACACATGAGTGGAAGAGATAACATACAAAGGTAGAGACTTCATCACAGATACATGAGTGGAAGAGATGACATACAACAGTAGAGACTTTATGCTGAGCTTTGCACAGTGTAACTTCTCTAGTAAAAAGAGCAAACACATCTAGAGAACTTTAAATGAAATGTACTTCTATACATAAACATAATAAAATCTTTCAACAAAAGGCAATAGTAATTCACTTGTTACAATCAAGGTATGCAGAACTGCATCCCTAAATACACATGCCCATCCCTGAAGCAGAGAACGACAGTAGCAGAAGACCACACGAGGTGCCACTCTTGTCAGCCCAGAACAGGAAACTGAGTGTACAGTTCACACAGGCTCAGTACAATTGGAGAATGGAAGATTGGGAAAACATTGCATGGTCTGATTAGTCGCGATTTTGGCTGCAAGATTTGGATAGTAGTGTCAGAATTTAGCAAAAACAGCATGAAAGCATGGCTCCAACAAGGCAGGCTCATGTTAGTGGTGTAATGGAGTGGGCGATATCTTCTTGGCATGATTTTGGACCACTTAGACTGAGCATTATCTAAACACCACAGCCTACCACAAAATATTGTTTTTGGCTATGCCCATCCCTTTTTGGCCACAGTGTACCCAGTGTAGCCTCCACAGCTACAAGATGTCAATCCTGTAGGGCACCTTTGGGATGTGGTGGAAGAGGTGATTCAAATCATGAATGTACAACAAACCTAGAGCAACTGTGTGATGCTGCCATGTAAATATGGACCAAAATCTCAGAGGAATGCTTCCGCACCTTGTTGGATCTGTGCCATTAATAAAATGAAAGCAGCTCTGAAGGAAAACGAGTTTCCAACCCAGTACTAGCGTAGGTGTGTGTAATAAAGGGATTGCTAAAATGTCCAGTAAATGACAGGTAGACCCTAGAAAAATTCGGTTTAGGCCACATTGGGTGTTAACTTTCCAAATAATTTATCTTGTAAAAATATAACTTCGACTCTAAACTAGTTGGTTTGCCCACTGGCCCTAAAACACTTTCATTTAAACAGAAATAAATAAGCAGCAGAAAACATTCCTTTTGAATGCAGAATGAACATCTATAAAAATATGAAAGCTAAGGGGAAAATGGACGACTTTCTCTATAATTCAAAGTAGCTCATTTTTTCTCTATTCTAGTCAAACTGAAATTTATTTGATCTTTTAATAGGAGTGGACTTCTGTGGGGTTTTCGCTGTTATACCCAATAGAAATGAAGCAAATTTAAAAATTTGCTTAAGCACCTCACGGCCTCGTTATTGTATGTCTGCCACTTTCCATTTCTTTCTCTCACTTTCCATTTCTCTCTCTGTATATGAATCATTCTCCTTCCCCTCAATCATATTTACTTCCATTTTCACCTTCATCATTTCATAATCACATCCCAGATTACATTTTCTGAAATGAACCGAGTCAGTGTCACTGCCTCATTTGTTGGACTGTGCCTGTTTATTCTTCCTGATTGGATGTGAAGTCAGTTCACTGTAAAAACTCCATCACAAAAACAGCACGAAAGAGGAGGACCTTTGTTCCCTGGGCACTGTGAGGTTTTTTAAGCTAATGTTAAACACTCCAAAGGCTCTCTCTTCTTTCTCCACAACGGGGTAACACAAATCCACTCACTCGTCCACACGGTAACAGGCAGGCAGGGAAAGGTCCGGGGTAGATCTGTACACAGAAACTAGTGTTAACGGCGAACAGACGGAAACCACTTTACAGAGTTTAACTCACTAATGGTAGAGTGACTGACGCTGATAGCTCAACGATCCAGCAACGAGTAACACCGTGCCGCCGTCTTAAATAGGCCTTGCGATCACCCAGATAGGCAGCAGGTGCGTGGGCCAGGGGCGGGAGCCCATAATGAGCACCGCCCCGGCAGGTGAAAGAGAGAGAGAAAGAGAGAGAGCAAAAAAAACAACAAAACACATGTTGCCTAATACAGGATCAGCTGGTGAGGCACAGGGACCATGACACTATCTGCAGAAAAAAAAATCTCTTAAGGCAATTTTACTGTAAAGAGTTTAGGTTCAACTGCAGACACTCACTGATGTACCTCTCTCCTGATTCTAAACAATATCATGGCGTAGTTATGATAGGAGTTGAAATGCTGGCCGAGATCTCTTCACTTAACATCAGTGGCTTCTTCTCTTACCGTCAGTGTGAAGGACCTGATTGAGCTCTACCTCACCTCCTGCCACAGTCTGTCATCTTGCAGCTTGACAGCACGTCTACCTCGGTGTCTCTCTGCAGCAGTTTTCATATGAACCTACAATGGTTTTCACAGTAGATGTCTTGCACAAACAACTCTCATTAGGACGTTTTTTTTCTGGTTTTGAGCTTCTAAAGAAGAGCAGAGTAAATCTTGCAACTGTACTTTATTTTTAACTCGACCTTTTCTATCTAGAACCACGCTGCTTTCACTGCTTGCAGACACTGTAAAAAAGAAACTGGATCATTGACTCATCCATCAACCTCTTGTTGGGTTGAATCAAGGTTAGAACTACAGCTGTACCCAGTTTAATCTGTCTGATGGATGTTTGTTTTGTAATCTTCACAGGTTTGCACATTTTTCCTTTCATCATATCACTCCAAAAATATTCACTTTATTTTCTGAAGCCTCAACAAGGACACTCGTCTCCATCTAGGTGTTGAGAAGCTAAAACTTAGTCACCAAACACTAAATCTCTCTGGCAGAACTTCCTCTTCATAGCAGAGAAGAGGATAAAGTCCAAACAACCTCAACTGGTGTTGCCAGAGCTTTAACTACACCAACAGATGTGGAAAAATGATCAAGGAATTGTCTTTGAGAACCCTGTAGACCACTAAAGAACCTCAAACACATTTGTCGAACTCAGGCTGGTGAAGTAAGTTTGAAGTTGAGGTACTGTGAGGACAGCTGACACCAGGCTGGAAGCTTTTGCAGTGATTACGCGTCACTGACAGTCACTTCTGTTCTGACTCCAGGGTTCGGTGCAGGGAGATGATTTGTGAGGCCTGTCATATTTTACAGTGTTCATCTCATGGGCTAAAATCATCCTAAGAGATCAGATCAATGTCAGCTCGTATAAGGACAGATCAATAATGTTTAGAGACAGACTGATCAGTAAAACCGGCGAGTTCTGATGTCTGGGAGCCTCGAGTGTAATGAAAGAGACAGGCAGAGAAAAAGAGGAAGGTCGGAGTTTTATCTACAACTCTTGTACATCTCCAGGTACTTTTCTTTAGTTTGTAACAGTTTGTAGTCCTGTAACTATTTGGGGACTGAGTAACTGACATTATTTTACAGTCAACATATTCCCTAAATGCTTCACATACACGCAAAGTATGGAAGGTGTGAAAGCAACAGAAAAGACTTATGAGCTAAATCTGAAATAGATGAGATAAACTGCAGTTACCAGCTTTCTTTCCTTTTTTCAACTTGCTTCATTTCCTCATCACTAATTGGCTCTTAGCTGAAATAATCTTCACACATGACTGCATCCTCTTTCACTCTCTCCTCCATGGACATACACTATCAGTCAAAGGTTTTAGAACAACAATTTTTCCTGGCTATTTATTGCAATTCAAGTTGTTCAAATCCATTGAATAGCTTGAAATGATTCAAAGGTAAGTGGTGAACTGCCAGAGGTTAAAAAAAGGTAAGGTTACCCAAAACTGAAAAATAGTGTACATTTCAGAATTATACAAAAAGGCCTTTTTCGGTGAACACAAAATGGGTTAACAATTTAAAGCTGTTCTGCAGCAATAGAGGCTGATCAAGCCTTGAAAGCTGGTGCTACTAATTCCTACAGGTGTTCCAACTTTTCTGGATTGCTTACAACCCCCTCTGTCTGCATAAAACCAGTATTGGAACACACTGTGGTACTGTACCCTTGTAAACATCTGTTGAACAGTACTGTACTGCAGAAAGTAGCGTGTTGCTATGAAAATGGTGAGAAAAAGGCAATTAACAATGGAAGAGAGACAGACCATCATAACACTTAAAAATGTAAGGCATACAGAAAAATTGCAAAGAAAGTCAAGGTGTCAGTGAGTACAGTTTCCTCTTCACCATCAAAAGGCTCTCAGAAAGTAGGGCAAACTCTGACAGGAAGAGGTCTGGCAGACCCAAAGCCACAACTGAATTAGAGAAACAAGTTTCTGAGAATTAACAGCTTGTGTGATAGGCAGCTCACAGGACAACAACTTAAAGCACAGTTGAAGTTGTGTGGTCATAGTAACCAAGTCTCAGTTTGAACTATGAAGAGAAGAGCTGCAGGTTTGACAGGACGAGCTGCAGCAAGAAAGCCACTGTTTTCAAGCAGGCGAAAGGCATGTCAAACAGCACTGTCAAACAGGGTGGAGGAAGTGTGATGTCTGAGGCTGTTTTGCTGGATCCAGGGTTGGTGACTTGTACAGAGTGAGAGGCACCCTGAACCAAAACAACTACCACAGCATTCTGCAGCACCATGCAATACCCGCTGGTATGCGCCTAGTTGTTCAGGGGTTCAGCCTACAGCGAGATAATGACCCAAAACACAAGTCCAAGCTATGCCAGAACTACCTCAGGAAAAAAGAACAAGATCGTAAGCTTGAAAACACGGAGTTGGCTTAAACCCCATCGAGCTGGTTTGCGAGGACCTGGACAGAAGCGTGAAAGTAAAGCAGCCTACAAGTGCCACACATTTATGGGAACTTCTGCAACAGATATGGGAAGAACTTTCTGAAGGATATTTGATTTCTTTTGTTGAAAGAATGCCACGGGTGTGTTCAGCTGTTATATCTGCCAAAGGTGACTACTTTGAGTCAAAGGTTTAGAATACATTTTGGTCTCTAAATCGATTCCATGATTTCTTTTTTAACTCCAATTGTTTATTTGTACTATGATTTCATTTCAGAGTGCAACTACACATTAAACTGCATAATTTTCAATAAAAAAAGAGTTCAAAAACTTTGACCGGTAGTGTACACAACTTGAGCTTATTATATAATATTATACTACAATATATTTCTAACTAACTAGGCAGTTCATTCTGTTTCTCTTGACAAAATATTCTTTACAGATACAATACATTTTTGGGTCAACCTGAACGTTTGACCTTGAAGAAGTGGTCAGACGTCCAGCATAATGTGATATTTAGACTCCCCATATATCATTCCTTATAAGCTTATTTGTTGTAAATACAAACAAGAAATCATTTTAAAAGCTCTATATCGCTTATGTCACCCACTTATGTAGGCAACATCATGTAGCAACAAGCTCTACAAGATTCAGTGCAGAAGGCCAAATCATCTATAAGAAGTAAACCAACTTTCTAAGGCAGAAGGCCCAAAGTTAATTCAGCTTGCTAATTCATAAATGATTCAATGGTAAGGTTCTGGAAGACAAAAGCGAGGCTACTGACCAACCCATTTTCTGGAAAATAGCATGACGATTCCAAAGGATTCCTCTGACCTCCATATGTGAACAGTATGAGGTTTTTTTTTAGAACATCTAAAGTCTTTTTTCATGGTTTTGATTGCTCCCATCCATGTTCCTTTTCACAATCAGATAAATGAGAAATACAAGAGACTCGTGTATTTCTCTTTGTCACCTCGACTGTGTTCACCTTTCATTCCTTTCTGTTTCTTGGGCCCAAAATCTGAAATAACATCACAGAGACACCTGAGAGATCCAAGAAGGTGAAAAACCGCTTTCTTGAGTTTGATTAACTATCAAAGTACCATTTATGAATGATTGTTATTATAAAGTGTTATCCATTAAAGTGGACTAACCATAGTACATGAATGGAGGCACACTCTACATATGCACATTTACTGCTGCATGCTATTATTTTTATTGCTATTTGTCTCCATCCTGATTATTAATGCATATTATTGTAACGGGATTGGTTGCTTGAACATTAACTGAATTAGTTTATGGTGTTCAGTTTCACAGCAGTGAAATTTTAAGACACAGACTGCAGCCGGAGGCCTCAACTCAAACTCTTCTTTAATTTTCATTTCTTATTCCTCCGCTGCTCTCTCTGGTTCTTCTTTACACGAACACTATTTTTCCTCCTCTTCTTGTTACTTTCTCAAATTGCTCTGTAATGAATGACTTTTCCTTCGTGTGTCTGATTGATGCTGGTCAGCTGTGGTCACGCACCTGCTGCAATTGATTGGCCGGAGCGACTCCTGCAATCAGTGAGTGGTGACCATTGCCTCACCCTGCCCCCTCCTCTTCCTCCTTCTCATCATCCGTCCTCCATCTCCTCTCCTCTTCTCTCCTCACCTCTCCTCTCCTTCCTAGTCCCTTTATCTCCTCCCCCATCATCATGGCCCTCCTCCTCCTTATTTGCCTCTCCACACCTCGTTGGTCAGGCGAGTTGCTTGGCAACAGCTGTTCTCTCTCCTCCTCGCTCTCGCCTATGGTACTGTGGATGTGTGAGGTGAGAAAGGTGGGTGAAAAAAAGATGAATGATTGGAAATAGGAAGAGATATAATAAGGGATAGAGGGATGTGAAGAAAAGGGAGACAAAAGGATAAGTAAAATATGGGGATGCTTGCAGGGGGAAAGGAAGGCGTCATTGGGGGGATGCGTGGAAGTAGGGAGTGTATGTTTTGCAGCACAGCGACCATCTCCGCTCTCCTAATTCTCCCATTCATCTTTCGTACCTGCTCTCAAATGGAAAGAAATTGACCTTTCAGCTTCTGGACATGTCGAGCTGCTGTACTCGCTCTACAGCTGAGTGAGTTCAAACTAGAGCCTTGAACAGAGAGAGTTCAGCACAGGAGTAACCCGCCAGCCGCTGGTGTTAAGTTATTTCTTTAAATGTGAATTAGAAGTGAGAGGGTGGTGTTGTTTGTAGGTAAACCTGGATGTTGGATATCCTTTAATAAAAAGCTAAGGGGATTTTTCCACATACACTACAAAGTATAAGTACCATGTAAAACAATACTAAAAATTTTATTCGAGTTTACAATACTTAAAGAGCAACATCAGGCTATGAAAGACTACACAATGGATGCATGATGTTAGTGTCACCACCACTCGATGTATCTATTTCAACACAGGATGTTTCCAGGAGGACCAGCTAACTCCAGCTTGTTGTGGTCATGGTTCTTTGGGTTTATGAAGTGATTTATACATTGTTTAACATTATTTAGTCTTTTGAGTGTAGTATTATCTGCCAGTGCTTCTGAGTTTTGTCATCTGTGTTTCTAGTTCTTAGTTAGTGTCAACTAACTTTTGTCCCTTTTGTCAACTAACTTTTGTCCCTCTGTGGGGGGTTTCTCCCACTAGGTTTATATCTGGGACTCTCCACCATTTGACCTTAGAACTGAAGAAGCTTCTCGGATGAGAGGTGAAACGTCTTCAAGCAACTTAAAGAAGTCCAGACGCTTTTCTTTGCAAGCTCCTTTGACTACGATGACCTGGATGACTGAGAACCTTCACAGACAGTTAGTGTCAACCCTCATTTGATCTAACTGTGCGCCCCGTGTTTTTGTCTAGCCTATTTTCTTGGTTTTATGTTTTGATTCCCGTAGAGCCAATAAAACAATAAAGCTCTTTCTGAGTTTACATCATGGTCACACCATGGTTTTCCCATCTACGGTTGGGGTGGCATGATGCAACGGTAGACAGCACTTTTGCACATTTTGATTTGTACAGGTATTTGTTTTAGAAAAGCAACTTTCAAGGTGATTCCATATTTTGTTTCCTATACTTGATCTGGAAGAATGTCATTAATTTAAAAAAAAAAATGTTTCATGATAGCCATTATGTTCAGCTCTTAAACAAAAACAGTTGTGTCCTGTTTGTAGTTTATTTTTAACAAAGTACATCCTCTACATTTCTACTGTCGGCTCTCTATGATGTCATAAAGATGTTAATTTGTTTCAGACAGGATGAGCAGAAGAGCTGCTGGATAAAATAAACAAGGATTATTTTTAACTTTACATCTTGCAAAGCTAATCCATCAGAGTCTGAGAGTCAAAGATGGAGATGGAGATCAACAGAAGAGATTCAGTTTGCTCTACATCCAGCTTTTTGCCACAGTGACCTCAAAAAGAAAAAAAGAGTGACTGTGCAGACTTGAACATTATTCAAGTCACAACGTAATCCACCTCTGTCTGTGCAGCGCTAAGGCCAGTTTGGTCTATTTGGCTTTGTGGCACAGTCCTATAGTACTGTCTAGACACACACACACACACACACACACACACATACACACACACACACAGAAACAGAGGGCTCAGGCCATCGCTGTCTGAACTATGAGTGATATACAGTCTATCTGCTGTCCTCCATCGATACAGTGGACGTAACAAAGCACTGCTTCCTACTCCATTTACACACACACACTCCATCTTCAGAGAGGAACAGGTTCAATTTCCAGGTGGGGATGATGATTTATGAAATGTGGAAACTGGATTCTTCAATGTGACCTTGGACATTCGGCCGAGGCTTCATTTACAGTCGCTCTCTGTTCTTTACCTGATGAGATCCATCTCACCCGACACTCAGTGGAACATAAATAAACTGACAACAGAGCACATTAGTCACTTTTCACATACATAGATGGCAGATTTTAAAAATTAGGTGAAAAAGTGCAGACCAAGGCTGGATCACCAACCAGGCCCCGTACCATTTTCATGTTTAGTGACAATTTTCACTATTAAAGTGAAATATATATTAAAGCAAATGGTGGATTGTTAACTTTGAGCACCGAACTATCTGTCTTACTATTGTTTATGTCATAATTTAACATACAGGGTGATTTTCTAAGGCACAGAGATACCCCTTCAGCATCAATTTCCAATATGAGAAAACATGAGAAATAGGTTGTTTAGAGTTCTGAAGACTAGAAGACCCAAATCCAGAACTCCAGTTTTGGCGTGAACATGATCCGACCCCAATCCGAAGCAACTTTCAATTAATCTTTCTTTTTACATTGTTTATTAACTGTAGTTGTATTCGTGGTGTATTTTGGTTTCATGTAAATAAAAATAATAATAAACTTGTTTTGTATTTGGACTATGTTAAACTGTCCCTTTTTAAATGAAGGATTATTGTTATTAACTTCCAGGTGTACATTAAAAGTGTGAGCTAAAAAACATCCCGCAGCCATGTATGCTTTGTATCCTAGAACAGCGGTCTCCAACCTTTTTTGCGCCACGGACCGGTTTATGCCCGACAATATTTTCACGGACCGGCCTTTAAGGTGTCGCGGATAAATACAACAAAATAAAACTAGTACTGGTACCGAAAAAAAGAAGATTTATTCATAACACAAGTGAAAAGACCCAGGAAAACCGAGTTAATGATAAAAACGATAACAAAATAAAGCTGAAAACCGATAAAAACCCTGACAACCATACATTTCACACCTGAGCCTCAACTCTCGCGGCCCGGTACCAATTTAGATGAGGAGGCGGCGTTAGGTGAAAGTAATTAACAATAGGTGAAAACAATCAGACAAACAGGAAGTCAAAATTAAAATACAGGGCCAGGAAAAATATACATACCAAAGTGAAACAGTAAATACCTCTACAGACACTACTTAACACTGGGACACTGGGTGGGCTGTAATAATACTAATAAACTCCAACCAAAATCTAACAATCAACAAACTAAAAAAAATCACAAGAATAAAACAAAGGGATCAAAAACTTCATAAAACTAAATTAGGCACTGATACTACTTGGTTTGGTTTAACCCAGGAGTATGTGTCTGAAGTCATGTGTCCGGTTAAATTTTTCTGAGTGCTTCATTCACACTGGGAGTGACTTCATGCCTTCTTCAGCCACTCTAAGCAACTTAGGACAGCTTCTGGCTTCTGGGAGAATTATATGAACGATGCATTTTGTGGAAATGCAAGTGTTGTCTTAAGTTGGTGCAATTCAGTGGCCATGCTGGGTGTATTCTAGGATTAAATCTGAATTCATGAAAAAGATCTGGTTTAAGGGTTTAAGTTTAGGTTGAGCTTAGGGTAGGACAGAGGTTCTCAAATGGTAAGTCCAAGCTTGTCTTGGGATTTTGTGTCCATTCATTAGTAATAACAACAACAAAGGAATACTTTATCATGTATAAGGGAAAATCTTTAATTATCACTGTAACCACATAAATAATAACTAATGAAAGCTAAATGTACCCTGTTAGGGCAGCGGTTTTGCTCAGCAGGCGACCCTGTGCTGCATGACTAGAAAGTAGCAGCTCTTTGCTATGTGTCTTCTCCTCTCTCCTTGCTTTCCTGTCTGTCTACATGTTCCAATAAAGGCTAAAATGCTAAAAAAAATAAATAAATAAAAGAAGGTATTATTATTTTTATATTTATTCATATTAAAAAATAAATAAATGTACCCTATTAGTATCTGTTTTATGGCTTGCCCAGTTCTGACATGGTGCTAAGCAAGCTAAATCAGGACTTTAAAACCAGATAGCTTGTTGTGTCCATTTGCTTAAATGTTCTATCAAACATGCCTTGAAATATAAAATTAAAACAACAACAACACACCATTTCGGTTATATGGAGGCTAATCTCCACAGATTTGAATACTGGTATGCCTTCATTTTATCTTTTGGTAAGTCTGGGGTAAGTATTGTGGTTTGATTATGACTCTGTGTGTGTTTGTCTGTGTGTGTTGATGTGTGCACGTGCGTGCGCGTACAGTGCATTCATTTCATGCTCCCCCGGCTCAGGCGGTGCTGCAGACTCTGATCGTCCACCCACCTCTCTGCTCTAATGACTATTGATTATTAATTGACTCTTTCATGAGATGCGAGCTCCTCTGATTGGTTTCATATCGCGGGGTTCACATGAAAATCTGATCAGTCTGATTTATGAGTTCATTCTGGTTTTATTGAGGTGCTCAGTGAACTGCTGCGAGAGCAAAGGAAAACAGCATATCTCATCCTTTCAAAGTAAAAGCTTATATTTTTGCTTGTTTCTCTGCCAGTATTACTGAATAAAATTTTAATTTCTCAGTGCAGTCATGGTGTTTTTTAATATCTAAGTAAGTGGTTCTGCTGTAATGATCATAATAATTAAGTTCTTTTTTATTATACCATCTTTTTTCTGAATAAATCACATTTGGAGTCAGTTAAATTGTACTAAAATCAACCCGAGCCTCATACCTTGCTGCGAGCAGATAGTCGGGCACGGTCAGCATTAGGTCATTATTTTCATGGCAGTTTTCATGATTCTACTAATGAACTGGTTGGACTATATAAAGAATACAAAGTATTCTAGAGTTAAATGTGAGGTCATCTGTCTGACTTGCCTAAAAGTCGGTCATGCAGCAAATCGATAACAGAATGGCTGAAAAAACCCCCAAACTGAATCAAGGATCAAGGTGTTGCAGTGGTCAGTCAAAGAGAGCTATGCATAAACAAATTCCTGCAAATCTCAATGAACTGAAGCAACGTTGTAAAAATGAATGGAACAAAATTTCTCCACCATGATGTGAAATACTGATAAAGTCATACAGAAAATCATTATTTTAAATTATTGATGCTGAATCCTGGTGTGTAGTATGTTTTTCAGATGACTATATGTAGAGTGTGTGTCATGCTGAGAACTGGTCGTGTAGTGACATTAGCAGCTTATGGACGCTGGGGGTGGAAGAGAGGCACTTGAAAAAGACCATAAGCATCACACCCTTTGGAGTTTCATTGAAAATTCAACCCAAGTACATAGAAATCAGTCCACAGTTCTCACTTTTTACGTTAGGCTACGTCTGCATATACAGTCCATGGGTATTTCTTTTCTTAATGGGGATTTTGTACTTTTGAAAATTATTTCTGTCCCCATGAAATGACAAAAACCGATGTCACAGCTGTGCTAAGAATGGAATAGAATGAAATAGAATAGAATAAACCTTTATTGTCCCACAGATGAGAAATTGTGGTGTTACAGAGCTCTTACAGCAAGAGAAAATAAAATATAAAAGGAAGACACAGGGTGCTCCTATAAACATAAGCAACCGAAGTTCGTATATACAGGTATATACAGGTAACAATGTACATCTTGATGTATGCTCAATCATCCAGGTAAGTAGATCTCCAAAAGTTGATTTTGGAGATCTCATACCACTGGCTATACCCAGGTGAATCTACACCAAGTCTGTATGGTCTACTAAAGATACATAAACAGGGTGCACCTTTAAGACCGATTGTCTGTATGATCAACTCGGTCACCTATAACATCTCCAAGTTTCTGGCTTCGATCCTCAAACTACTGGCTCTGGACACCACATCCAGAACATTTTGGATTATGTTGAGAAGGTGAGAGATGTCATTATGGAGGCAGATGAAACCACTGTCTCGTACGACGTTACATCTCTCTTCACTTGCTTGCTTGCTTGCTTCACTTGCATCTGTTAAGGTTCAAATATTGAGGAAGGAGAGTACAAACCACCATGGTCCAGAAGATCTTGGTCAAACAATGATTTTAATGAATACACGCGTGGGAAGACAACTCTGTACGCAGACAGCAATTGATCTTCGACTTAATCAAAGCATAAACAGATTTTTATAGCATCAGGGTTTGATTTACTGACGCCCCCTCATGCGTCACAGATACATTTTATACATACATCAAATCAACACCACAATGACTTTTAAGAAGAACATCATCTTCTATTTTCATGGCTGGCCCTTCCTGTCTACCTTTCAGTTCTTGTCTTGTTCCTCTTTCTTGCCGAGACACCAAAGAATCGGTTCCTCTTTCACTGAGACACTTTCGCAGTTAGCACCAGACATGTCTAAACTCTTTCCTATAAATAAATCTAATGTGTGTGTGTTGACCTCACTCAGCCTCTATGTCACCTCTCACCTACTAACTGTCTGGGTCTCGTCCTTAAATGCTCTCTC
>NW_005187417.1:1072835-1075016 GCF_000239375.1 Pundamilia nyererei
AAAAAAAACTCACAATCTTGATTTACAGAGCTTATATGAATGTGTTCTTACTGAAAAACAACACCTCAGTAGAATATTTTTTATCACCGCAGTGTAATATAAAGATTTGTATCAGTTAGTTCTGTTGATTGTTGTCTTGAACCATCAGATGTTGCGTTGCTATGGGAGGGTTTCCTGTGTTTCTTTCATCAAAGAAGTTTATCTTCTGCAAAAAAGAAGCAACAAAGGAAGCTCTGGAGCACCTTTCTTTGCTAATTATTACACTCTGCCTGCATTAAAAACCCATGTTTGTTCAACACAGCGGTTTGGATGACTTCTGCATCATGGAGGAATGGAAACATTTGTGCTGACTTAATCTCAATTCCGTCAACAGCAATGACAAGACCCTCTGACAGTAATATAAACAGCTAGCACCGACCAGCTCCTACTCTGGCTACCATGCAGATTATTCTGACTCACTTCACTCAGCTCAAAACCTTTGAGCACCTTCAGGCCAGTGGACACTCTTTCAATGATGAGGATGTACACATCCTGGACAGGGAGGAACGCTGGTTTAAGCGCGGAGTCAAGGAGGCCATTTACATGAAAAGGGAAAGACCATCTCTGAATCGAGGAGGGGGCCTAAGGGTACATCTGTCACCATCTTACAATGCTGTGAATGGTACTCATGGACATTGATCAGTGGGCTTTGATCAGTGGTTGTTGATCAATGGTCATGAGAATTTGCATAATCAAGATTAAGGAACTGACCTCCCAGCCCACTGTTCCCTCGGTGGGCTGGTTTCAGTCATTATGCAAATGTACTGTTTATAAGATTGGGGAAACCTGCAGTCAGCTGATACTGAAGAAGTCACTTGGATTATCACAAATCGTTTCTCCCACTGAAAACGCTATGTCCAGATGAACAGAATCAACTTTTGGAGGTAACAATGTACAGAATATGTATAGAAAAATTGAAAAAAAAAAAAAATTGTACGGCAATATGTATAAAATGTACAGTAAACAAACAAACTAGTGAGTAAGATGACCAAAAGAATGTTAAGCTGCATTATAAAGTCTGACAGCTGCTGGTAAGAATGACCTGCGGTAGTGCTCCTTCCTACAATGTGAGTGTAAAAGTCTACTGCTGAACGAGCTGCTCAGTGCTCGTAAAATCTCATGAAGGGCTAGGAGTTGTTGCCCATGATGGATGTTAGCTTAGACAACATCCTCTCCTCCCCAACCTGCTCGATGGACTTCAGCGGACAGTCCAGGACAGAGCTGGCCCTCCTGACCAGTTTGTTGAGTTTCCCCCTGTCCCTTCCTGCCATTCCACCACTCCAGCAGACCACAGCATAGAAATTAGCAGATGCCACCACAGTGTCGTAGAATGTGCTTAGAAGTGTCCTGTTCACCCCAAAGGATCTCAGCAGCCGTAGCAGGTGGAGACAACCTAGACCCTTTTTGTCAAGTACATTTCTGTTTGTGGACCAGTCCAGTTTGTTATTGAGTTGAACACCCAGGTATTTGTACTCCTCCACCGAGCCTATCTAAGCAATAGGTGGTGATACTTCTCTAACTAGTCTGAACCCTAAAAACAATGATGCAATGCACAATCTGATATCCAAAAAGGAGATAAAGGTGCACACCTGTAATGTTGCAAAATCTTAGACAAAATCTTTGTTTTCCCGTTTCAAAAAATCTTCACCCTGGAAGGAGTTTTTGAGCTCAGATGAAAAATGTTGCTTTGTTGACAAAAGGCCAAACATTAAATAGCAAAATACCCACGTACACTGGAAACGGCCATAGTGTACCTAAAGTTAACTAATATATATTTAAATGTTTCATATCTGTTGCTTTGTTTCTCTCTCTTTATCCCTTCATTTTTACTTTTTTTCCTACCAATTATAGAAATCTCTTGACTTGGTAGATCATTGTCTGGACTTGCTAGGTTTCTAGTGCTTGAAGCATGTCACATCTGCAGCACACAAAATTAGAACAGATAGGTTTCCATGTTACGATATGACCAGTAGAGAGGTGCTCCTTTGTCACAGTCTGGTGGAGGCAGACTGAA
Source organism: Pundamilia nyererei (assembly GCF_000239375.1). NCBI lineage: Eukaryota > Metazoa > Chordata > Actinopteri > Cichliformes > Cichlidae > Pundamilia > Pundamilia nyererei. The sequence continues at coordinate 1,074,889 of NW_005187417.1, forward strand.
TGGAGTGACGAAGAGGATCCAAAATGCAGACACCAAGGCAAGCCGAACAAAACTCGAATTAACAAAAAGCGAGCCGTTTAATATGGCTGAAAGAGAAAAACAAAGTAATACATGAGGCAAACAAAGTC
>NW_005187417.1:1075533-1077099 GCF_000239375.1 Pundamilia nyererei
TGAAGGTCTGTGTCTTATGTGAGTGTTTTCAGTTTGCCTCCCTAGTCTCGTCTTGTTAATCACTCCCAGCTGTGTTCCCACCTGTATGTAATCTCCCTGTGTTCTCTGAGTGTATTTAAGTTGTGTCTTCTGTCATAGTAATTGCTGGTTCGTCTGTGTTGTTTCCTCTCGGTCTCCCTGCGTCTCTCCGTATGCATTTCCCCGGACCTCCCTGCATCTTCGTTTCTGGTTTGTCTTATTAGTTTACCCAGTTTAGGTTTCTAGTTTCATGTTTTGCCACCCTTGCTGTTTGTATTGACCCACTATTATAAATAAACACTCACCTGCACCAGAACTGCCACCCTTTTGGTCCTTACTACAAATTCACACGGCTTGCCCCGCAAACCGTGACACTTGGCATGGATACAAAGCTACCTAAAATATAACGCATGGAAACATGGCACAACAGACAACCTGACACTGAACAAAGGAGGACAGAGGACTTAACTACACAGAGATAATGATGGGATGGGGAACAGGTGGGAACACAGCTGGGAAAAATCAGACCTAACGAGACAAAGGGAAGCAAAACTAGACACACTGTACATAGGACGGGGACTAAAACACAGAGGGAATCTAATAAACAAATGAACTTAGCTAACCTAAAGAACTTAAACATAAACATCAACACCCAAATAAACTAAAACTTAAAACACTAGGCCAGAAGACCCAGGAACGTGACATCCATGACATCTTTTACATTATGTCCTGCTGACGAAGTATAAAGTAGTAGCAGCTGGTGTCTGTTTGAGGCTTAAATGGACGGAGGAGGACCATGACAGAATCCGCGAATCAGTGAAGAGAAAAAAAACCCAGATGGCCTGCTTTATCTGGAAGCTGATACACTAGTATCTTGATGCTGGATTGCTCTTCCTCTCCTCTCTTTCAGTGTCACTTTACTTCTTGTCTGTTACATTCGCGTCTCCCACCCTCAACACTTTTCTTCTGTCATCTTATTGTCTTAGCTGAACTCATAACCTCTTTTTTAAATTTGTCTTCATGGATGCTCAAATCATCCAGGTAAGTAAATCCCAAAAGGTTGATTCTGTTCATCTGGATGTAGCGTTTTCAGTGCGAGAAACATTTCGTCATAATCCAAGTGACTTCTTCAGTCTCAGCTGACTGCAGGTTTCCCCAACCTTAGAGTACATTTGCACATCAGTGGAAACTAGCCCACTGACTGAATAATGGGCTGTGAGGTCAGTTCCTTGATCATTAATATGCAAATTCTCATGACCATTGATCAACAACCACTGATCAAAGCCCATTGATCAAAGTATTTTTTAATTCCCCCCTTTAATTTCTATTAAAAAATATTGTTGGCTTTTTGTTTACTTTAGATTTTTATATTTAGAGGATTTGGGGGGGGGGGTTGCAGTAAGGTGCAGGGAAGTGAAAAGATATCAATGGAAAAGCATAATACAGTGCTGTGCAGTGAAATAAAGTGATGTTAAGGGCTCACTAATATAGCAAGCGGCAACCTCTGATGCTGAAAAATTTGAGTGGCGAATACAGCAGTTCCTCTAA
>NW_005187417.1:1077119-1078739 GCF_000239375.1 Pundamilia nyererei
CAAAAAACTGGCAGTGGGTAGTTTAGGTGTGGAACATGAATACACCATTTATAGTATACTTTTAATATTTAGTTTTTCTGTATCTTTTCAATAGGAAATTAAATATTTAAAATTATTAATTAAAGTATTTCAGTGGAATTGTACTTGGTCTTTTTTTCCCCAATCAGATGGATGACCTCCTTTTTAACACTGCCTGGATCTCTCTGTGTCTCCCTCTCTGCTTTATGTCCTATCAGGCTTCAATAGCAGTATAAAGGTCACTGCTGAAATGCCAGCAGCCATGTCAGCCAGTCTTTCTCTCTGTGTGATGGCTTTGTGGAGCCTCATCTAATCTTTCTTTGTTTCGGTGGAAAATAATTGACATGGAGGAATCCCTAATCTTTGTTTCTTTACTTCTGTCTAGAGGAGGTGATCTTAAACCAGTCTTTACACTATGTCTGTAATCCTATAAGGCTGCGCTGAAATGTGGATAAAGAGATAGCATCATCTGCCATTAACTGCATGATTCAGTTAAAAAAACATTCCTTATTTAGCTTAAACTGGGCCTTACATAAACACATTATCTGAACCTACCACATTTAATGTGATCATGCACCACCTATCTATCGGAAAGAAAATATTAAATTAACAGGCCTGCTTTAACAACCTCAAAGTTATTCAGTGATTCGACTATTACGCACACATTACTGACTATATTTCAGCATTGGGTGTTTGATCATTTCCTGTTTTCTCTGACTTTGACAGTATCGTACGTGCCTCGCTTTGAGTTTTGCTTCCTTTCTAGACCTGTTTTTCTTTTTTGTCATTGTCAAGTTGCCTTTGTGCATATCTGTGTTTTTATTTATTCACCAGCTTGATTGTGACTTCCTTTTTCTTGGAACAGTGATTAAAACTTGCCTTTTGTTAGTCAACACATTGCTTCATCTTTTTTGTGACACAATCACAGCTTTTTCTTTAGTGAACTGTAAATACCTTTTAAATCAGTTAAAAAAAAACTCACAATCTTGATTTACAGAGCTTATATGAATGTGTTCTTACTGAAAAACAACACCTCAGTAGAATATTTTTTATCACCGCAGTGTAATATAAAGATTTGTATCAGTTAGTTCTGTTGATTGTTGTCTTGAACCATCAGATGTTGCGTTGCTATGGGAGGGTTTCCTGTGTTTCTTTCATCAAAGAAGTTTATCTTCTGCAAAAAAGAAGCAACAAAGGAAGCTCTGGAGCACCTTTCTTTGCTAATTATTACACTCTGCCTGCATTAAAAACCCATGTTTGTTCAACACAGCGGTTTGGATGACTTCTGCATCATGGAGGAATGGAAACATTTGTGCTGACTTAATCTCAATTCCGTCAACAGCAATGACAAGACCCTCTGACAGTAATATAAACAGCTAGCACCGACCAGCTCCTACTCTGGCTACCATGCAGATTATTCTGACTCACTTCACTCAGCTCAAAACCTTTGAGCACCTTCAGGCCAGTGGACACTCTTTCAATGATGAGGATGTACACATCCTGGACAGGGAGGAACGCTGGTTTAAGCGCGGAGTCAAGGAGGCCATTTACATGAAAAGGGAAAGACCATCTCTGAATCGAGGAGGGGGCCTAAGGGTACAT
>NW_005187417.1:1079704-1082119 GCF_000239375.1 Pundamilia nyererei
CGTTGGAGGTGTGAAGGCTGCCTGATGGCTCGTCAAAACGGCAGTAGAAGTCGTTGAGGGTGTTGGCTAAAGTAGCCATGCATCATGCGGTCCTGCATATGACCATGTGTCAGAAAAGGAAATTAAAACTTTAGAAACTTAGGACACATTGAGTGGACAGCGAGTTCAAGTGACCCTTTGCACTGCAGCAGAGGAGAGAAGCAACACCCTCGCAGAAACTCATGAGTCACATATTCTGTTATTTAACAAATACTGAAAGTCTACGCAGCAGCAGACTAACACTCAGTCTAAACTGACGGCTGCTTTGTCACGAGCTGAAAACAGTGAAATGTTGTCACGTGTCTGCAGATCTGAGTCTATAGACAGAGCGACACATGACGCCTCAGCTGCCTCCTCTCTCCTGCTCGCTCTCTCTCCGCATCTCTGCCTCCATCAGGACACGGAGCTCCGCCTCGGATGCTGCTGGAACTGTTTATCTGATTACCAGATACACGAGCTGCGCTTCCTTAAAGCGACACCGTGGCCTTAATTAATTACACTGCCAGTGAGAGAGAAAGAGAAAGAAGGAGAAGAGGAGAGAGAGACGCCGAGGATGCAGTGCCCACCTCCTCCCTGCAGGATGCCGCGAGCCGCCGCTTCATCTCCTGCCTCGAGGTTATGAACTGTAATATGACCCTGCACGCCAGCAGGAAGACCCCCTCCTCTTCCCCCTCCTCCCTCCTCCTCTCCATCCTGGGATACATCCACGATCAGTGTATCACGCGGGTTTTTCTTCCGCTTTCTCTCTGCATCACGCTCAGCTGATGAAACTGGCAGCAAACGCGCGTCCCTACAGCCTGCACGGCATCTATGGAAGGCGTTTTTAGGTCCGCGTGTGAGCGTCCTCTCTGCTGTGCTGGCGGCCTTCCTGTGTTTCTGCACTCCTGTTTCGCCGCTGGTACTTTTCCGCTCGCACGCAGCAGATGAAACCCCGACTCCCTGCCTCTGCGCTTCCTCCCCGCGTGGGCTCTGAGACCTGCGTCAAGCGCGCCTCGTCCTCTCCGCGCCCCCGCCGTCGCCGTGCCGCTGATGCGGTGCGCCTGGGTGCTCGCTTTCTCCTCGTCCTGGCCGGTTCCTGATCCTCTGGGCCGGAGGGCCAGCCTCCTCCATCGGGGCAGGATGGTACGGTTTGTGAGCGCGCTGGGGCTCGTCATATTCAGCGTGGCGCTGCTCATCCTGTCTCTCATCAGCTATGTCTCCATCAAGAAGGACTTCCTGTTCAGCACCCCGAGATATGGACACAACGGCGGACCCAGGATGTACATGTTCCACGCGGGGTTTCGGTGAGTCCAGGCCAGGCTGTGGACCTGCAGGTTGTTTGGATCGCAGCAGCTGAGTGTTTGCTTTTTATTTTTGCATCAGTAGGAAACCGTTTTTTGGCGTTGGTCACACTCAGGCGAAGGCCTCTCTGCTGGGTGAGGCCTGCCTGCTTTTTCATTTTTACTCAAGCTCATTTCCATAATTTACACTCCAGAAAGTATGTGGACACCACATTCGCGTAAATAGCCTACATTGTAAATGTAAACAATGTCCACGAATTTAAACTTGAATTAATACACTTAAACATCTTTGAACCTTAACCTTCTCACTCATTTTTGTGTCCACACACTTGAGCTTTAAATGTTTCATTTCATTTTTTTCTGAGTAATGAATAACTGCAGTTTTTATGACTTCCTCTTTGGGTTCAGTAATTTAGTAAATCTGTGCAGTGGGTCTTAGTCAGAGGGGAAGCATTTAAAACAGTGTAACCAAGGAGGAAGTGCTAAAATCTGCTGTTCCTCCTACTTAAGTAACTGCTGACTTTGGAGTCAGTCTGCTTAAGGAGAGACTCCAGTCTTTTCGGTTTTGCTAAAGCAATAACTCCAGTAAGGACATTGTTAAAGACACGAGAAACAAAACTCTTATAATGACTCAGCAGTCTCAGAGAGTGTCCATGTTGTTGTTCAAAACTGTAGCTGTGTGTATTAATGTAAGGAATTCAAATTAAAGAAGATACTCTAACTCACCCGGGTGACCTTTACTTAGTTTTGAAACATGTTGTACTTCTTAAGTCTAGCTTGTCTTGCACTTTTTTCTGGTTTAGACTTGAGATCCTGATTTACAGTGACGGAAAACCACAGTGTTAAAGCATACAGTTATACAACCCCAATTCCTCAAAAGTTGTGAATCTGTGTAAAGTGTAAATAAAAAAATAATAACATGATTTACAAATCTCATAAACACAAATCTAATCTAATGTTTAAACTGATCCAAGACTGGATAAGAAACATATTAGCTCATTTTGAATTTGATGGAAGGAACATGTCTCATGGTCATGCTTAACTCTGTAGCATCCCCACTACTTTTAACATTGGTCTGTAACTGTCTGGGAACTGA
>NW_005187417.1:1082200-1084041 GCF_000239375.1 Pundamilia nyererei
ATCCATCCATCCATCCATCCATCCATCCATCCATCCATCCATCCATCCATCCATCCATCCATCCATCCATCCATCCATCAGGTGACAGTATTCCAGACATATTTTTCTCCAGCCACAGTTTCTCCTGTGGATCCTGGGGTGCTCCCCGGCCAGACGCAAAATATAATCTCTCCAGAAGGTTTTAGGACTACCCTGGGTTTTCACCCCAGTGCCCAGGAGGCATCCTATTGAGATGCCATACCCACCTTAGCCAGTACCTTCTGACATGGAGCAGCCGCTGTACTTAAGATTCTTCTGGAAGTCTGAACCTCTTACCTTTCTGTCACTTGACTATAATATCCCAAGATACTTGAACTTCCTTGCAACTCCCTTGCTTGAGGCAACTTCTCAGTTTTGGGTTTTATAAACTGCTCTCACCTTTTCTGCTTTGTCTCTTATGTGATAAGATTAATGCCACTTATGTCTGACAGTCAGCACAGGAAACAGCTGACATATCTCCCTAAAGTTGAAAAAAACAAACAAAAACAAAACCCACATGAGATCCATAACGAATATATTTATATAACTGAAAAGAGAACATCTATCTCTATGTGAAAGAACAGGAGCATGACTTCCTCTCTCTTCTGTTAAATTTCCAGGAAGTCAAGGCTACAGTTTCTAGCACCTGTTTAACAAAAATAGCAGCATGCTCTTCCTCCAAAATCTAAAATTATTTTCACTACAGATGTTGCTACAGATTAAATTTATAGCCTCCCGTTTCCCCGTCTTCATTCTAAGGTCAACTAAACTAAGAAAAGCCGAAACGGGGTCCACAGGCCCACACAGCGTGGTACATCCTGTTTACTGCTAATGCTACGCCTGTACTTGCAAGTGCGGGTGGGACTTTTGTATCACCCCCTGATTAGGTGAAAACAGATGATGGTGGCAATTTGATCAAAACACTGCAGAGTTGGTTCAGCTTAACATTTTCTATCAAAGTGTCCGTTTGTTATTGATCAATTTGCAGTTAATACACCGTAGAATGACACTGACTGCTTCCTAACTCATCACTGGTGGAAGGCGTTTTTTCCCCCACTGAATAAGGAGACAGCTTTGTCCTAATAAACCGATCTAAATGTGGTACACGTCAGTGTGTTTTCCAGTCAGTGTGAGTGTGTGTCAGCCTGAAGAAAAACAGGGCATCTGTCACTTAATCCCACAGCTGTGAACTAGATCAGCACTTCTCACTCTCATTTAATTTTATAAGTTTTATTCTAATGAAGGAAGACGTACATTTTGCTCTTATGAAAAAAACCCATTTGCATTCATCAGCCGCTTTATTACACGATTTGCAAAATAAACGGCAAGTTTGTTGCAAACACATAGGCTCTAGTCTCCCTCACGCTTCCCAGGTTGCCTAGCAACCATGATACTAACAGCTGGAAACGTGTCATACAACTTTGTTTGACAGAAATGAAGGAGAACATATTTTGTTCATTTGTTTGTTTGTTTCTACAAGAGCTTTGTGTGATTTGATAAGTATCTGAGGCTGAGACCACAGGACAGTAAAACATGATTTTTGGGCTTCATTTCTGTACTGAACAGTCATTTAAGATTAGTTAGTAAATAACAATTAGCTAATGTTGTTCATGAGACTTAAGTCATCTCACTGTGGTAATGTAAATATAATATGGCCAATATTATGGTTATTATATTAATCATTAGGGGCAGCACGGTGGCACGGTGGTTAGCACTGTTGCCGCACAGCAAGAAGGTCCTGAGTTCCACCATCAGGCCGGGGTCTTTCTGTGTGGAGTTTGCATGTTCTCCCCGTGTTTGCGTGGGTTCTCTCCGGGTACTCC
>NW_005187417.1:1090558-1092979 GCF_000239375.1 Pundamilia nyererei
CGCGCGCGCTCTGTCCAAATATTTATAGTGTTCTGTTTGAAAACTGCATTTGAAAGCACAATTTCCTTTTAGCATTAGTTGTGATGCAAAAGTACAGAAACTTTGCTCATAAAAAAGTGAAGTGAAAAAACCTGAGATTAACTTGGGGGATGTCCCCTTCCAGGTCATCTCTTTGTGCAGCTTTGCACAGCTTCCTGCATAGCTCCTTTCCATTTTTCACCATTCACTCGTCTTAGATTTGATGATTAGAGCTAAAACTCTACCTCCGACCCCATGAACACAAAGTGGTCCACACAGCCCAGACCTTGGAGGTGACCAGGTGTGCTCAGTTTTCTAAACTGGATTCCCAGCAACTTTAGCGACTTATGTTTCATGTTTTGATTGGTTCCTTAAACTTTCCTTTCAGCCTGTTGTGTGGCAGGTCTCATCTGTAGACACTGGAGATGTGGTGTGGTTTGCTTCCAATCAGTCACACTGGCACCACCTGGGCCCAGTCTAGCAGTGCTATAAGCCCTCAGTGTGGTTCTCCTCCCTCAGCCACCTTTTGGATGTTGTTTGGTCTTTTATTTGATTTTCTACACTACACCATACACCATTTCTTTACTCAAGCAATCATTTATACCACTGATTGCATTGATTACACACACCAGTTAAAGTTCTTTCCTTGTTTCCTAAATTTGAAATAGTTTAATTGGCATTTGTGTGCATCCCCCTTGTGAGATTTCACACCAATGCTGGAGAACTAGAGCCCATACAAGTAGCAAACAAAAACCTGGATGATATCGAGGACTACCACAACAGTGGCCTGGCCAGCAGTTGATGTGGACCAGGGATGGCTGGTCAGCAGCTACTGATTGACAGACCTGATGGATAAAAATATAACTAAGAAAGAATGATAAAAAAGTCACCAAATATACAAGTGTGTGTGAAACAATGAACCACAGTCTAATGCACTTAAAAAGGTGTTGACATTTTTCTGTCCAGTCACGCAGCAGACAGTCATTTATCTTAGAATATGAACAGAAAACATCAGGAGCTGCTTTTCACAAAGACTGATGGCAGAAATCACCTGTGCTTAAAAAAAAAAAAAAGGAAGAAGAAGCAGGTTTTAGTAGGGACAGTGCAGCTGAGCTCCACAGAAATCTGTAAATCTTTGCTGTCCGACATGTTGGGTCATGTGCGATGTTCAAACAGCGCAGGTCTGATGAGGGCTCTGTAGGCCGGCCGGCCGTCCTTGGCTGATTTGATTTACAACACGAGTGCCGCATTCATTTTCCTCCCGCCTGTAATAATTTTCCCCCTCGCTTGCTGCCATCGCAGGCCAAGGTTACGCTCAGAGTGAGTTAGATGTGGAGCAGAGCAGCATTTTTAAAAGAAAGCAGTTTGTTAGTGGACAAGTTTCTTGTCATGTTGTTGCAGCGTGAGCCCTAATTTATCATCAGGAACTTGGTGATTGCTCTGATCACTGTGCAGCCATATTGGATGGAGAAGGTTTTAGTCCATGCCATGGACTTTCTGCCTGCCAATCAATATTACAATTCAAATGATATTAGTTATCTTTGCTGTTATATCTTAATCAGGAAGAAAATGTCACTAGTTTCTCATTGCTTTCTTTCTGAAGAGGAATGAAAGCAATGCCACAGCTTCAGAAAGTAAATCATGCTGATGAGCTGTTTTGTTAAGATATAAATAATCTCAAGGTTTCAAGCTATCTCTCAAATCACCTGCTTTGTATACAGTAACAAACATAGCTAGATGCAGGGAGCTATAGTTATGGAGCTTTTCTTTTTTTGCATAGTCTCTACATGTGATGTAATCTCAACCAAGAGCTATCTCACTCAAAACCACATGTACCACCAGCCTCTTAGTTGTACTCGCTGAAACATCAGAGGGTTAAAAACATCTTTCAGACTCTTGTAACCGATCCATTTTGCCAATGCGGAAGTGTCTTAGAAAAAAAAAGTACCGCTGTTCTTGATTGAAAATGCCTGTTTTCACTTTCCCATTACAGTGAAAGTATTTTGTTTAAATCTGTACTTTGTTGTGTGTGATGATTGGAGGTCTTCTTATTTTTGATACTGCTGTCACAGTTATAAATGTGCTGTTGAGCCATTTAGATGATTTGCGGTGAGTATTTGAAACGCACTATAGCCTCTGCATGCCTGGTCTCCAGCTCCAAAGTGGTGGGTGTCATTTGAAATGTCAATGAAGAACGAGTGAGTTATTTATCTTTTCCTTTTGTTTCACGCCCCTCCTGCAGTGAGAGGCCACCTCGCAAACCCGACCTGAGGTGAATAAAGAGTGCTGATGCTAAAAACGGAAGGATGCAGTGCAAGCCTTTCTTTTTTTTATATCCGGGTTTATGTCAATCACATATGTATCAAATGGGTATATGTATGTCAGTCGACTGCTGTTAAAGCT
>NW_005187417.1:1093150-1096875 GCF_000239375.1 Pundamilia nyererei
ATATATATATATAAAAATTAGATGTATATTTGTATATTGTAACCTTACTCAGTTTAAGCAGAGGTTGCAAAATGATTCAGCATTTCATTGTAATCTGTGTGCATTATAATTTGAGCATACACAGCTAAATACATTCAAAAATAAGAAGTCTTACATACAAGCTTAGATCCTTTCCAACCTCCAGTTTGTAGAGCTTTAATGGTAAAAATTGTATTTCATGCTGATTCAGATTCAACTCCTAAACTGCAAAAAATGTCTGCAAAAATGTCAGATGCTACAGCAATGCCTGAGTTGCACAGACACCAGTTCACTAGGGGAAAATGTGCATTCTCTAATTGGTGGCAAGTGACTAGGTGGCGGCAAAGAACTTCGTTATGATTGCTTTAGTTGCTAGCAGATTGTTGCCTGTAGTTTGCATGAAAGATGCCAACTTTTATAACTTTTATAACCTTTGGGGTTATGTCAGAAAGGGTATCTGGTTTTAAAGTCTAACAAAACAAATATGCAGAGCTACCTGCTGTGGAAATCTTGTGTTGCACTGTCTAGCTTCACTGCTGCTCAGAGAGTAGTTGGCAAGTGTTTGCAGACAGGTTGGTGTCTTCCATTCAAACTACAGGCAACCATCTGCTAGTGAAGAAAGCAGTCATAAGCTGTGTCCCAAAACGTAGGCTGCATCCTTCGGAGGCCACATTTGAAGGCCACTTACGTGACAGCCAGGCGACGAAGGCTGTCCCAATTCGTCGACTGCTTCAAATACGGTTCACAAATGCGTCCTTCATTTCCCCAAATTTGAAGGATGGGTCGGGTGTGTCCTTCGTGGCCTACCATATCCCAGAATAAATAGCACGGCTCAGCCAATTTCAGTTTCCAACAATGGCGGCCGCTACTAAGTTTTAATATTACTCTTATTACTCTTTCTGGGTCACAAAATAAACTTTTAACATATTTTCAGACGAGAAAGTAGCCATGTAAACTTCAAATATCTGCTTGGTTTATCAAGACATCGCATATTTGCAAAAGTGCGCCGACATTTTCGGAGACGTCTGTTACCCACCCGCTTGATAGCTAGCCGGGGGGTTCAATGGTCACTCGAGCCGACAGGAGCAGCGGACTCCCAGCTTCATCGTTTTCAGACCCTGCTGTCTTTCACTACTCAGGTTAAACATGATATATAAGTCACTCGGATAACTTAAAAATGTAATTTTTTTTGAAGGCTAGACCGTCCCATTTCACAGCCTCGCACTTCCGGCCTTTTCGGTCTTCGAAGGACCCGGCCCAGGCTGGGTCCTCCGAAGGATGCGGCCTACGTTTTGTGACACAGCTATAGACTTTCAAAAGTCTCAAGCAAACTCCATGCCAACTGGTCAGGGAGTGCATATTTTTCCCTAGCAACCAGTCATTACTGGCTTGCCTGGTAGGACAGTCCAAGTTACCTCTGTTGCTTTCTGGACTGTCCTAATGCAGTCACCTGCACGAACCTGGTTCTTCATGGAGGATAAACATCAAGGACTTCAAACAGTATTTGATCAACTATTATTTGCCTATGTCATACTAGAGACCTAAAATCTTGACATTTTGAAGTTTAGTCTGTGGCAGGAAACTAGTCTTAATGACTCAGTTTTCCCAGACAGGGATTAAGCCTTGGAATAAAACGTTCCAGTGGAGACCTTCATTGAATTTTTGTTTTAGTCTAGGCTTAATTCACTATATACAAAATGTTGAGTTTTCATTGCAAAAACCCGGTGTATAGAAATTCTTTTAAAATACTTACCTGATGAATCTCTTTGTTGAGTCTAGGTTTTATTACAAATGTTCAGGACGATTATCATTACCGAGAAATTAAAGTTGAGCCTTCTTGCACTGCAAATAAAAATGTTCATCTTAACACGTTTGTTTTGTCATTGATGTGAATCAGTGTTTTAAAAGCATCCCAAACACAGACACAGTGAATGAAACTGTATTAGGCTGAACAGTCAATATTTCCTCAATGTCACTATGAATAACTTGTTAAGATGGACAGAGTTGATGCAACTGTTTGGCCTTATTGCTCATTTTTCCACAGAATCCCGAAGAGTCTATTCTTTGACTAAACCAGATTCGCATGCAGGAAAGAGACTGAAAGTCTGCATTTACATTGAGCTGAGTGTAAATGAATGAGCTGTTTTTCACTGCAGCTGATTTCCAAATGAACAGAATGATAGATATTTGCAAAATGGCTCTTTAAAGTCTTGCACATTTCAGTAAGTTTCTTTTGGAAGCATTTTAGCTTTGTGGAGAAAAAGACAAAATCAGATTTATGAATGGAGAGTTCCCATCTACAGTTCCTGTCTTATTTATATTTTCATGTAATAGTTTTAGCCATATTGTTTTTGTTACTTTTATTAAAACATCACTGTAAAGAAGTTGTGAAAAAACACCAGCTGACAATCAGACAGGTTTTTAAACAATTCAGCATTTTTGGTTCCAGGTATTTGCCCAACTAAATATCATTGAGTATTTGTGGCTGTAGCAAGAAAGGCTGGCATGCATGCTGCATGCACGAGGTGCGATCAAAAGATGCTTGGCCATATCAGTGCAGTCCCTACTCATTAACTGGACTACTGGCCAGATTTGCATCCCTGCAACTTCATCTTTCTTAAACTTTCAAATGCAAATAAAAGTGGAATGACTAAAGTTTTGACACAGTGGAAGAAATCAAGTGCTTATTGTAGAAGGAGTCATGCTGACCTTGATGGAAAGATTGTTCAAATTTGATTTTTATTGACTACCTTAGAACTTTCTGATCACACCTCACATACTTTGTGCAAGAAGACATAACGACATAACAGTGCAAGAAGCTGCTTCTCTGGATGGGCTCCAACTCCACCGCTTTGGACTGCTGCTAGTGACTGTAATCCATGTTCTGCTCTGCAGCTTTGGTGAGCTCAGTGTAGTGGCATCAGCTCCTTACCTTTTATGGATCACTGGGCAACACTCTGTAGTTGGTGGTATTGGACACTCTCTCTCCAGAACAGAACAACATTTACAGTCGCCAGCTGCAGTTCAAGGCACTTGTCGGTGTCTGAATGGTGCTGAGGACCCACCAGAGCACAAAGCTGACCAGCATGCAAGTGTTAAATGCTATATGAAAAAAAAAAATCTCAAAACACTTGGGCACTCATACCAGTATAATATGCATGTTTGAAAAAAAAAAGATTTCTTTAATAATTAGCTTATTCTTAAAAAACACGCCTGTTGACTTCATGTAAAGATATGCACAGGATGAATATTTCTGACACACTAAAAGTGTATTTAATATATTTATTCTCAGACTGTTGCTGTACTATTGTACAGTTTCTAGTTTTATTCAGAAGCCACTAAGCCACAGTTTTTACTACCAAATAAAAATGTGTTTATATCCTGGCTTGTTCAAAACCTGCCTGATTGCCTGACTTTTTGTTATTATGTCCATTTGATGATATTCAAAGCTGCTTAATGGTTTACCAAAAAGCTAAAATGCTTCATAAAATATTTCTAAGTGCAACTGCATGATTTACTTTTATTAAAAAGAGGACCAAGTTAATTGACATGTCTCTGCCTCCTCTGTGCAGCTCCCAGTTGGCGATGAAGTATTTGGATCCAGCTTTTACTTCTCTGACCAACGCTCTCAGCGAGGACCTGCAGAACTCATCTAAATGGAGGCACAACAGCACTGCTTTTAACCAGCAGAGGTAGAACACACACAC